>NC_040904.2:61198024-61501776 GCF_004126475.2 Phyllostomus discolor
CTGGGGAGCAGGGCCAGAAAATGCGAATGTCCTCAGGTGCCGGGCAGGGTCCCAGGTCAGCAGCACTAAAAGTGTGAAAGCATAAATTCGAAACAAAATAAAACAAAAAAGAATTTTATGGCTGTCACTTTTGAGTTCAGCCTATTGCGTGCATATTAAAATAAGCAGAAATGAACTGTACTTCAAAAAACTGCCGTGTATATGTGTGAGTGTCTAGGGGAAAAAAGGCTGGGAGGAAATAATTCACCGTTAACAGTGGTTGTCTTTGCCGGCTGTTTCACAGATTTTAGTTAACTTTGTACTTATTTTTTTAATATATTTTATTGATTATGCTATTACAGTTGTCCCATTTCCCCCTTCACTCCCCTCTACCCTGTATACCCTCTCCCACCCATATCCCCCCTTTAGTCATGTCCATGTGTCATACTTATAAGTTCTTTAGCTTCTACATTTCCTGTACTATTCTTACCCTCCCCCTATCTATTTTCAACCTACATTCTATGCTACTTATTCTCTGTAACTTTTCCCCCTCTCTCCTCCTCCCACTCCCCTGTTGCTAACCCTCCATGTGATCTCCATTTCTGTGGTTCTGTTCCTGTTCTAGTTGTTTGCTTAGTTGCTTTTGTTTTTGCTTTAGGTGTGGTTGTTAATAATTGTGAGTTTGCTGTCCTTTTACTATACATGTTTTTTTTTTTTAATCTTCTTTTCTTAGATAAGTCCCTTTAACATTTCATAAAATAAGGAATTGGTGATGATGAACTCCTTTAACTTGACCTTATCTGAAAAGCACTTTCTCTGCCCTTCCATTCTAAATGACAGCTTTGCTGGATAGAGTAATCTGGGATGTAGGTCCTTGTCTTTCATGACTTGGAATACTTCTTTCCAGCCCCTTCTTGCCTGTAAGGTCTCTTTTGAGAAATCAGCTGACAGTCTGATGGGAACTCCTTTGTAGGTGACTGTCCCCTTATCTCTTGCTGCTTCTAGGGTTCTCTCCTTCATTTTTACCTTGGCTAATGTAATTATGATGTGCCTTGGTGTGTTTCTTCTTGGGTCCAACTTCTTTGGGACTCTCTGAGCTTCCTGGATTTCCTGGAAGTCTATTTCCTTTGCCAGAATGGGGAAGTTGTTTGTTCTTTATTATTTGTTCAAATATGTGTTCAATTTGTTGCTTTTCCTCTTCTCCTTCTGGTACCCCTATAATTCGATGTTGGAATATTTAAAGATGTCCTGGAGGTTCCTAAACTTCTCCTCGTTTTTTGAATTCTTATTTCTCTATTCTTTCCTGTTTGGTTGTTTCTTTCTTCCTTCTAGTCCACTCCATTGTTTTGAGTCCCAGTTTCCTTCCCGTCACTATTGGTTCTCTGTGCATTTTCCTTCATTTCTTTTATGGTAACCTGCATTTGTTCACCTAATTTGCGCTCAAAATCAACCAATTCTGTGAGCTTCCTGATCACTAGTCTTTTGAACTGTGTATCTGATAGATTGGCTATCTCTTAGTCACTTAAAATGATGAGTTCTGGGGCATTGATCTGTTCTTCTGTTTGAGACATGTCTCTTATTTTATTTTATTTTTTATTTCTTGGTCTGGTTGTTCCTGTTACTGTGAGGGGAGGAGCCTTTAGGTGTTCACCAGGGCTAGGCACCCCAGTCGCTAGATTGTGACATTGTATGTGCGGGCGGGATTGGGAGGGAACAATGGTGGTAGATGTGTTCTCCATGGGACCTCAGTCCCTTCTCTGGGATCCTGGGTTGCTCGCTCTGCCCTTTTCCACAATCGCCGCCTCACTGGGTCTGCCAGCTGCCTCTTGTGTACTCAGGGTCCACCTGCTGTGATCTTGCACGCCCCCGATGTCTTACGTGTCCCCAGTTGCCTTATGCGCCCAACTGTATCTGCTCTCCTCGCCAGGACCTGCTCCAGGACCTGCACCTGGCTGTTTGTCTCCGCCCCTCCTACCAGTCTGGATGAACGCGTCTACTTCAACTTCTTGGCTGTCCGACTTCCATTCAGATAAATTCTCTGTCAGTTCTGGGTGTTATTCTGCCTCTAAATTGTTGTTCCAATCTTGGTTGTGTTTGGAGATACGGTGCATCCACCTATGCCTCCATCTTGGCTGGAAGTCTCAACTCTTTACTTCTGAGTTTAATTATTTTTCATCAGCTTATTATTTTATTCGGGGGAACAAAAGAAATGCCCCCTTTTTATCACTAAAGCAATACATTCTCTTTACCATGTTTTCCAGCCGTGCTAAAGTGGACACAGTGTTAAAGTTTCTCTGCTCCCTTCCCTGTGTTTGCCTTCTTGGACTTTCCTTCATTCATTGTGTGTTTGTGTACACACACATATATACAATTCTTATTTCTGCATCTCTGTTTATCTGTTGCATTTATTTACTTGTTTTTTTAAAAAGATTTCATTTATTTATTTTTAGAGAGAGGGAAGGGAAGGAGAAAGAGAGGGAGAGGAACATCAGTGTGTGGTTGCCTCTCATGCACCCCCTACTGGGGACCTGGCCCCACAACCCAGGCATGTGCCCTGACAGAGAACTGAACTGGTGACCCTTTGGCCAGCACTCAGTCCACTGAGACACACCAGCCAGGGCTGTGTTGCATTTATTAACACTTCTCCACAGAACTTGCATATCTGGTTACTCACTAGCCACCTCTACTTTTATGACTAATAGGCACCTTAAACCTAATGTAGATCAAATCAGTCTTGACTTCTCACCATCCTTATACTTGCTCCTTCCTCAGGCCTCTCTTTGTTAGCAGATGTACTTGTAGTCACCAGTGGGTAAAGGTAAAGCTGTATTGTCATTCTGGGCTTTTATCTTTCTCTCAAAACACGACATTCAGTTCCTCAGCAGTCCTGTCAGCTTTCTTTCAAAGTATAATCAATTTGACAACGTATTCCTCCTTCCACAGCTGATATTCTGGCCCCAACCTGCCCCCCCTCCACCTTTGCCTGTGCTGTTGTAGGGCCTCCAGCTGATCTTGTTTTTGTTCTTGCTTCTCTAATGATAGCTTTCTACTTTGTAGCCAAAACATAAATGATGCCATACTCCTGTGCTGGGAATCCTCTCCTGGCTCCCTGTCTTAATCAGATGTCTGTGTCAGCCGGACACCAGTGCCCTGCATGCATGTTGGGATCTCCGGGCCTTGACCTGAAGGACCTCTCTCCCTCCCAACCACAGATGTCCGCCGGCCTGGCCTGCTCCCCCCCCCACTGCCAGCAGCTCGGAGGGCACTCCCGCACTCTGAGAGAAGCCTTCTCAGACCTGGCTATTTCCCTGTCACTTTGTCTTCTCGTCCTGCTTTATTTTTCATCATAGCTCTTAATACCGCCTCATGATATATTTAAAATTAATTTATGATCACTTATCTCCACCTTCTCCCCACTATTTCTCCATGAGAAATGTCAGACTTTGTGCATGCTGGGTCTCCCAGGACAGTGTCTGGCATATGGAAGGTGCTCAGTCATTTTTAAGATAAATAAATGGATACTTAGGCCTGAAGCATTTGTGTGTATGTGTTCATGCATTTTTTTCTGTTTGTCCCAATTCATATTCCTGGAATCTTCCAGCATCACCAGCTATAATAGAGAGTCTACTCCTCCGTCCCCTAGATTCTCTTCTTCTTCTTCTTCTTTTTTTTTTTTTGGTAACTTTTTCCTGTCAGTGTTTTCCATGATGCTTATTTTAATCTGATTTTAACTGTCACAGAAAAGCAAAAAAGGTGATCATGTAGGAATGATTCTGCCAAATGAAATGTACATTTTGGGACAAATAAAAGTTTGATAGACCCTCATCATTTGCAAGAGCATGTGAAGTTTTAGCAATTTGAGATATGAGTGTGTCGCTGGGACCATATAATTTCCTCCACCAAATACATGGAGGCAAGCCTAGCTCCAGTTTTTTTTTTTTTAATCTTTTAAAAAAAATTTTTTTAGATTATTTTCAGAGAGGGAAGGGAGGGAGAGAGAGAGAGAGAGAGAGAGAGAGAGAGGGAGAGGGAGAGAGAGAGGGAGAGAGAGGGAGAGAAACATTAATGTGCGGTTGCTGGGGTTTATGGCCTGCAACCCAGGCATGTACTCTGGCTGGGGATTGAACCTGGGACACTTTGGTTCCCAGCTGGTGCTCAGTCCACTGAGCTACACCAGCCAGGGCTTAGCTCCAGTTTTTAGTTAAGAGCATCATGCACTTTCCGTTAGATTCATTACATTTACCATTCATTTTCTTACTAGTATAACCAGTTGGTTTTTTGGTGGGATTATTTTCTATGCCCACAAAGCTAAAATGTCTGTTATTTGTATATCCAGAATGGATGGTTGGTTAGGCTTACCCAATAGCTTTTTTATTTTTCCATAAACCATGTAACCAGAGTTTGTTTTTTGACTGAGTTTATTTACAAAGTGTTACAGTTTGTGGGTCTTTATGGTTATTTATGGGTATTAAAGGGTGCGAATTTTTAAATCCATGAAGGTCAGGTGCCTATCAATTTCTCATGGCAGAGAATAAAAGCTTTGACCTAAAAAATGCTTAAGGCTAAAACTAAAAATATTTAAAAAATGCATGCGATCAGGAGTTCAACCCTGACCTGTCAGGCAAAGAGCTGCAAAGAGCGTCCTGCAAAGAGCTTTGGGTTTTACCTGCCCCAGGTCTGCCACCCAGTGTCTGGGGGATTCCAGGCAGAGTCCTTATTAGTCTCACTGGACATCAGTCTTCTCAGCCTTGACCCACAATCCATGTTGCTTTTAATTGCCGTGCATTTCAGTCTTTTAATCTGGAACAGTTCTCCAGCCTTTTTCTTGACCTTGATATTTTTGAACAGGACAGATGAGTTATTTTGTCCCTTCCTGGCAACTGTCCAGGGCCTCATGACTGGATTCAGGTGATGTGCTTTGGTAGGAAGACCAGGAGGCTGTGAGTGTCTCAGTGCATCATGTCACATGGTCTTGACAATGGTGGTCGCACTTGGGTCATTTGGGTATGATGATGCCTACCAGATTTCTCTCTACTGCAAAGTTACTATTTTGTGCTTTATAATTAATAAGTAATTTAACTATGTTAATACCTAGTTTTTCTCTATCCTGATATGTGTTCTTAAAATGCAAATGAGCATCCTATCTATACTATATGGAAAGAACATGTTTCCAAATGTTTGATCTTGGTTTACTGTCACCCTGCTGCACTCCTAACCTCGCATTTTCTGCCTTGTCTTCAGTACCTTCCTCAGCCTCTTTAAGCAGATTGTACAGTACATTTGGAAGCATTTGGCTGTGCAGACACAGCCATAATATAGCAAGTTTCCCACTCCAAGCAAGCAATACAGCCAAGCAAGTACACACATATATATGTGCTGAATTGGATTAAATTGCATACATTTCAGAAGATTAACTTGGAGTAATAGGTTCTGTGTTCAGGCTTTGATAGTAAAAAGAATCATTCAGCACATTTGGGGCAAGATTGACTACCAGGTGTCACCCTTTTCTAGTGTTGGTTTTATGTCTAGGTTGTCTTGATGTTTTTTCTTACCATTTATAGTTTTTTTTTTAGTAGAAATGGCCTTTATTCCTTTGTAATAGAAACATATGCTTTATTTTCAGTTCCCACATTCAGAGTTAGAACAGTGTTATAAAATAGCACTGCTGTTTTATTTTATTGAAGAGACTTTTTCCTAAAGTTAAATGGGCTAACAGCAATGAGGGAGCGGGCCCTGGTGTGTGAATTCTTTAAACATAGGAACACAGAGATCCTCACTCTTGTTGTGTAGAGTGACAATGTAAAGTGTAGATTAAATGGGTTGCTAATCTGGGGAGCTGGCAGCCAGGAAAGGCAGACCCAGTAGTGTGTCCCCAAAAGTGAGAGGAGGTAGGGGGCCCTGGGCTTACCCGTGAGGTTTTATGTGTAATTTCAAGGAGGGTAAAGAAATATTTGACTTGGATAAATGTCACATCTGGGCAGAGATTTTAAAATAGAGGAGAATTAGGGGAGCTTGGAGGAAGAGGTTGTAATTTTTAGTCCTTATGAGGCCTAAAAACCAAAATACAGAAGAGGTTATAGGTGGACTTGGTGTTTGGAAAATGCTGTCAACGCAGGTGAGTGTTGTGGGCTGGAGGAAAAGCACACCAGGCAAAATACAGTGTTAGTTTCTGATATTTTTTAGAGTTGAATGCTATTCAGTTTTTAACTGAACAAAGATGCTTAGCCGTCTTAAATATTTTGGGCTTACCAGAGAAAGGCATTTAAAATGGTCTAGCTAATAATAGTTAAAAATAAAAAAGTGAAACTTACAGTTACATAACTAAAGTTTTTGAACAGATTAAGCAATATCTTTATAGTAAATAATACAGAACTCCGTACATTTATTTGTAGGAATTCCCCCTGTGAGGGGTCTTATTGTTGCTGAGCCTGCAAATAATAACTACAGCATTT
Source organism: Phyllostomus discolor (assembly GCF_004126475.2). Classification (NCBI taxonomy): domain Eukaryota; kingdom Metazoa; phylum Chordata; class Mammalia; order Chiroptera; family Phyllostomidae; genus Phyllostomus; species Phyllostomus discolor. The sequence continues at coordinate 61,204,456 of NC_040904.2, forward strand.
ACTACCATTATTGCTCTCACTGTAAGAGCCTTTCTTGACTGATTACCAAATCCCCCTCACTGAGGTAAGCAGGCTGCAAGCCTATATTGAATCAGTTCCTGATCGTACTGTGGAAGTGCCCTCTGTCATCTGAGAGCGCTTTTTAGCCTCAGTGATGCTTCATCCCCTTGCCGTTGGACCCCAAGGCTGGCTTTCCTGTCAGCTTGTGTGAGAGTAATCGATCCCTTACTAGCTCTCCTGGGGTTACTGTGGCGTGCTGTCCGTGTTCCCCATTTCATTAGTGAACGTCTGCTAGGTTTGGTGTCTGTTTGGTGTCTGTTCTGTTTGCTTCCCAGTTCACCTTGCAGGTACGCTGTGAGAGAGATGCTTGATCCCCGTGTCACAGGGGAGGGTGCTAATGTGTGCATGGTGCGTGGACCCTCAGTGTACTAGTCCACCAGGGCCCTGCAGCCTCTTCAGACACTGCTGGTCTGTGGGGACAGAGAGGGGGAATGTAGTGTTAGCTTCTCCTGGCTTCTCTAATATTTGGATTGCTTGGATGTATGCCCTAGGGCACAGGTGGCAAACACAATGCCCTTGGGCCGAATCTGGCCCTCCACCTTGTTTTATCCGGCTGGGCACCTTTTTTCTACCCAGCAGCAGTGCTGAGCTCTTGCTTAACTGTTGAGTAGTTACATTTATACTGTCCTAAAATTACATTCAGCCCTTTGAAGGCAACTTCGAGGCTGATGTGACCCCGGTGAAAATGTGTTTGACACCCTGGCCCTAGGGCTGATAGTGAAATGAATAAAATGCAGAGGGTGCCCCAAGGAACTTGGGAAGTCTAGGGAGACCCACAGAGGCAGTGGTGGTTGACCACAGTTTGAAGGAGGAGGCTTTTCCCCAGAGGACAGAGTCGGGGGTGTTGTGCTAGGAAACATGTTTCTGACAGGAGAGGAATAGGGTCATCAGACAGTTTGACTAAGACTGGCACTGCCGGGGTTTTATTTTTTTTGGCTCAGCATTCAGTTACCAGTGGGTGGTGATGAAAGGCTGTTTGCCTGAGCGGAGCATGTGAGTCCTGCCTGCTGGTTGATGGGGGCCATGCAAGGGCCCCGTGCTGCCGTCATTGCAGTGCTCCCTCAGTTTCTTGTCTGTAAAGTGGGGATGGTTGACAGTTGACAGTATCTTTTAAGAATAAAATGAGTCACTGGTACTGTTTAGAGCTGTGCCCGGAGCACTGTGAATGGTCAGTAAATGTAGACTACCGATAGTACTCGAGAGTCGCCCTTGCGACTACTGTCGTTACTAGCCAGTACTTATTAATTATTTTGTGCATTGTGCTCGGAACTTTGTAAACATTATCTGTAATCATTAGTGTAAGAGCCTTGTAGTGTAGATTTTATTATTCCCTTTTGACTACGAGAGACTCAGGCCTCAAAGTGAAGTAGCTTCCTGGCACAGGTGCAGGTTGACTCACTAGAGGGTGTTTGCTCTTTCCTTCCTGCGGCAACACGGTTGCCGGGAGAGTGCGTGGTGCAGGCCTGCGTCCCTGGAGGCAAGAAGCCTCACTAGGGAGAAAGGGGCAGCAGGGAATGGGATGCAAAACTGGGGGCTGTGGCCACATTGGAGGGGCTTGGACTCTTGTTCTCATGAGTGCATGGGAGCAGGCAGAGCATAGTACAGTCCCAGGTACATAGAAATGAAAGAGGAAGATGACTTCGTTTGCAAGATGAGCAACTTGAATTCTGCCTAGGAACTGTGGAGTGTTCGATATGGTGGAAAGTGACAAGATGTATCATGGGTGTGAGGTCGCTTTTGAGGGAACAGATAGATTAGAAGAAACTTAAAATGCGTTGTGGTCAAACTGCCTAGGGAACTGGTCTGTTTATCCTCAGTGTCCCTGAGGTTTTGTTGGGTTGGGGGTTGCAGTTGGATGAGAGACTTTCCTTGGCTGACTGTTCTTGGAGCCACTGTCTTTATCGCCCTCCATTCGCAAATGTGGAGCAGAAACGGCTACCCTTCTTGCACAGTGGGTAATTAATTTGTGACATATTCACTGAGCCATTTGGACTGCAAAAATAAAGCCTGCTAAACACATAATTGACAGTCTGGTTTCTTATCTAAGCCAACCAGCTTACTTTTAGTTTGGGTCCTTCAAGACATTGCATACTAACTTTTTCGATTCCAGCAACAAGCTTTTAGTTGCAAGTCAAGATTGCTTGCACATTTTCAGAGTGCTCCTTGTATCTCATTTGTCATAAGAGAGATAACTCTGAAGATTGGACAGAGTGCTTGTATAAATGTAATTTAAATTCATGCTTTACTTAGGGCATGAAAATAGATTTTAATTGATGAGGTAACTCTGGCTATCTGGTAAAAACCATTCTCCAATAAAAGGAATGGGGCCTGTGGGGTAAGTTTGGCACTGGCAGCTATCCTGTTCCTCCACTGTCTTTCACCTCAAAGCTTGAGCATCCATTGCACTATGCCCCCGACTGTCATTTCTTGGGCAATGGCTAGACATTGTGAACACGCTGGTGTATGATGGTGGCAGGGGTTGTGTGTATTCATGGCCACTTAAAATTTTGATGAAATCGAAGGTAATGTCTGGCTATGATTGCTTTTGAATTTCTTAGAGAAATACATTCAAGAACATCTTATATTTCACTTGAATCAGGAGTGATTCAGTTTTAAAAAGGTTTTGTGAGCTCCTACAAGTTGGGGCAGATGCTGTAAAGAAGTTAACTAAAGCAGGGCTGTGCTCTCTGGCCTTAAGGGGCTCCCATTTTTGTGGAGACAAGAGGCACATGTAGAACAGGGCAGCAGTACACAATTTCCCATAATTATACAGGAAATGATGGTGGGACTGGAAAAATTGGGGGATGTTTTTGTTTTGAAGGAGGAAAAATATGAAGTGGGCCTTAAAGAAGTATGGCCTTCAAATAAAAATTGGGAACATTTTTTGTTTTTGTTTTCTTTTTGCATCTGAAAAAAATATTTCTTGATCTTAAGTTAATCATCTTCTTCCCTGGCAGGTTGAGAGCAAATGAGTTAGACCCCTGGCTCTGTTGTGTGTGCTGCATTTGCTTTGTCTCCACTACTGTCGTTTCTTCTGGTCTTGCTGCTCTGGGTGAATGATCTAGTCTTGCATTTTCTGTTCAGAACCTGTTGCCACTCAACATTACCTGTTTCCTACTCAGTTTTGTGTTAACTACTGCTTGGGTTACTTGATCATCTTCTATGATGAAATGGTAATCAGAACTAAATTTCATTCTCAGTGTTGTAAGCTTTTACTCTTTATGACTGTTAGTTAGTACCTGCATGTATGTCTACCCTGGAAACATCTACTACAGGAATACCTGTGGTTTTTGTAGTTGACACACTGGTTATTGCCTTTGGGGCAGTCCTCCCAAAATCCCTCCGAGGTAGCTGATTACCTTCAGTTTACAAATTAGGGTGAGAAAATCCACGGAAAGTAGAACTGGGAGCTCTGTCTTTGTTTCTGGGTCCTGTTTGCTTCACAGCCTGCCTGAATGCAGCGAGGGGCGACTGTAGGGCTGGGACAGGGCAGTGGTGCTGGGCCAAGTATGAAAAATGCTTCAAAAAGCTCAGTGATTAATGAACATTTGTTGTTCATCCTGCAAGTCTGTTGCTTAAAGCCTCAACACGAGAATTTTTAAAAAAGACAGCTTCTTGTGTGGCTGAACCTTTTACATAGGCAATACACCTCCAAGGTACCAAACACAGAGTGTCAGGTGTTCACGGAGAGTTCTCGCCTCACTGTGCTCCCTCCCGCTGGGTCCTGGAGCCCCCACTGCGCTCCTCAGGAGCAGCCGTTTGAGGCTGCTTGTGTGTCTTCCGAGATGTCTGTCTTCCTTGTGTATGTCTTAGTCTGTGTTTTTACGTTGCAGAAACTTAATACTTGTTCCGCATTGTGCATATGGTGGCCTTGTTCTTTCGACAGGCTGTAAGCTACTAACATTTTGATGAGTTAGAAGAGTTGGACCTTTGCACTGGAGTGTTAATTCCATGATGAATAGAAATTTTTTTTTTCAATTAGAAAAGATGTACCTTAAGTTTCAGAGTCATTTTCAGACAAAATTTGTATACTCTTCCAAATGAAATCTCTGGGCTAAAGTGGCTCTAAAGTCCTTTTCAACTCACAGTTATTTTGGAGTCAAGGAATATATGGAATATATAGGTAGGATAGAAAACATGTTAGTGAAGGGTCAGTACATTACCAGTCGGAATGTCTTTGTGAGAGTAACACAGCCCGAGTGAACAGATTCAGTTAAGTGAATATATGGGGCATCAGACTTTGGTCTCCAGAAAAATAAAATTCTGCCTTTATTTTCATACTGGGATGTGTCTGCTGGGTCTGCTTGGTCTGTGTAGTGTATAAGCATTTCGATGTGTGAGACCTTTTTGGAGTTACTTTACCTGGTTATCTGGCAATATAATGTCTGTAGTAGTATTTGTATTTGTGTCCTGATGAAAGACTGTTACCTATCGAAAGCTTGTCCCAAAGTACAGACTGCACAGCACCTGCCTTTCGGATGGAATAGCAAACCCAGTGCTGCTTGAGCTGTAGAGACTTCACTCGGACCATGTTGTTTATGGGATGAAATTTCAGTGTAAACTAAAAAGAAAGTGTAATTTATTTTTGCTTTGCAAATGACGGGGGATTTCTACCACTTCCATTTTAGCAGGAGCTGGAAGAGGATTAAGGGTAATGAAATGTCTGATGTAATAATTCAAATAGGTTTGAAGCCTTCAGTGGGGCTGGCAGCCAGAGTTTTTCCTCAGCTGCCCCTCCATTTCACCCCCTTCCACCCAGATCCTCGGAGGGGCCTGGCCATGACACCTGCGCAGAGGTGTGTTCTCTGCACAGGGAAGCAACGCTGTGGTCTCATCAAGTCCGCTGTCTTGCTAAAGACAAGCCTGTTGTGTTGCTGTAGTTTTCCTCTCCTGGGGCAGTAGAACCCATGACTTGGTCTCAGATGTGGAAGGCTGTGGGGACTCGTCCTAAGGGGTTAATTAAGTGTACCAGTTTCATATTTGTAAATATAATGTCCTGTTATTTGTGCTGGGATTATCCCACCATGGCCGAGGCTCTCTCAGGTCTCTACAGAAAGCTGAAAAGATTTGCGGAACTTCCCGTGTGCTAATGTGGCATTAACTCCAAACAGCATGTCACACCCCTGAGGAGGAGTTGAATTGCTATGGCCCATGTTCAGTATGGGCCCCTCCCTCAGGAAGAAACCCCCGAAGCCGTCCGTGTGCCAAGAAACTGGTCGAGTGATTGATGTGTTGAATAAGAAATTCTTGTTCTAGGGGCTAAAATTGGATTCTGTGGTTGCCAAGAGCCTTGGCTTCAGATGCATGTATGGGGTTGATAGGGATAAAGAACAACTAGACAAAAATCCTTAAATGTAACAGTTAGCATTGTCTACATTAGAATGGAAACAAGAATCAGAGACCTGACAGCAAGAGGGGAAAACCAAGAAAAGAGTCAGATGTTGCTCTCCCCAGGTATCAGATACCGCCAGGCCCTGCAAGCAGGAAGGTGCAGTTAGGAGTACCCTCGCCGCCTGGGACACAAGTCTTTCTTGTTCCTGCCAGCCCTTCCCTGCCAGCCCTTCTTTCCCCATTCTCTGCCTGAGACTGTGCCCCCCCGTTTCTCCGGTTGGCCGCTTTGGTCTGTTCTCACCGTGAAATCCTTAAGCATGAACTGCCTGTCATGCAGTCGTGCTATTATCTTATGTTGCCTAATAATGACCCTAACCTTTGAGGGGGGCATTTTTTTTGTCATTCCCTCTTCAACTATATTATGTACCGCTGGGGTAGAGTGCCCTGTGGTTAGCTGTTCACCTCTCTCTTCAGACTTCCATCCCTGCCTTTCACCCTCTCCTTGGACTTCAAAGAGATAAACTCTGTGAGTAGTCGCCCTTAGCTACCTGCTCACTTCCACCTGCACAAATTTACCTGCATTCTTTCCCTGTTCTCAGCTTGGCTGGTGACATCCTGCTTTCATCTGCCTCCCATCTGTGGGCTGCTGTGTGCCCAGCCATGTAAATCACATAAGTTTGCTTTCTCCTTGGCACATATCACAGTTCTGAGCATGTTGTATATCACTTAGTTCTCAAAATAACCCTGTAGGCTAAGTACACTGAACAGTCCTGTTTTTCATATATATATTTTTTTTTTTTTTTCAGATTTTATTTATTTATTTTTAGAAAGAGGGGAAGGGAAGGAAAAGGAGAGAAACATCGATGTGCAAAAGAAGCATCAATCAGTTGCCTCTCGCACGCCCCTGACCAGAGGGACCTGGCCCACAACCCAGGCATATGCTCTGACTAGGGCTGAACTGGTTTGCAGGATGACACCCAACCCCTTGAGCCACACCAGTCAGGGCAGACCTGTTTTATAGATAAGTAACTGAGCCACCCAGGGGCAGAAGGAGTTGCCCAAGACCCCAAAGATGGCAGGTGATTGGAGTGGGCCAAGAATCAGGCTCTCTGACCACACTCAGACCACACAACCTGTGCTTGTCACACCCACCAAGCCTGCAATGTCCACTGAGGGTGTAGGAGAGGACTGAGTGCCCTGTGAGCCCACAACCATGTTCTTACTCTGCAAAAGAAACCTACCTATACCTCCCCTGGGATGGTGTCTGCTGGACACTTACTGTCATACTCTTGAAGGCATCAAACCCACATAGGAAACGGTCCCCACATCTGTGTCTTCACCCTGGCCCTTCCTCTGAGTGTCAGACCTGTGTATCTACCTGCCCCTGGACATATTTTCCCACAAATGTCTCTGATGCCTCAAATTCAAGTGTCCAAAACTGACTCAAAACTAGGATACCTGGGTAAGCTTGGTGAGTTGTCTTAATGTCTGTCCTGGTTGTGATATTATACCACAATTTTACAAGATGTTAACCTTTGGGAAGAGGATGTAAAAGGTATGTGGGATCTTTCTTATAATTGTATGTGAATCTATAATTATCTCCAAATAAAAAGCTTAATTAAAACAAAAAGTTAATACAAACAAGCTGCATTCAGTCCCTTCACCCCCCTCCCCTGCTTGCTGTCTCTGTTCCGCATCTCAGCCCACGGCACCGAGGGAGCCCCTCTCTCCCTTCTGTCCAGTATCAGGTTGGTTACTGGTCTACCTGCCGCTTCTTTTGTTTCCTCCTCAGTCACTGCCCTGCTGGACTTGGCAGCCTCCTTTCAACTTGTCTTCCTGACACTCCCTGAGAGTATTTACGTATCTGATTTTTTTTGGCTAAAATCCTTCTGTGGCTTTTAATAATTTGTGATGAAAGACCAAACTCCGTAGATTGTCACTCTGGGTCGGAATCACTGGGCTGCTGGTTATAAATGCAGGCAGGCTTCTGGACCCCACTCTGGATTTACGGGGTTGATATCTCTGAATTTGAGCACCCTCTGGTGACCATTTTGTGCACTAGCATCTGAGGACCTCTGGCTCCTGCCTCCTTTCTTCTTCCTAGCCTCACTGCTGACCCTTCCTCCACCTTCCTGCTGGCTGCATAGTCTGGCATGTTACAGGCTGCTGTTTCAGTGTGTGGAACGCCTTGGTACCTTCCCCGAAGATGGGGCTAAAATGACCCCCTGCTTCTTTTCCTGTGTCTCATGACAAGTCAAAGCACTTATCACAATGCTGTCAGTATCCAAGGCTCCCTAACTCAGGAATGAGTCGCTTCAGGTAGGGACTCATTCCTGAAAGGTGCTTTCTCCTCACCTTTGTAGCCACAGGTCCCAGTAGGCATTTAATGCTAGCTGCAAAATACCCATGGTTATCTTGAGTTGTCACCCTGATCGCCAAGGGGCAGTAGCTGGTGTGATTGCTCAGTGAATAAAACCAGAGGTAAATGGCTAGTTCAAAATAACATAATTACTCATTCACACAGAAACAGATGCTCAGTATTAGCCAGTAAACAGTATTCTCCAGGTTAGAGAAAAACTTTTTAAGCATAAAGATTTCAATAACTTATTATATGCTAGCATTTCCACCCAGTGCCAGCAGCCCCCCGCCCGCCCCCCCCCCCCCCCCCCGCCTTCCCTGTAGAGGCCTGATTTTACTAACCAAACATTCAGCAAAACAGCGTTCTGGCCAGTGGGCTGACACCGAGGGTCCCATTGCACTGAGGGAGCGGTTTTCATTTGGGCTGCTCCTGATCCACACTGCCAATCAGCATGCTGATTTCCCCTTTCATGGCCCACTTGGACAGTGGCTGAGAAGCGGGTTTCAGGTTTTCTGTGAATCATTTGATAGGATACAACCAATTAACTTTTAGAAGCCTCTTATTGGGGAAGTTTCAAACACAGGCACATAAGAGAAGATTGTAATAAAGTTCTTTTACCCTTCACCCAGGTTTAACCATTAACTCCTAGCCACTCTGGTTTCTACCTCTTACCCTCCCCACTGCCCCCCGTTCTGTCCAAGTCATATCATTCTATAGTTGGTTACTGCTTATCAATGTAGAATAGTCTTTTACTTCATGAAGTACTTTACTAGTAGTAAAGTATTCTAAGGAAAAGTTTTTAAAAGTGATATAACAGCTTTAGTGAGGTATAATTCACTTGCTTTGTAATTCATGCAAAATGTACAATTTAGTTGATTTTAGTGTGTTCATAGACTTGTGAAACCATCACGTGTCAGAACATTTTTATCACCCTAAAAAGAAATCCTGTAGCCATTAGCAGTCATTCCCCACTTCCCTGCAGTCCCCTTCAGCTCTAGGCAGTAGCCTTATAGATTTGCCCATTTTGGACATTTCATATAAATGGAGTCATAAAATATTTGGTCCTTTGAAACTGGGTCCTTTCAGTTAGCATAATATTTTCAAGGTTCATCATGCTGTCGTGTGTTACTAGTTTGTTCCTTCTCACGACCGAAAGGTATTCCATTGTATGCATGTAACACATTTTATTTATTTGTTCATAATTTGTTGGGCATGGGGTTGCTTTTAGTTTTTGGCTATTATGAATTATGCTGCTACAAATGTTACTTCATAGATTTTTGTGTGAACCTATGTTTTCATTTTTCCTGTGTATATAACTAGTTGTGGAATTGATGGGTTATATGGTAACTCTGTTTAACCTTTTGAGGAACTGCCAAACTTTTCCACAGTGGCTACATATTTTACATTTCTCTCAGCAATGAATGAGGAATTCTATTGGGTTGGCCAAAAAGTTTGTTTGTTTTTGGTAAGATGGCTCTAGTAGTGCTTAGTTGTCTTTAACTTTATTCAAAACAATTTTTTAGACTACATTGTGACAGCTGTCATATTAGTGTGCATTAAAAAAAAACACTTGTCAAAATCGATGAATTTTTGATATAGAACTTCCAGCCAAGATGGAGCCGTAGGTAGGTATACTTTGCCTCCTTGCACAACCAAAAGAAGAAGAACAACAAATTTAAAAGACAAAAGATAACCAGAACTGCCAGAAAATCGAACTGTATGGAAGTCTAACAACCAAGGAGTTAAAGAGAAAACATTTATTCAGACTGGTAAGAGGGGTGAGACCAGGGTGGAGAAGATGCATGACAAGACAGCAGCTGGAGGATGGGGTGGGCGAGGCAGAGGGTGGTGGATTGGGCAGCCCCACATTTGCATCTGGATAAACTGAGAAGAACAGCTGGAGAGTGAGACCATGCAACCCAGGGCACCAATGTGGGGAAATAAAACCTCAAAATCTCTGGCAATAAAAACCTGCGGGGGTTGTGGTGGTAGGAGAAACTCCCAGCCTCACAGGAGAGTTCATTGGAGAGACCCACAGGATCCTAGAATGTACATAAATGCACCCACCCAAAATTACCAGAAGCCAAATTTGCTTGTGGGAAGTGGGGCAGGTGACTTAGGAGAATGTCCTAAGCCTAAGGCTCTGCCCCTTACTAGGTAACAAGTGCACTGAGACCAAAAAAAAAAAAAAAAAAAAAGGCCCAAATGCAAGAACAGCTCAAAGCTCCCAAAATAGAATTAAGTGACGAAGAGAAAGCCAACCTATCAGATGCAGAGTTCAAAACACTGGTAATCAGGATGCTCACAGAAATGGTTGAGTATGGTTGCAAAATGGAGGAAAAAGTGAAGGCTCTGAAAAGTGAAATGAAGAGAAATGTACAGGGAACTAGTAGTGATGGGAAGGAAACAAACTCAAATCAACAATTTTGAGCAGAAGGAAGACATAAACATTCAACTAGAGCAAAATGAAGAAACAAGAATTCAAAAAATGAGGAGAGGCTTCAGAACCTTCAGGACAACTTTAGACATTCCAACATCTGAAACGTAGGGGTGATGGACAGAGAAGAGGAAGAGCAAGAAATGGAAAAGTTATTTGAAAAAAATAGTGAAGGAGAGCTCCCCCAATCTGGTAAAGGAAATAGATTTCTAGGATTTCCAGGAAGCTAAGAGAGTTGCAAAGAAGCTGGACCCAAGGAAGCACACACCAAGGCACATCATAATTACATTACCTATCATTAAAGATAAGGAGAGAATCTTAGAAGCAGCAAGACAAAGAGAGAGTTACCTACAAAGGGGTTCCCATTAGACTCTCAGTTGATTTCTCAAAACAAACCTTGCAGGCAAGAAAGGACTGGAAAGAAGCATTCTAAGTCATGAAGGCAAGGATCTACATCCAAGATTGCTCTATCCAGCAAAGCTATCATGTTAGAATGGAAGAGCAGATAAAGTGCTTCTCAGATAAGGTCAAGTTAAAGGTGTTTATCATCACCAAAGCATTATTATACAAAATGTTAAAGGGACTTATTTAAGAAAAGGAAGGTCAAAAGCTATGATCAGTGCAATAGCAAAAAATACAAATCTATCAACAGTTGAATCTAAAAAACAAGCTAAGCAAACGAAGAACAGAGACAGAATCATGGATACAGAGAACGTTTTGATGGTTGCCAGATGGGCAGGGAGTGTGGGGGAATGAGTGAAGAGGTGAGGAGATTAAGAAGGACGAGTAGATCATTACAGAATAGCCATGGGGATGTACAGTACAGTTTAGGAAATAGAGAAGCCAAAGAATTTATGTGCGTGACCATGGACATGAACAATGGTGTGGGCGTGGCCTGAGGGAGTGGGAGGTGCTGAGTGGAGGAAGGCAGTGGGGGGAAAATTACTACAATTGTTAATAGCATAATCAATAAAAATAATTTAAAAAATCTATATATCCTGCAGTTTTGAGAAATGGGCTTTTCTCACTATGGAAAGGCTAAAACCTTTTATGGCAGGTGGTACATCCTCAGGGAGAATTTTCCCTGGTGGCTAATGGACGTAGGATTCTCCATTGAGGAGCATGTCATCTTAAAGTGCTGACTTAATCTTGAATTAACATGCTGTAGCGAGTGGACCACCTTACAGATGTGTTTTAGTCTCTGGACTTGGTGGGAGGTTTTAAAGACAACGATCACTGCTGTATTTATCTCACATGCAGGGGTGACCAACCTGCAGCCCACGGGCTGCATATGGCCCTCGAAGGCTATGAATGCGGCCCAACATAAAATTGTAAATTTACTTAAAACCATTTTTTTGCTCATCTGTTTATATTAGTGTTTGTGTATTTTAATCTGTGGCCCAAGACAACTGTTTTTCTTCCACTGTGGCCCAAAGAAGCCAAATGGTTGGGCACCCCTGAGTGAGTTCCCACTGGCTTTGATAACATGGAAAAATGTAGCCAGAAAATGAACCTTCACAAAATATATTTAAGTTTGTTAAAAAAATAATTGAAAATTCAGTACTTCCATGGCCCTTTGTAGCACACTGATTAGCAGGTGCTTGTAGGTGAGTTGGCTATAATAAACATTGTATTAGAGAGGAATTTGGTATTTTCCCTGTAGTGGGTTTTGAAACCTTAAAGTTGTGCAATGATGAATTTAAGCTAGAAAGAAAGATGTCTGTATGAAGATTTGAGAGGCAGAATAATTGGGAAGAACTTGATTAATAGTTATTCTTAGAGAAACTTGGGGAGCATTGATTCAAGTCCATGCTTAATGGTTGACTGGGTAAGGCATCATTTTATGGGGATAAAAGAGAGAGATGGAGAAAATTCTAATCTATCAGTTGGGTGGGGTGGGGGAGGGTGGGGGGAGAGAGAGAGATAGAGAATCCCCAGTACATGCTGGGGTGGTGTCCAGAGACCAGAGAAGGCTGCATGTTAGATGTGGCATTTGAATTGGGCCCAGAAAAGTTCTCACATGCGAGCACATGTGAGTAGAGAAGGTATTGTAGGTAGAGATTGCATCATATGCATAAGAGTCAGAAAGCAGCTTGAGCTAGTGGAGGACATAATGCTAGGTGGTAGGCAGTGTTTGAAGTGGTTTAATTCCTAGATAAGGAGTTTGGCCTTAATTCACTAAGGGTTGTTGATACTGGTTTGGAACCAGGGCACTGATGCGGATGCACATTTGCTGGTGCAGAGTAGTACTTTGGGCACTGGCTGCTCAGCTGGGGTAGAGCAGGGACTGACATCATTGGCAGCAGGTGCTGTCCTCACCAGTGAGGGCCTGACATTTAGTTTTCTTTCCCAAAACTTTTCATCCTGATAATGAGGATCTTAGCTGCTACTTATTGATCAATTTCTGTAGTGCATGCGTAGTGCTAAGTAACTCATCTTATAGTCACCTGATGTTTATATATTATTGATGTGTATTGTGAAGATGAGGAAAGGGAGAGTTAGCAGAGGTTAGAGCTGTTGCTCCAGGTCACATGGCTGAGTGGCAGAGCTGGGATTTGGATTCAGGGCCATCCTGTTCCCAAGCTCATTCTGCCAGGCCTGCTAAATGCAGTCTCTGTTGCTTCTCTGCTGTGTCGCACTACAGGACGCCTTCTGCTGGAGCCTCCGAGCCTCCTAGAATTGGCTTGCTCTGTGTGTGCTCCCCAGGGGGCGAGGGCTGCCCCTCCTCTGCTGAGCTCCCATCCTCTTACTAATACTGCTGGTATTCCAGGCCCAGGGGGCTCATTTAAGGTAACCTGGCCCACTTCTTCCCGTTGTGTTTTCATGTTCCAGAGTGGGGCATCTCACACCTGTTTGTGTACTTCTGGGCTAGCTGCGTTGCCTTGGGTGAGCCCACAGTGCCTGGGCCTGTGAAGTGGCGGGGGTGAACTGCAGGACTTCTGAACCCCTTCTGTTTTGGGGGTTAGGCATTAACAGAGAAGGAATAGTGGCTATTGGATTTTTGGATGTGAGGGAGAGCATTGTTAAAAGGACCAGGGCTCAGTCCTGACCCCTCTCTCAGTAACATTCATACTCATAAACTTCCTGCAAATGTGGCTTCATAGACCTTGGGTTCTCTTGGTCATCCAGGAGCTGCAGATGTGTCCACATGCTCCAAGTGCTGGAATTTAGAACTGCTTCATTTTCAGAGTAGCCTCCTTGGTCGCTTTCTGCATCTTTTTACCTTTGAATCCCGTCCTGCCACCCAGCTTCCCTATGATTGTTACTTAGTCCTGTTTTCCTTTAGCACCTGGAAACTCGGCCTCCCACTCGAGACCAATGAAATCAGAATCTTGCAGGTGGGGCTGAAGGCACTGGCATTTGATAAAAGCCCCCCTTGTGGAGGGGAAGGGGTTACATTCGGGGCTGAGACCACCGCCCGTCTTTGCCACTGCTCTCTGCCCTGTTGCTCCCTGCAGTGACCAGTAAGCACGAGAGGGCAGCAAATCCTAATACTGGGTTGGCCAAAAAGGTTTTTTTTTTTTTTCTTTCTTTCTTTTTTTTTTTTCTGTAAAATGGCTCTAGTAGCACTTCATTGTCTTGAACTTCATTTGAAACAATTTTGTTAGCTTGTATTGTGACAGCTCTCATATCAGTGTGTATTTAAAAAAACTTATCAAAATCGGTGAACTTTTGTGTAGCCATTTTAATATTGAAGGTGGAAGAAAATACGCAACATTTTGGGCATATTGTGCTTTATTATTTCAAGAAAGGTAAAAACACAGCTGAAATGCAAGAAAAGATTTGTGCAGTGTATGGAGAAGGTGCTGTGACTGATCAAATGTTGTCAAAGTGGTTTGTGAAGTTTCGTGCTGGAGATTTCTTGCTGGATGATGCTCCCTGGTCGGATAGACCAGTTGAAGGTGATAGTGATCAAATCGAGACATTATAAGAACAATCAGTGTTATACCATGTGGGAGATTGCTGACATACTCAAAATACCCAAATATATAAAGTTACTGGTGAAAATGAAAAATATGTCTCTTATTTTACTGAGAAAACCATACGGACTTTTTGGCCAACCTAGTATTTTCAAGGAGCACAGTGTTAGTGGACATTTGTTTTCTGTTTTAATTTCTAATGAAAATTCTGTGTACGTCCTAATTTTTTATACTAGTCCACTCTAGACTGTCTTATGTCCCAGACCTGTGAATCTGTCTGCTTGATACAGTCTGTCAGCTGAGTATAGTTCAAATTAAAATACGCTACTAAGAGGACTGTGTTTGAATTCCACGTGAGTTCCAAAAGGAGTGGAGATTGTGGAACAGTTATGTTCAGCAAGTTTTTTAAAAGACATGTATATGTTTGTATCAACAGTCAAGTGCACATAAAGACTAAAAGGTTATATATTAAAATATTTAATGATTATGAGAGATGAGGCCACAGATTTTTTGTTTTCATACTTGCATGACACATTTTCTATAGTGACCATATATTTCTTCTACATTAAAAAAACCTTAAAAAGAAAATATACTCTTGACAAAGTAGGGGTGTGTGAACGTGTGCATTATTTTTAGCTCTTGAGACTAAAATATTCTGTGGGGATATTGAGAATAGTACCATACTGAGAGTGAGCTAATAGCAAGGCCTGGCACTCAAACTAGGATTTGGATCCTCGTTATTTTTGTTTTTGCTCATTATAGCTAAGCTAAACGCACCTCATTGGATGGTTGGCATTTTGTTTGCTGAACAAGTATCATGAGACTATTAGTCCATATCAGGGGCACCAGAAAATGATGACATTGATAATTTACTCCTCTGTTTTTAATTCCAGTGGGTTCGTTTTAATGATAATATCTGTTATTGGTGGTGAATGTTGACCTAG
The DNA here is from genome assembly GCF_004126475.2 of Phyllostomus discolor. Classification (NCBI taxonomy): domain Eukaryota; kingdom Metazoa; phylum Chordata; class Mammalia; order Chiroptera; family Phyllostomidae; genus Phyllostomus; species Phyllostomus discolor. Next base: position 61,219,507 of record NC_040904.2, read on the forward strand.
CATCTGTTCATCTTTCTGCATTGGCTTATTATTAGAGTTTAACATGTGCATATGAATTTGAATTTTAAATAAGATACAATTAGAATAAGTGGTTTAAACCACAACTTAACAGTAGTTATCTCTGGGTACTGTTTTGAAATAATTTTAACAGTATTCAACAAGGAAAAGCAAAGTGCTCGATCCCTAACAGATGTTTAGTGTCTACTTATACTTTTGTCAAAATAGCTTCCCTTAAAATAAGGTAGAAGTGCCTGCTGCCAAATAATAGGAAAACAGCATCGCGTGGTAATGTTTCAATAAGATGGTTTCTTCTGAAATGCTGTTTGGCTAATCCTTGGGGAAATTTGGCTGTGAGCATGCAGTTATTACATTTTTATCCACAGAATGGGCTAAAGTTGGCATCTCATCCCTCATGGTTGCCAGAGGCAACACACTGATTAAATTTGTGCCCCTGTGGCAGACGTTTTTGAATAATTTCAGTGATTTTTTATGCTGCTGTTTCTGTTTCCTTCACAGCCCCCTGCCTGTTGTTGCTCAGCACTCCTGCTGATGGCATTCTGAGGTGCCTTGGGTCGGTGGGGGTAGTGGGGCGGCTGGTTGTCTCAGGGGGCAGCTGCTCTGCGTCCCGGCCGCTCACGGGCTGGCCCCCCTTGAATGCCAGTCCACTCACAGACTGTCAGTCACAGAACAGATCTTAATTAGGCATGTTTGAGGCTTGACTTGGACCCTGAAAACATACTCTCAGAGAGCCGCACTTGGGGGATTTTGAATTCTTTTGGTATAGGCTTAAGCTGGCTTGAAGTGCTCACCTCCACTGTTCTGTTTCCTGCCTGTGCCTTTGATATTCTTGTTATGCCAACTGTTGTTTAACGTGGAGGATCCCCTGATGCACTTAATTTGAGTGTAGCTGCCTTCTCCTGGGTAAGGGGTTGCAGAGCAGGGAGGAGAGCTGCCTTCTCCACTCAGAGTTGGCCAGATCCCTGCAGGCTCTGGAGGGCAGGCCATGGCACACTGGTGTGTTGCTTAAGGGCTTTGGGGTGGACAAGCCTTTCTGAACAGAGCTTACACGTGCAGAAGCCTTTTTTATGTCATTTGTTTCGTAAGTCCATCCTTACGATAATCAGAAAGGGGGAGAAACAGTGAATTCTTACACTATTTCTTTAAAACATGCAGAGTGGACACAAATATCTACCAGATATCTTCGAGAGCAATTGGCCAAGATTTCCGACTTTTACCACATGGCTTCCAGCACGGGCGACGGCCCCGTCCCGGTGCCGCCCGATGTGGAGCAAGCCCTGAAGCAGTGGGAGTACAACGCAAAGCTGGCCTTCCACATGTTCCAGGTAACCTTGACCAGACAGTCTCTGTAGCATTCTCTGAAGAAGAGAGCCAGGTCCTTATGGTTTAGTTTTCTGGGGGTTAAATTGTATCTCTGCATTTAAAGGAAGCAATCTGACATTTCTCACATCGAATTAGATTGAAAGCAACACCTTTGCCCCGAGTCGATGGCGTCTTATTACACATATTGATCTCCAGCTTTAATAATGTCAGCTCTTTTAATGCACTACTAAATATAATCCTCTTCAGCCTTTTATTTTGCAAAAATTAGATGTATTCATTCAAAAAGCTTTGTGCTGTTGTCTCATAGTAGATACCCTATAGAGTTTAGTTATTCCAAAGCTAGGTCATTTTAATTTGGTTAAACTGCGGTTTACAATGCAGTTGAGGGAGGCATGCAAGGGCATTGAGGCATGACTGAACTGCCATCCAGACAAGCTGATATAAGTCATATTGACCAGAAGAGGGCGTGTGTGCTGTGATTTGCTTCAATGTTGACTCCTCGCAAGGAGGAAGTGAGTGTATTCAGCTGAAACTGTATTGCTAGCATATAGACTTTCATTCCCCGCTACCTTGACTAAAGAGGAGGGGATTCGAAAGAATGTGTGGCTTCTAAATTTTCCCCTTAGAACTTTAATTATAATTTCCAGCTTGTGATTTTTTTCCTAAGAGCTCAAAGTAGGAAAAAGCATGGTTCTTTTGAGCAGGAGCATTGTTAAAGTCAGTGAACGCAACTCTTTACAAACCCTTGCTCCACTTATTAGTGGACTACTTCAGTGCCAGCTCTGAGCTTTTATGACTTTTATTGAGCTGAGGATTTAGTCTGCATCTTTTAAACAGTATCTCTTATCATACTTACTATCTTTTGAAGGATTTCTTTATGTATTAGGACATTGAAATCAGTATGTCTTTTACAGGAAGCAGTTAGGCCATAAACTGATTGGAATCTAATTGGAACATTAATATTACAATTTAAAAGTATATTATATTTTTGAATTGCCATGTTCTGAAATGTGAAACTGACCCTCGTATGTACATGTGCAGACAGCCCCGTGCAGAAACAAAGGCGTGGGTGTGGAGCCCAGGCCTCTTGTGGGTGGGCTGTGGTGTAACCATTGGTAGTCGTGCTTATGAAGGTCCTTTTTTTTTTTTGAATGTTGCATTCCCCATCTCTTATACCTTAGTGCAGTATTCCATTTTATTAATTTCTTTATTAAGTTCAAGTTCACTTTACTGGTTTTAAAATTTCAAATTACATTTTTTCTGTGACTAACCCTTTAACTCTTTTTGACTTACAGTATTTAAAAAATTAGAAATTAGCAACAGTAACTATCTTGGTATCACGCCAATGTGGTGCCTTTGTAATCTTATAAATTCTGTAATTTATCACTACAGTATTTTGTATAAATTGTTGGGAACAGTGGTCGTGGACCACCGGTAATACACAGATCTGTAAAAGTTGCCAGGAACAAAGTAGGAGTTCATATTAATTACTGAGGCTGTTACCCTAGTGACCGTGAAAGTGTGTGTCTTTCCCAGAAAAAATAGCTTTCTGTTTCCACCTTGAAGTTGCTTTCATAATGTGAATCGTAATACAGAATTATACTATGGCATCAAATATGATGTGCAGGGGCTGTCATAAAGTAGTGTGTGCACTTGTATGTACATATGTGGAGGCAGTAGATGAAAAATGTTAGGAGTGCTTATGTCTGGGGTCTGTATCACCCCTATGGGACGTTTTGGAAATTTGTAGGTATGTTATCAGTTTTTAGTAGTTATACTGGAATATTTATACATTATAGTATTTTATTATAAAGTCCTTTTATTTCTTTATATTATAGTTAGTTATACCATTATATTTTTAAGGATATATTTTACAAGTAGGTTATAGTGTCTGAGTTTTGCTTTAGTGTAGAGAAGACTAGTAAGGGGCATTGGATATGATGGGGTTGTCAGCTTCTGGTGAAGATAATGATTTCACGGGTGCTTCTGTTCTTTATAATTGTCACCACTGGCCAGGTTTCCTCCTGTGAGTATGAGCTCATACACCTCTGCAGTCAGCCAGGGGCTCTCTCTGTGCCTTGGGGGTCTTTTGAATTTTCTTTTTTGTAAAAACTAAAATTTTTAAAAAATTTAGAATGAAGCAGATTACCAAAAAACCAAAAACAACAATAACAAAATAACCAAACCAACCATATAAAATAATATTAGTTCTTTTTGTTTAGAATTTGGGCTGTGATTAATGAGTTTTACAGCAACAAAAACAATAATAGTAGAATTATGCTTAAGCATAAGAATAATAGTGCTTCTTGCTTTAATATTATTAATGTAATTTTTCTGTGTTCATTTAAGGAAGGAATGCTAGAAAAACACGAATATTTGACATGGATCTTGGATGTTTTAGAAAAGATCAGACCAATGGATGATGATCTTCTTAAACTGTTGTTACCACTAATGCTGCAGGTACAGTGCATATAACCACGAGCCAGTTGATTTTATGGACAAGAAATGAATCTGATAGGAATGGTTAAGTAAGTAGAGATGGAAGAGGAAAAAATTTCATTTTGAAACAGAATGCAAAAGTATCTTGACGCTACAATACATGAAGTGACAAGAGTCTTCCTAAGTTTTAGCAGCCATTTGTAACGGCCACGGTCATAGTTTGATCTGCCTGTCCTTGTTGAGCATCCTTACCCACATCCATTTCTCCTGCCACGGAGCTTAGCAAACAGCCCTTCAAGTACTGTGTCCTTGTTCACACAGATTCCTGTGAAAACAAAACAGATCATCTCTTTTTAAGGTTACAGAGGATCCTTTACATTTGTTTGATATTTTTTGAGCCACTGGGGATGGGAACTTCCTATTTTAATGATTGGCTTAAAGTCTGTTAAAATTTAGGTTATGTGGATGGAATTTATTTAAAACATTTATCTTGGAAAGGCAGTGCATGTATTTGATTATTCAAACACTGCACAAAAGCATGTGATGGAAAGTACTACCATTTCTCACCCTAGTGCAGTCTGTCAGAGACTGTGCTGCGCCCCCGTCCTGTGCCCCCTCCCTGAGAGGTGCTGTTGTTGCGGCCGCTGCCAGCCAGGTGTGGCTGTCAAACTGTTGTGCCGTGACGAGTACAGATTGGGATGTGTCCTTAGAGACAAATACACACCAAATTTCAGACTTAATGCAGAAACAAGAGCATGTACAATGTCTCAGTACTTCTTGTTTTGATTACATGTTGAAATGATAACATTTTGGCTATATGAGGATAAATAAAATATATTATACTTTTAATTTTATGTTTGTTTTTTAAATGGCTAAAAAAATTAAAATTACATATATGGCTTACATTATGTTTCTGTTGGACAGCACTGGCCTATACAGTACCTTTGAAGGTTTTTTTTTTTTTTTAATTAAAAGAATGTGTGTATTAAGACAGTTATTTCACCAGTCATGATTGGAGTCTGGTGTCCTTGTGCTTCTCAGTATTCAGATGAGTTTGTTCAGTCGGCCTACCTGTCTCGTCGTCTTGCCTACTTTTGTGCCCGGCGTCTCGCCTTGCTGCTGAGTGATAGCCCCAGCCTCCTTGCTGCCCACTCGCCCCACATGATGATAGGACCAAACAGCTCAAGCATCGGGGCCCCTAGCCCTGGCACCCCTGGCCCTGGCGTGAGCCCCGTGCAGCTGGCCTTCTCAGACTTCCTTTCTTGTGCACAGCATGGCCCGCTGGTGTATGGACTGAGTTGTATGTTGCAGGTAAGTCCTGGAACCTGGTTACTTTATGTTAAATTTCCATGTCAGAAATAACTGTAGTGGGAATCACATCCTCAGTTTTCACATTACAGCTCTAGTTTTTTCCTTAACCAAGAAATTAATAGATGGGAATTTCGTGTTTTATTACCTGTGTTAAATCAGGCTAAGAGAAAATTAGTTGCTTTAGCCTCGAAGAAAGTTCCTATAGTTGTTCTTTGTTAGAGTCGTTAGTAGTTCAGTGATTAAAAATCCTTGAGGGTGTCGCAGGTTCCATTCCCAGTCAGGGTACATGTCTGGGTTGCAGGCCATGACCCCCAGCAACCGCACATTGATGTTTCTCTCTCTCTCTCTCTCTCTCTCTTTCTCTCTGCCTTCCCTCTCTAAAAATAAATAAATAAAATAAAATGAAAAATCCTTGAGGGAATCCATAGAGTCAGTCACATGCATTGCTATTCTTCTGCAAGATCAGCTTCTTCATACAACATTCTTTAGCTTTCTCAGTTCACATCTTGAGCTGGTTGCCACTTCCAAACAATTTATCGCACTGTTCATGCGAAAAGCATTACTATTGGTGCAGTTCGTGACTGTCCAGTAGCGTGCTGGCTGCTGGGCTGACAGCAGGGAATGAGATGCAGCCCTGCCCTGGGGAGCTCACAGGTTAGTGTTAAGGTCACATTACTTGGGCTCTTTGCTAAGAGGCTTAGAGATAGCCCTTGCCATGAAGACATGGTGGAGTTTACTGCTTTCTCAGGAAGACAGACTTACAAATGGGCAATTTTTGTAGACTTTGATAAGGGCTTCCAGGGGGATGTACAGGGAGCTAAGGGAAGTGAGAAGTAGAATTTCTGGTGCCACCTAGAATGCAGGGAAGCTTTCTGAAGGACGTAGTCCTGATTGGCGCTTACAATATGAGGTAAAAAGAAAAGGTGTAGAGTCTTCCTGGCAGAGCTGACAGCATGGGCAGGGGCCCAGAGGGCTGACCAGTCCTCTTGTGTGTAGGTTGGTGTTAGCAGAACACAGAGCATAAAGTCTATTGGTGGTGAGGGCACGGAAGACCCCGTGTGCCTTCTGGTTGGGGTGTGGTTGAAGGATCTTATGCATGGAAGTGACATGGTCAGCTGTGTGGATTAGTTAGATTGTTTTAACCACAGTAGCGGGATGATATGTGGAAGTGGGGAGGTAGTGGGGAGAGAGACAAGGTGAAGAAGTAAGTTTTAAGAGTCTAGGTAAGTTCAGTTTTGGCCTATTTTTACCCCTTAGGATCTCCAAGCGGACATTTTCGAGAGATGTTAGATGTCTCATCCTGAAGATTAGGGCAAACAACTGGCGAATGTGTGGATTTGATTCATTCATGGCCATTTAGCTGGTCAGAAGTCTGGGCAGGGGGCGGGTGCCTCAGGAATCAGCAGTGAGAGAGGACTTGGGGACCTGACAGGTGTGAGGGTGAGAAGCTGCCGAGGGAACTACACAGGGAAGTCTGGCCAGACCGGGGAGAGAGTGGGGAGAGAGCATTATTATAGAAACAGACGACGAGAGGTATGGACAGTACTGTTAGTTGGTTATTTTAATAGCATTTATTATGTTCTAGGCACTGTTCTAAGTTGTAACACATATTAAGTTACTAGTGTTGTTTTTGTAACACTAATAATCAAATGGTGGAATTCAAACCCAAACTGCCTGGGTCCAGAGTCCACACTCTTAATAACCACATGAAGCTGCTTCTTGAGGTACCGCAGGAAGTTTCAGTAAGTAGTTAGTAGTGGGCAGTGGGCAGTGCCCAGTGGATTGGGGAAGTTTGGTAAGAAGGTGGCCGAACTTGTCTTTGACAGTATGGTGGTGTCATTGATGATCAGTTGGATGTCGGGTGAAAAGTCAGATTAAGGTGGGTTCACCAGTGATGCAGAATGAAGGGGAGAGATAGAATCATTGCTGAGTGAATGGAGATTTTTTTTTTTTTTTAATTTACTTCTGATGGGCAGATTTGAACCTATTTCTAAGCTAAGGGTAGACCAGTAGAGAGAGAATCGAGAACAGGAGCTGAGGGGTGTTTGATAAACTAGTGTCCTGGCTGTGGGAAGCTTTGGAATTAAACACACAGGGAAACGCTCCCTTGTGGACGGGAGACGAGCACCCCTGTGGTCACAGACGGCAGGAAGTGGGTAGGGATGTGTGCCTGTGGAGACAGCTGCGCCAGAGGTTCAGAGACTTAACGGTCTTCCCATCTGCCATCTAGGTTCCACAAACATGCCTCCTAAAATCTAGTATTTTTATTTTTAAACTCACTTTCTATAAAAAGGAAATGGTGCGTTTATTCTCTAAGCTGTCTTTGTTTGCTGTTGAGTGGCACAATCACATAATGGCGAAGACATATACTTTAAAATCATTTCAGACCTGATTTTAGCCTCTGCTCTCCCTGTTGGTAACTTTGACCTTCCTTGAAGCTCTGTTTCCCCAAGTGTACAGGGGGGATGATGACAGTTCTTGTTACCTGAGAGGGTTAAGGTTATGAGGACAGAAAGCTTTTTCAGGGCAGGGTTTGGCACAGAGTAAATGTTTAACTAAACGTGAGTTATACTATTTAATTTGCATTTAGGAGGCAGTGTGATTAGCATGGTGGTTCCAAGCATGTGTGCTGCAGTCAGTTTGGGCCTGCTTGTGGTCCTTCTGTCTCATCGTCCTCTCTTGTGGAGTGGGGAAGTAACAGCACCTGCTGTGGTGTTTGTGATGTGGGGGCTTGTTGTGACTCGCACGTAAGGTGGTCCCAGAAGACGTGGCGTGCAGGCTGGTCGAGTAGAACTGGCCTGTAAGGGTCACAGCCAGGGTGGACGAGCTACAGTCTGTGGGCCAGGTGCAGCCCACCGGTCACGATGGGCTTTATTTCGTCAACGAGTTATTAAAGCTAAAAAAGAGGAATATGTGACAGAAACTGGAGATGAATGGAAAAATCTTAAAACATTTACTATCTGGTTTTTTATAGAAAAAATGTGCCAACCGCTAATTCAGATTACTCCCTGCCCAGCATTTATGAAGCTACTTGCTGTACTATTATTTGAAATAGTAAAAAATATATATATTCTTTTTTAGAGTTCATACCCTTAGAAGTTACATATTTAATTCAATCTCATTTTTTTAAATTTCATGAAAAAAATTGTTTTAAGTGATGATTACTTCATTTTTATTATTTCCTTGGTTTCCTGTATTAGATAATTTCTCAGTAGTTATACTTCTTCCCTTTCAAATAAATAATTCTTAGTTTTGTCTTATCAATGAAAAATTGTGGAGTAAAATATTTATTTTATTTTAAACTCACTGGTAAGAAACTGTAAAAGTCATGGCAAGACATCATTTTTACTGTGAGCTATTGTTACACTTTTTCTTTTCTCTAACTCTGTGGATTTTCCTGGTTTGTTTTCAGACTGTCACTCTCTGTTGCCCAAGTGCCTTGGTGTGGAATTATTCCACAAATGACAATAAGAGTGCAAACCCTGGCTCACCGCTGGATCTGCTGCAGGTGGCTCCCTCCAGTCTCCCCATGCCGGGTGGGAACACAGCTTTCAATCAGCAGGTAGATCTTCTGTTGTGGTTTGATGAGGATTCTCATTTAGTGTTGTTATTATCATCTATTTTAATCCTCACTTGATGATATGCTTATCGATGTAGAGAGGGGAAGGGGAGGAGAGAGAGGGAGAGAATCAGCGACGTGAGAAACATCTACTGGTTGCCTCTCGCAGGCACCCTGACTTGGACCAAACCCATAACCCAGGCATGTGGCCTGGCTGGGAATTGAACCCATGACCTTTTTGTCTTACGGGATGATGCTCTGACCAACTGAGCCGCACTGGCCAGGGCAGGGGTTCTCATTCTTGAGAGGTATCAGGGCATCATGAGTCAAGTGGGTTTTAACATTTCACGTGCTGGGTGACATTCCCAGCTCTTCCCCACCTCTCTCTCTGGGTGGCCTTGAGAAATATTTAGCCCCTCGAACCACCACAGAAGTCCATGTTGCTTCCTTCCTACTGGGCAATTTTGGCAAAGAGTTCTGCCATCCAGACAATAATTATAGTGATGGTTCTATATGACCACAACTCGCAGTAGTAGTAGTCTGTGATATTTAGTAATTATCATGTGTTTTTATTATTGCTGGGTTACTTGGTTCAAAGACATAAAGAAACTTTAACCAAAGAATGGTGACTAATATTTAGAATAAGGTCCCTGCTTTTTTGCCAAGCCGTATAAATTAATGAATTGTGGCTGGTTGCTTTCATACATAGAACGGCTCAAAGGTCATATTTGGAACTTTTACCTTTCCATATGATGTCCTAAAAGATTTTCACTTGCAAAGAATTTTGCAAGCATTTATTTTTGTGAGCATTTATCATTGAAAACTTTCATTGAATCGCCAACTGTAAATCTTAAAATGCACTCTTGGGCCACAGGCTGAATTTCCCGCAAAGCAGTCAAGTTTGTAGCCCACCGTAGGGTGCTCTGCTCGTGCGGAAGAGCCTGACATGACTTAGACAGCCACTGTGGCTTTCCAAGCACAAGGTAATTAGAAGTGACTATTTTTCAGGTTCGGGCAAGGATCTACGAGGTAGAACAGCAGATAAAACAAAGAGGCCGTGCCGTGGAAGTTCGGTGGTCTTTCGACAAGTGCCAAGAGTCAACAGCAGGTACAGAGCACAACAGAGTGCTTTTGAATGTGGGGCTTTTTATGTTTTGCTTCTGATTCTTGAAAATCCATCCACATGTTGAATAAGGGTGCTTTTTGACAAAGCCATCTCGTAAATTTTGAGGATGTTCTTTAGTCTATGCCCTGAAGATCCTGGCTGGCATGTCAGGCTTGGTTTTGTTGGCAATTCTTCTATGCTGAGAATGGTTTCTTAAAAGTCTTTTTTGTACCGCATAATAATGAGTTTTGCACTGTGCTGCTTTGGTTTCATTTGGCCTCTGTAACGGCTCGCTGCACTCCCACGTCCAGGCGTGACCATCAGCCGGGCTCTGCACACGTTGGAAGTGCTGGACCGACACTGCTTTGACCGGACCGATTCCAGCAACTCCATGGAGACGCTCTACCATAAGATTTTCTGGGCACACCAAAACAAGGATAACCAAGAGGTAGTTGTTTTTCTCACCTTTTATTAGCATTTTCTCTTATTTTTCATTCAGTAAATTTTGCTAAAGCCTTTTCTATGAAGTGTTATATCTTATAAAGGGATCTTCACCCTGAAGTCATTTTTTTGTAGGACTGAAATGTCCCACTGTTATAAAGGCAGAATATCCATTGTGCTGGTCTACCTATGTATATTGATTGGAAAGACTTTTCTTTGTTGTTTTATTATTTCCCATCATTTCAGGTTTAGCGGAATATTCTTCACCTGGTAATTGGACTTGATGTAGTGGTTTTGTTTAACTAAGGAGGAATAGATTTAGCACATCAAAAAGCAGTGAATGAATACTTGTGGTGTTGGTCATTGAAAAAGCTGTAGACAATGTGTTATTCAAAATCCTCCAGAGAAACAGAACCAATAGGGAAAAATTATGTATGTGTATATTTACATAGGAGTGAGAGTATGTACAGTCATTTGATGCATAATGGTGTTTCAGTGACTGATGGATAGCATCTGTGATGGTGGTCCCATAGATTCTAAAGGATCTAAAAAATTCGTATTGCCTAGTGACACTGTAGCATCATAACGTAATGCAGTGTGTTCCTCATACATTTGTGGTGATGCAGGTGCGAACAAACTTGCTGTGCTGCCTGTTGTGTGAAATGCACCACATAGTACTTGACAGTGATAATAAAATGACTGCGTTACTGGTTTGTGTACTTACTTTACATTTTATTGTCATTTTACAGTGTACTCTTTCTGCTTATTAAAAAAAGTTTGCTGTGAAACAGTGTGCAGTATTACCTGGTACATCTTGTGTTTGCCATGTCTGATTGCATCGTTTCTCCTGTGCTCGCTTTAATCTCACATTGTTTTGTATGGTAACATGCTGTACAGGCTTGTAGCGTAGGAGCAACAGGCTGTACTGTATAGCTGTGTGTGTAGTAGGTTATACCCTCTAGGTTTGTGTAAGTGCCCTCTGTGATGTTTGCACAACCACAAAATTGCCTACTGACCCATTTTTCAGATCGTATCCTAGTCCTTAAGTGGTATATAACTGTATTTTAAGGAATTGGCTCACGTGATTATGGGGGCTGGCAAACCTGAAATGTGCAGGGCAGGCCAGCAGGTTGGGGACCCAGGGAAGAGTGGACGTGGCAGCGCGAGTCTGAGGCAGACTTCCTTCCTCCCGGCGGAGCCCTGTAATTTCTCTTAAGGCCTTTAACTGTTTGAATGAGGCCAGTCCAGATTATGGAGGATGGTGTGCTTTACTGAGTCTACTGATTTAAATGTTATTTACATTAAAAAGAAAAAGAAAAGCCTTTACAACAACATCTAAATTAATTTAAACAAAAAATTAGCCAGCTAACTTGACACATAGAATTAAACATCACACGCAATTTTTATCATATGCTTTCCTAGCAATAGATTGTTTCATTATTGAACTTATCTATAAACATAGAATTTTTATTTTTTTAACTCTTTTTTGGGGAGAAATAAAGAGTTTGTGTTTTTTCACAATGGAAAGTGCCTCAGCATGTGGTAGGCCCCAGGAATGCAGGGGTAAGTTTTAAGACATGGTGTCCACCTTCAAGGAATACTTTAGTTAACTGATTATAGTCTTTGAGAATGCGTATATGGAAAGAAGAGATAAAACAGAAACAACCACCACAAACCTTTTGCTATCCTGCATTTATGTGAACTTAATGTGAAACTTTTTCAGATTATCTTTTTCTGGAATATTTGTGAGTTGGCACTGTGCTTCTCAAAGACAAGGCTCAAGGCCATTGATGCCAAGGAGGACATCAGAGTTGAGATATACAGACTGTAATTTCTAATTTATGTGCATCCTGATGATAAAAGGAGATGATATCAGGGGAGCATCCTGATGATAAAAGGAGATGGTATCAGGGGAGCATCCTGATGATAAAAGGAGATGATATCAGGAGAGCATCCTGATGATAAAAGTCTACATCATTCTCTGCTTATTGACACAGAATAGAGTGTTACTGTGTTCTTTTGGGGTGGACACCTGAAAGTCAGTCTTTTTGAAATAAAGACTTTCTTGAATAACAGGCTTCAAGAGTACTAAGTACTTAAGAGTACTAAGATTTTTAATACATAGAAGTGAGCTTGTCTGGAAGGAAAGTAGGGCTACCTGAGATTGCAGGTGTGCTTTTGGATTGCTGGCCTGCTTGTGCTGAGTGTTGAGTAAAGGCTACGTTGTTCCCTCGTGAGACTATTGCCTGGCCCATACAAACTGCTTCAGTTTTGTGGTTAGCAGGGTTGTATAATATAACTTTCTAGTGAATGAAATGGGCAACTTCAGAATTATATGCCTCATTCACCTGTAGAGAATGTTATTCACAGGCACTCTAAAGAGAAGATCATGAGTATCTTATCCAGGGCAGAAATTATGTTTGATGTTTTTGAATAAAATTATATTATCAGGTGGACTCAAGCAGCTGTCTCCAATGTGCAAGAAGAAATGATGAGAACTTCTATTTAGATTACATTTTAAAACAACCTTATGCTTTAAGCATTTCTAAATTTTATAATGAACATAATTGTTATGGTGCATCAGTATAGAAATAAAAAATATGTGTATAGCGAAAATATTTACTTAACAAAAGTATTGAGCTGTATGTGAGAAATGTTGGGAGATCCACTCTAAGCTTCCTCTGCACGGAGGGACTGCACCCACAAAGTGGGAGGCACATACCACTAGAGGGCGACATGTGCTCAGTGCTGGTCCTGCGTGCTGCAGTCACAAATGCACTTGCCTGGAAGGACAGCAGTGTTGCCCAGTTGCCCATTTAGGAGTGATTATTGCATGTTGACTCAACTCTGGGAGGATGTGATGTGAATGAGTGGTTCTTTGTGGTTACCGTGCTATTTTGTGAGTAAGACCGAAACTGCATTGTAACCTGTAGTTCAGACTGGTCACCTTTCTTAATAATTGGAAAGAATAACTGGATAGAGCCTTCTGAAATATTTAACATTAATTTCTTTTTACAACATGGCACTGGTATCTACTTGTGTGTGTGTATCAGGGTATGTATGTATATGGGTGCAAGTGACAGTGTTTCATCTCTGTGTTGACTCTTCACAGTGTTTGCTGTTTTCTTCTGAGTCACTCGATGTGCCTCTGGAATTCGTGTATGAGCTGCAAAGCTGTGTTGACTCTGCTCAGCTCTGTGACCTTGGGCAGGTTGCTGCTGGGCTCTGTGCCTTAGTGCCCTTGCTTGTTAATGGGCACAGAGCACTTGACCTGTCTATCTCTAAGGAGACACTAGCACTTTCAGAATTGTGAAGCACTGTGTAAATATGTTTCAAATTGTTATTGGCAAACAATAACATTATTAGGGTTGTATCAGAAGAACCAGTGTAGTATTATATTGGAAGTTACAGTTCTCCAATAAAGAGGAGTTATGTAATGTGGTATGGTTAGTATTCAGAAACACATCTCGCTTCTTTAAAATGGACTGCCCCTTTTTGGTTTTGTAATTTGATAGGAACTTAGGCAACATGATAGATAACAGAAAACGTCCAGGTACTGCAGTTGCAGTGAGTTTCAGGTTTGCTTTAGCTAAAGTCGTGTTTAGGTGTGTCTGCGCCCTGGATTGCATGTCCTCTTTACTCAGATGTGTTTGGGAACTTCGAACTTCACGCTTCTCGATTCCTTTTTCTCTGGAACTGCTAAGGGGAAATACTGTCCTCTGCGTTGACTTGTGGGGAGCAGGGAGAACAGCTAGCCAGACGGGACGAGGGGTCAGAGGTTCAGATTTGTGTTATGTAAGGTCTCAGTGTTTGGCGAAAGCCCATTGGAAACAGTGATGCACGGGGTGAAGGGATGAAGGGCTTTGGTCCTGCTCTTGGTGGGACTGCTGTCATAAGAATGAGAGTAGCAGCTGACACTGTGCCCACAATGGGGTGTGACAGGCTGTGGCATGCTTTCACTCCTTCCACATGAAATGCATTGTTTCTGTGCCCTCCCCTTCCTTTCCTTCCTGCTGCCCTCAGGTCCTGAGCTACTGCTTCTGTGTCAGGGCTTGGGTACTAGTTCAAGTAAGGGAGTGAAGATGCAAATCTCAAAACCCTTCATGTTTACTTATTCTAGGTCTGTGCCACTTGAGTTTCTGTTCCCTGGAGGGTGGGGTGTGGAAATGTGCTTAGCACAGAGCTTGTCACACAGCCGCCAGATCGGTGCTGTGAGCTGGTAGTGGGCTGCTGTGTACAGGCTGCCGGGAGGGTGGGACTGTGGTGACCATGGACATGACTTTTAGGAACAGGGCAACGTCCCTCGGATTCTATTTGGGATTGCAGACCCACTGTTGCCTGATCCAGCATTTCAAGAGAACTTGGGTACCATGATTTGTATGTTGACTTTTTCAGTCTCACAAGACTCTGCTGGCCAGGCCGCATGTCTGGTGGTTGGTCAGGTTTGCTCAGATGCCTATCACTCTCCAACTCTGAGTATGTGCTTTATACAGCATTTACTCATCTACTTGTCTGTTTAGTGTTTTAGAACCATTTCTACTCCTGATGATGGGAGCAGAGAAGCCCGGCATCCATGTGAGGGAGTTACTGTGTGGGTTGTGGGGACCTCGTGGCTCCAAACCCTGACTGAGTCCGTCACTTGTGGCCTCACCTCTGAGCAGCAGGATGAAGGGGAGGCCCCTCACCCCTCTAGAACCCTTGGGCCACTTCCTTCCTCTTGGCTTCTCTCCTTGTTGATGGTGGGCGTGAGGGGAGAAGCAGCTGCATCTCCGGGTGCCTGGGGATGTGGGTAGAAGGGAAAGTGTAAAGGTGGCAGGAAGAGCTGCCTTTTCACTTCTCTCTCTGGTGTCCCAGGAAGCAAACTTCGTCCTGAGTCACGAGAAGGACGCACCAGCTGCACTGGACGGGACTGGTCAGAACAGCTGCAGCCTGTGCATTTCCCCTTTCCCTGCTAGTAAACAAAAGCATCTCACGCCAGAACCCTGGAAACGCATGTGTTTGGTGTTTGATGCTTAGAATATTCATGAAGCATTCTTTGAACAACTGTGGTGAGCGCATACTGATGATCAGACTGGCAGCCTGAAGTCCAGAGCATGTGCCTGGTTCACATGCTGGCCTCCAGGGCCAGAGCACGTCTGTGTCAGTGTGGCTGATGCACCACCTGAGTATCGTGACCTAAATTAAAAGACAGAATCTCGGGTTCTGTGACTTTGCTCGTCAGTGTTTGTCTTCCTGCCAGCCGGACTCCCGTGGGCTGGGGTCTGTCTGTTCTGCTCACTAGCACCATGCCTGGGCCCACAGGTCTTGAGGAGATACTTAATGAAATTTGTTTGGGGCTCATAAAAATGCTGCTGGGACAGTGAACTTGAAGAGGAGACACCTCTGTTTAATACAGCCTGGAACAGCAGGAGTTTGTGCGGTGTGCACTCTCTGTAAGCTGTCACTGTCACCAGTGGGGCCCGTTGGAGGTGCAGGGGAATGTGTGCAGGTGGAGGTGGGGTGTGGCTGGCAGCAGAGTGTTCCGCTGTATAGTCAGGCTAGTGCGTTTCTTTGGGGGCGTGTGGACATCACTTACTCTTGATGAGTGTCAATATCTTCATTTGTGAAAGGACATTCTATCTACTGACATTGTGGGAATGACATGAAATCTTACATTTAGATACTTATAGGGCCTAGATATAAATCCTCCCTACTATTTTTACTGATGATGTATTTTGGCAGGCAGAAACTCTGGAGAGACGGAAGGAATATGATCCCTTGGGACTACTGTGGACAGACAGACATACCTCCCCACCCCCAACTGTCCATCAAAGTACAGCCAGGATCTGTCAGTCTTTTTTACATTCTTTGATTTTCACAAAGCCTTTTACCTTCAGTACGGAAGGCAGAGGATGGGGTTGGTCCACTAAGGTGAGGTGGTTGCAATGCTGTGTTGTAAAAGAGATCATGTCCATTTCAGTGTTTGGGATCTTTCTCCCCTCCCCTCCCCTCCCCTCCCTTCCCTTCATTTCTCTCTTTTTTTTTAACATTGCATAATGTAAGGAAAACATTTTAGTCACTTTTTTTTTCCATTTCAGTCACTTTTCAAAGCCAACACTAAAGGGAGTCTAACAAGGCAAAAGTCAGGCAAACAAGGGAAACACACCCACGTGACACCCGGTCAAGCTGCCCTGTGCCAAACTGTTACAACCGTTGTTAATGCTGATCCTGATCCTGCTGGGATCTGCTGCACTTTGGAAATGACTTGTTTTTCTACTGGCTATCCATAGGAAGCATTGCTGATCCTTTACAGCTACCATTTTCTTCTTTTTAAAAATAAATGTAAAAATAAATAAAAGGGCAGTTATAGTAACATGACTGGGGACAAAATCATGTGTCCAGACATTGAAACTTTGCTGTCACAGGGAAGGGCCAGTGATGCCTTCATCTAGACTGGGGTGGAGCTTGCTTTGTTTTTGGCCACGGACACAAGTTCGTCTGTCTTCTTCAAACTGTTCTTCCGAGTACCTCATAGGCCCTGTTTTAAGTGTGTTCTATCATCTAATTCAATTTTTCCCTGGCCAGTGTGATGCATGTTTTAAAAAATTCTTTCATCTCCGTCTTTATAGGTGAGGAAACTGAGGCTTGGAGAGGACGATTGTGTCGTCCCGGCCCCCGCCCAGCTTGTTAGTGGGAGGACAGGCGTCGGGGCCCTGAATGATTCCGGAGTGGCACTCTTGCATACACAGGGCCTTCTGTTCTTTGAACCCCTGTGTAAAATAATTCAATTTTAGGTAACTATAGCCGAGCAAACCAGTGTCAGATGCAATTTTAGAAAAAGGAGTGTAAAACCTTTGCAATTGCCTTAAACAGTCTCCATATATTATTAATATTGGCACATTTTTTTCTTAAGGAATAATCTCTAATTTTTAGGTTTGTTTGACAGTATTAACGTAGTAAGCAGTATCTGAGGTAGAAGAAAGCCCACATCCTCAGGTGGAGCAGCTTGGTCTATGCAGTACAGCACAGACTTGGGACCGACTCAGGCTTGGACTGGAGTCCTGGCTTTGCTACCCAGTGGCTGCGGAGCCTCAAGCCAGCAGCTTACCTCCATCAGTGCCATTCCCTTTGCCCAGCGCCCTTCCTTGGAGCCCTCTTCATGGGGAAGCATGTGGTAGACAGCAAGTGCCAGTTGTTAGGTTCTTGGCTGGGCAACTCTGGTCATCAAGTCAGGAGAACCTGGCACCATCTTTTAGACATTGTTACTTCCCTTGTTCTCATTTCTTTGTCTCCTTTATTATTTGTAAAAGACAAGCAATACAGCCCTGGCTGGTATGGCTCAGTTGGTTGGATCATTGTCTCGTACACCGAAATTGGAGGGTTCAATTCCTGGTCAGAGCACAGGGTTGTGGGTTTGATCTCCGGTTCAGGTGCGTACGAGAGGCACTGACTGAGGTTTATCTCTCTCCCCACCATTCCTCTTTCTCCAAAAGCAATGAAAAGAAAACATCTTAGGTGAGCATTGTATTTTTTTTTTAAACGCAAGCGGTACAGTTTATTGGACCATACAGTGATGCCTTGGAAATTATGTCTAATGTTTTAATTATTTTCAGGATTAGAGACATGACACTTTTCAAGGACTTTCAGAGGGATTTACCTTGTGATGATAATTTTATCTCACGTATGACTTCGGCTATCATACAGTTATAGATTTCTCAAAACTGTTTTCTCCATTTGTATGATTTGAATGTTGATTTGACTGAGGGATAGCAAATTTCTTTTTTGGCACAGTGTACATTAATGACAATTAGTTGATATAAATGCTAGAAAAATGGTTTTAATTTTGTTTTCTTATTTTCTCAGAACTGTACTATTTGTAACTGCTATTTTGGAAAAAAAGGACATCTTTTTTGTTTTCATGGTGTGTGTTTTGTTTCAACATTGATTCTGAGGATGTGAGACGAGGAAAACCTGCCCCCTTCCTCACAGAAACCAGCCATTCCAGATATCTTTTGGAAATGTACACGTGAAAACATTCATATTTATGAATATTTTTGAACAGCGAATGCTATTTATACTTAAGTGATAAATCTTGTGAGCTTGTTACTTTATATGGTGATACTGTTAGAAATACTATTTGCGACTATGTCCCACAGGCTCATTATGTCCTGGTTGCAGTTCAGACCAGTTTCTAACTTACGCAACTCGTGAAGTCCACCCAGGTCTCCGCAGTGTGCCTCACACCGCGGGCCTGCTCTGCTCATCATTCCGTATTATTTGTTGGCTCTAGTATATGAATAATGTTTTTATCCTGATATGACCATTTTGTTTAATGTCGACTAAAGCGACTCATTATATTTATAAACACTTCTTTTTAGTTTCAGATTACAGGGGTATTGAAGAGCTTTATTTAGGGCCCTGACCGGTGTGGCTCAGTGGGCTGGGTGTTGTCCCACGAGGCAAAAGGTTGCTGGTCAATTCTGGTCAGGGCTCCTGCCTGGGTTGCGTGTTCGTCCCTGGTTGGGGTGCATAGGAGAGGCAGCCAGTCAGTGTTTCTCTATCACATCGATGTTTCTCTTCCTTTCTTTCTCCTTCCCATATCCTCTCTCTAATAAACAAACAACCAAATAAATAAAATCTTAAAAATATTTTTAAAAGAGCTTTATTCAGTATCTGATGTCCAGTCAAGTTTGCTGCTATTTTACAGTAAGAAGCCATTGACTTTCCCTGTTCCCTTTTATGGGCTTGTTTGTTTGTTTGTTTGTTTGTTTATAGAGAGAAGGGATGGGAGGGAGAAATAGAGGGAGAGAAATATTACCTGTTGCTTCTCTTACGCCCCCAACCAGGGACTTGGCCCATAGCCCAGGCATGTGCCCAAACTGGGAATCAAACCAGTGATCTTCTGGTTTATGGGATGATGCCCAACCAACTGAGCCACACCAGTCAGGGCTATGGTATTGTTTTATAACATAGGTTGTGTATTTAAAATGATAAACGATCTTACCGATTATCTTCTGATTTCTAAAGGAAGTCTGCCTCAGATGTAGTTGCCAATTGTATTCCCTTCTTTGTTTGTTAAAGAATACAAGACCTGTGGTTAGATTCTAGATACCATTAGGTTGTTGAGTAAGAATTGAATTAAGCTTAATTTATTAGGTTTGTGCCACCCTCCCCCAGGAAAGAAAAAAATGTGACAAATCCCCCTTATGAAAACTTTCTTCACATTTGGAACACCTGTACTATAGATGTAGAAAGCACTCTTAATAATGATGATTTGCAACAGGATTAATAGTTTCAGTATTTTATCACTGTGGGTTTGTCCCAAGTTTATGTGGTCAGATGAACAATTCTGTTTTTTAAGGGGCCTTACTGATTTGAATTTTTGAATTGTTCTCATTATAGAAGTTTTTTCTGCTTGTGATTCTTCTACACACAGTACACAAATACACTCTTGATATCAAGGACTCCCTTGTAGCCAGCGACTTGGAATCCTGCCCTATTCTCCTGCTGAGACTGGGGGGCTACCAGAGTCCCTGCTGTGGGGCCAGACTCTCCAAGTCCGTGACCTAGCAGTTTTGAGACGTCTAACATTTTTCAAACATTAGGCCTCACTTTGTTCGACAATCATATGATGGTGTGAAAGCATTGAGAAGGGGGACACTGTGTTTTGTGAGAAGTAACTGCCGTTCATTTTGGCCCGTATACTTTGGGTATTTTCCCAGGCACATTTGTGTGCATAGGTGTGTGAACACTGAAGACTCTTAACAGGATTTTCTTCTGCTTAATATTGTCCATGACATTTTGCTTGTTTATTTTGTTCTATCTGTGGTACTTAATTCTTTTATTCTTATAAAGTTTTCCACTTATCTGGGTTGGTGGGGAGTTAGATAATTATTTTATGTGAACTGTTGCCTTATCCTTTCAAACATTTGTTTCTTTTTCTTCCCACTGACTGATCTTTTAGAATGATGCTAAATAAGAGTGTTGGGGCCTGCGTTCTTGATTCATTAAGTTAGGAATAGAAATGCTTCTGGTGTTTTACACTTAGTCAACTTTTGGGTTATATCAGATGTTTTTCCATGTTAGGTAAGTGTATCTGTGTGTGGGGGAAGGGAGATAAGATATTAGAACGCCCCCCCTCAACCATTCTCCTTGTGTTTTCCTTCAGTTTCATGTAGTACAGTACATTGCTTTTATATTCTTTAATTAAAAACTAACTATTGAACCTGCCATGTGTCAGGCACTGTCAAGCATCTAATCTAAGAACTGTTAGAGGAGGAGTGAAGTCTTCAGCAGTTCACTCCTGTGGCTTCGTTTTCTGTACAACAATTAGATTAGAAGTTGCGCTGGTCACTCGAGAGGTGGGAGTCGGGGCTGGAGCCGTGGGTGGCAGTGGCTGGTTGGAGCAGGGTCTGTGTGACCCACTTAGGAGACTTCCATATCGCCAAGATGTTCTTGTGCTTCCAGTGATCTTGCTTCGCCCAAGACTGGGGGCAACAGCAAGTGTGGGCTTTGGAATTAGGCCTCCTAGTTCTCCCACTTTCAATCTCTGTGCCCTTGGCCGCTTTACTTACCTTCCAAACCTCTGTTTTCTTACCTGTAAAATGGGAATAGCAATGCCTACTTCCAAGTTTCTTGTTGAAGTGAGAGATGATAGTAAAACACCCAGTGCCTGCTCAATAAATATTTTTGATTATTACTACTACTACTGCCTGTGGTTGGAAATTTACAACTGTTAATATTGTTGCCATGACTACATGTTTTCATTTATGCCCAGGCCAGAATTCAGGCTCTTGGCCCCCTTGTCCCAGAGGCACTTTCTGTAATAGTTCTCAGAGGTGGGTCTCCCCTTCCTAATGGACATTTGAAACCAGTAGCTGGAGATCTAATAACCATGAATCTGTGTTTTGAGGGATGCATGTCACTTGGAAATCAGTATCAGTATTACGGAACAAGGAGATGGAACACTCAGAGGCTGTGAGCACCAAGGGTGGAAGGCAGAAGAGCCCAGGGCAGCTCGGAGCTCACACTGAGGACCACTGTACCCTGGGGGTGGGGGGGGGAGCAAAATTTCTTTCCCAGGTTCTTTTGACATGCGTGTGGCTCTGCTTACCTAGTTTATTTCCCCAGGGTTATGTTGTGGTAAGGGTTTCATTAATTAGTTGAGTGATATTGGACAAATCATTGAGCATCTTTATGTCTTGGGTTTTTTATCTGCAAAGTGGGGACACTAAAAATTAGCTCACAGAAAATGGAGATTAAAATAATTCCTAAAACACATTTATTGCAGTCTCTGTAAATTGAGGAAGCACTCAATAAATATTAACTATCTCTATTACTGCCACCTTCAAATTTGCCAAGTTACCTTTCTTAAGTGACTTGGAAAGTGATTTAGTCTATACTATGTTATTTTATATTTTATTTTAGTCTATACTATGTTATTTTACAAATTTGTTAGGTCAATGAGAAGATTTACATTTAAGATCAAGAACTTTCCATCTTTAACTTTTGTTGTGTCTACTTAGGTCAGTTATTGGTGCTAAGACATTAGCAACGACTAAAATAAGCAGTAAATACTCTAAAAAGCTTATTCTACGCAATAGGTGTTTGACCAGAATATAAACAATGTCATTTGGTCAGGGCTAGTCTCCTTTAACACCCAAGCTTTACTAGGTTGAACATAGAGCGTTGCACCTCACGCGTACCTGATAACTTCCTCCTTGTGTTCAGAGAATCTCCTAAAGTCTCCACTGCCTGTCAGAGCTCCAGATCCAGAATGTAGCATTAAAGCTGAGAGGATGGGGTGCTACAACTGGTTACCCCTCCTTGTACCACCTGGGGCAGGAGGAAAAACAGCACTCCCGGGAGAAGTAGGGGTGTGGCTCCTGGGAGAAGGAGAATGGTGTCAGAGAGAGAGCAGACCTCGTCTGAGGGCCGAGAACTCCCCCTTCCGGTTTGGGGAGGATTTGGGATTTATTGCTGATCATGCATCTTTGACCTCCCCTTTTCTCTATTTACTTGCAAGCCTCTCTTATCTACCTTTCTTATTTATATGTCTTTAATTAGATAATGAAATATCACCATTTGGGTGCAGAAAAATAGAAATAGAAACAAAACAACTCCCGCAACATTTTTTGTACTTCCACTGCTGGAGACACATGCTTGGGTCCATGAACCATCAGCTTGGACCATTTTCTCCCTGGAAGGTCACTGTGTTTTTATCGATTTGACCCCTTTGTGTGCCCCTTTTAGGTTTCAGAAGGAATCTTCACCATTTCCTGGGGCTCAGGTGGAGAGAGGTTTGGTTGCACTGATGCCTGGAGCACTCATATCTTTTTACTTTAAGATAACTTCCTTGGGCTATATTCTCAGAGATTGAATTATTGGAGCAAATAGTATGAACTTTTAAGACTCTTATTATATAATAGAAATTATATTCAGAAGGGAAATACCAATTTTTATTTCTACAAAGTGATGCATGGGAATCTATTTATAGCTAATTCCTAGATTAGGGCCTGGTAATAGCAGGTGACAAATACATACTTATTGAATGCATTAGTAAGTAAATGAATGAGTGAGGCTACTACCAATTTCATGGTACTCTTTTCAGTATGTTATCATTAAACATTTTTCCAGATTTTTAATTTTGTATTGTAGCCTCTTGTATTTGTCATTTAATCAGCAGTCCTCTGCTGCTGTAATTCTTTGAACCAAAACTATGTTTTCCACTTTTGATGTGTTTGCTTAAAACTACTTAGAATTAATTTCCTGTTGTTGCTGTAACAAGTTATCAGAAACATAGTGGCTTAAAACAGCACAAATTCATTTTCTCCTAGTTCTGGAGGTTGTGATTTTACTGGGTTGTAATCAAGCTGTCAGTCAGGCTGCATTCCTTCCAGGGGCTCCTGGGGAGGAACCCTCTCCAGCTTCTGAGGCCTCAGTTTGTGTTCCCTCACCCCATGGTCAGAGCCAATGACGGAACATCTTCACATCCCTCCTCGGCTCTGGCTGCTGCTTCCTTTGTCACAGTTCTTTCTCCGACTCTCCCCCTCCCTTCCCCTTATAAGCACCCCGTGATTACTTAAGGGCCATCCATATGATCCAGGATACCCCCATCTCAATAACTTAATCACAGTGCAGAGTCCCTTTTGCCATTTAAGATTACATATTCACAGGTCCTGGGATTAGGATGAGGACGTGTTTCGGGGCGGGGGCAGGGGTCTGGGGGTCATCATTCTACCTGCCACATACTTTGTTTTTGCTTTTGTTCATCTCTGTTTTGAAATTTAATTCTTTAAGATATTTCTTAAATGCTACCTTCTAAAAGAAACATCTAATGAATTCCTTCAGTTGTCTCGGTGCTCCTGGTGAATGTTGTGTTTCTGAGATAATTTTCATGTCCTTTTTCTATTCATCTAAGTTATTTACATACATGTGTGTCTGTTCCACTCAAGGGTCATCTTGTTGAAGGCAGGTCCTATATTTAGTTCATATCTTGAACTGCTATTGTACCTCAAACTTTTGCCTTAAATTTATTATGTGTTAAAATAATATTAAGTTTCACTTAAACAATTATTGGTTGTTTAAAGGAAAAGAATCTTAATATTTTTAGAAATTTGTTTTTTAGGATGAAAATGCATTTCAGTGTACATATTTGAAATCATGATGTCCTGGTGACGGACATTAATTTGGCAGACAAATGGAAGTCACCCTCTGATAATTTTCTAACAGTTGATTGGTGCAGAGCAGTGGGGAAGGGTACAAGGCATTGGTATGTGGGGACCATGAGCCATGGGTGTCTGTTTGGATCAAACTGATGGGATGTACCCTGGAACTGGTGTGGGAGTCAAATAAGCAAAATACTCCCCATTTTTGATAATTAGTGGTAAATCCACTTAAAATGTGGACCAAAACTTCATAGTAAATAGGAGAAAAAGGTTTGAATGCGATGTTCTTCTGAAAAATAATGCTAGAATTACAAAAAATTATTTTATAACTATTTTTTAATAATAAAGAGCTAATGACATGCTTTATTACCCAAGTGTGTAAATATGTAATTACTCATATTGCAGAGATAGCTTGCTTTCCAGTTGGTATAATATAACCTGATTTTCCACTATGATCTTCTGAGAAGTTAGTGTAGGCTGCTATCAAATCTCTTTTGAACTATCTTCCTATTCCTTCGAAAATTGGCACAGACCCTGCCCATTCCTGCCCCCCAACTCCAGTGTCCTAAGGAGAGAGTGGCATCATTTGGCAGGCTGTTCGATATTCAGAAAGGGGTTGACTTCACACTCTTGGAATCTAGACATTATGGGAAAATACTTTTCTGTGGAAAACAGAATTTAAATGAGTAATTTGTTATGGGCACAATTGATAGGAAGACAGGAAAATTTCTGTGATAAAATTTGAAAACTCAGTCTTTCGGTAGCATTTTCCCCTGACTTTTTAAATTCACTTAATTCCAAGTAATCACACACAGAGACTGTAACTTCAGGTAGACTGCAGGCCTGTCTTCCAGTTAAGCTCCCAGATGTCTGTAAGCTGGGACAGATGGACGGACGCTCACCTCCTTTGGGATATGGAAGGTGTAGACTGTGAGACTCGATGACTTCCTCCTGCACCCTATCACAAACCTCTCGTTGCTTTATGATGAATTTTCTCTGCTTTTCCTGTTGTAAGGTGAACTTTTTGAGAACAGGGACCAGGTCTTTTAAACTGTTGTTTTCCAGCACATATATTCTCATCGGTACTTCCTAAGCGCTTTTAGAAGTTGAAGCAACTCCTTCCTAGGCCTTGTTTTCTAGCATATTACTCCAAACCAGTGGCCATAGCTGGATGTCTTAAGGAGAAGTCTTTTTCCTGATATGTTCTTTTCTATACATCTGTAGCTCAAGCAGAACCTATTACTTAAACTGGGTATGCCAACTATTTATCCTTTTGTAGCATACTTTCACCTGAGGTGTACGATGCAGAGGAAAGTAAAACATTGTGTAAATGTGGGTATGCTGCACATTACTTGCTAGGTTCATTTATTAAATATTGGTGGCAATATTTTTACAGTACCTTCTTTTGTTCTCTTTAACATTCTAAATGTAAACATTTGGTGCTTCACTAGACTGGCTTTTATTATTTTTCTTTCCTCTGGGTTAGATTGAATCCAGACAGGCATTCCTCCCAGTTCACTTTCTTTTTTTAAATGTTATGTTCAATCTTTGTATATTTTAATTGGATTATTTCTCTTGCTTTAAATCAAGAGAGCTAGAGCTCCTTTTGAAATATCTGTCCCAGATAACTTAACTGTTTTTGTTTTGTTTTGAGTCAAGATGTTTTTAATGAAATTTAGGGAGTAGGATGGGTAAAAATTTTGGGATTAACTGATTTTTATGATCTGAATTGTTTACTTGTGTTCAAAAGCTGATTAGGGATTCTTATCCTGAGATTCTTGGATATCTTCTCACAGTTCACAAATCTGCAGTGTACTAAATGTGTGTGGGTGTGTGTGTGTGTATACAAGGGTTGGTAAAGTGGGTTTACAGTTTTGAGTACATGAAACAGTTTATTCTTGCATTATTATGCATTCTTCTATTATATATTTTCCATACGAACAGCCGTCAACCTACTTTTGCCCAACTCTGTATATTCTTCCAGGAAATGTGCTCACAACTATCATAATCTTAATTAAGCTTATGGATTTTATTTTTTAAATATATTTTATTGATTATGCTATTACAACTGTTCCATTTTTTTCTCCCCTTGATTCCCCTCTGCCCTGTATGCCTCTCCCACCAGTGTTCCCCCCAACCTTGGTTCATGTCCATGGGTCATACATTTAAGTTCTTTGACTTTTCCATTTCCCATATTATTCTTAACCTCCTTCTGAGCTTATGGGTTTTAAAACATTAAGAACATTTCATACAGCATACAAGTGCTGACACTATTTGTTTTGGTATAGTGTTTATACAGTGAGGCAAATATTAAAAACTTGCAGTTGATGTTCCGTTGGTTGGCAGGAATCCTCGAGGAGGAAAGGCCAGATTGCATGGAAGGATGATTCCACTGCTGACTTATCTCATCCTCTCCCCTCTCATCCTCAGTGGGTGGGGCCTGCTGATGGGCCACGACAACTACAGCCCGCATCCTGGATGGGTGCTGAGCCCTTCATAGACCCAGGCCGCTGCCATTTGTTGACTCTGTCTGCTTTTAACTTTCATTTTATTTTTATTTTTTTTTGCAGCCATTTTTCACGTGTGTTGTTTCTGTTGCAGTGGGTCTTTGATTGGCAGCCCACCCACCCCTGTACTCTGTTTCTCTAAGTTTCTCATTGGACTAGGCGATTTGATAACGTGGCTGTGAGTGAGGGCCTGAGGGGTCAACAGTGGTGTGAAATGCCGGGGCTTTATAGCAGCTGTTCTTGACATTTGTTGGTCTGTTTCCCTTTCTGTTGACTTTTGAAATTTGCGTTCTGGAGGATTGATAGGGCTAGGTTATGATCCTGTGTATGTGAAGGCTTATGAAATTCTAATTCTCTTGGAAATGTCACAGATTCACCTGTTCTAAGTAAATAATTTCCTTCCCTATGACTAAAGTTTTACTCTTTATATTTCAATTACAACTAAGATTTGGAAATGCTTTGTAAAACGACTAATAAAATGTAACAAAAAAGCTTCCAAGCTTTAGACAATTTCATTGCTTGCTTTTCCTGACTCTGACTGGGTGACTGTTTCATTTGATCTGGCTGGTACCCCTTTCTCTTGGTCACTAGGTCGCCCCCAATGATGAAGCGGTGGTGACGCTGTTGTGCGAATGGGCTGTGAGCTGCAAACGGTCAGGCAAGCACAGGGCGATGGCTGTGGCCAAGCTCTTGGAGAAGAGGCAAGCGGAAATTGAGGCAGAGGTAGGTTGTTTTCTTCTTACTTGTTGAATGCCATCACTTAAAAATAATGTTTTGGGAAGGATTCCATTTTCTTATCCTTGTTATGCTGTGTTTTTTCTTTTGAAGGAAAATGGGAGAGTGTATGAATTCACATAAGGACTTCATAGTAGGCTCCCTCTAAGTTAATGAAGCCAATAGTTAATACATTGGACTAACTTGTAATTATCTTTTAAAATAAAACTTTAATATCTGAGAACAAGGAAATCTCCCTTTGTGAGGTTAAGATACATACATATACATGTATGTGTATATATTTTGTATTACTGTGTATGTTTGTGAATATGTTTATATGTTATGAATTTTAAGGCCACATAATGTTTTAGTGGAACCAGAAACACTTTGTGTCTATCAAATTATAGATACTAATTTGTATTATTTTTTGAGATTGTATTCTGGCCTCAGAGAAAAGCAATTAAAGCCTCAGAAGTAGATTATCAAGGGAAAACAAATCTAACTTCATAGACATTAGCTTTTGTTGAAGGGATAGGGAAAGGTTTTCAGTGAGCTTTCTTTCCTGCCTGTGAGATTCAGCAGCAGGGACCCCTCCGGAGAAGGCGTGTGTGAACTGACCAGGCCCTGCCATCTCTCACCTGGACACCTGCAGGGCCTTCTCCCTGTCTCTCTGCAGCCGGAGCCATCTTTTCAAAGTGGAAACAGACCACATTGTCCCCTCACTAAAACTCCATGATGTCTCTGTATGTGGCCCACACAGCCTGCCTTTCCCACCCGTCTCCTGCCTTTCTCCCCTGGGACACACAGCTGCAAGCCGCCTTGGTCTTCCTGTCCCTCCAAACTCGCTTTTACCTTTGGGTCTTTGCTCATACCGTTTCTTCTGGTGGCATATTCTGCTCCCCACTTCTTACATGGCCAGTTTCTTTCTGCTGTTTCTATTTGAGGAGGTGTTGCTTTCTTTGTGGCATTCCCTGCGTGTGTCACCTCCTTAGGGAGATCTTCCATATACCACCTTATCTGCAGTGAATGGGGCCCGCCATACCTCAGTCACTCTTCTCACGCCACTGTTTTATGTTCCTCATTGGCTTACTGTTTAATGCCTGCCTCTCTCTAGAATGTAGGCTTCACAACAGGGACTTTGGCACACAGAATAGTGCCCAGCACATAGTAGATGCTCAGAAAATGTTGCATAGATGGATGAGCACTTAGCTGATTCTCTGAGACTGATTATGCACCCACTTCCTAGGAAGCTATTAGAAAATGAAATAGAAAGAATATTTTCATTGACATCTCTGTTGGGAAAGCACTGCTCCAGATACAAAAGATCATATTGAAATTGGAGCTTGAAGATACTGAAGTTAAGGTGTAAAACATGAGCCCATTGTACAGTGTGCAAATTAGGAAAAGTGTTTCATACTTTTTCTCCTCTCACATATTGATAGATAACAGTGAATTCTACAGTGAATTCTATTCTGCAGTGAATTGCAATGATTAAACTTCAGTAACTAAAGTTGAATTTTTCAGACTTCCTTGTTGCTTTTGGATTATTGTTGTCATCCCACCCTTCCCCCCATGTGTCCAGAACACACACACACACACACACACACACACAGAGTCACTTTAGAAGAGGTGCACACATAGATTACTTTGTCATTTTAATAGGTATAAATGTATTTTTTCAGAGATATTTAAAATAATTGATTTCTAATAAACATTTTTGAAATTTGATCTTTGTAAAGAGATGATGGCTTGGAGAAATATCAATATAAAATTAGTATCTAATATTAATGAATAAGGATTAAAGTGATATCAAAAATAATAGAAAACAAGGATCTGATTGCTTCTAAACAGCTTTCTTTTCTAGTCTTCTAGTAAGTTCTGTCTAACTAATACACAAGTTGAAGAACTTGTCTAAATGGGTTTCTGTCTCGTGAACTGTGGAGATTTGCAGAGGTTCTGAGAGATCTTACTGGTGACATGTGATGAATCAGTGAAAGGCTCTTGTTGGAGAAATTGTGTTAGCTTTCTCATTGGACACCACACCTCCCCACACACTCTCGTAAACACACCCACTGGACAAAAACGAGCACAGAAGAATCAAACTCAATAATACATGCCCAAATGTTTCTTACGGAAAGTACAGTTAAACATGAGCTCAATAAAAATGAAGACACCTCAAATTACTTTTAGCACTTTGCACAGGGATAATGAGTCCTTTATTTTGTACTATGGTGTGTTTTCAATGGATACACAGTACTGTGCAGAGTTTATAATTCATGTGAATAATATTTTCCAAAAGGGTGTTGTTTGAACATTTGAATTGTTCTGGGATAGTTCCCTCAACTTTTAGAAATTATATTTACCTACTATGCATGGCCCACAAATATATACAGAAGTCTTAATTAATTTTACATTTTATCTGGGAACTTAATAAAAGAATAACAAATTCATGACCCACTGACTATACTTATTCTTTATAATTAACTGTGCTTGTTTATTTTTAATCTTAGAGATGTGGGGAATCAGAGGTCTTAGATGAAAAGGAGTCCATTTCTTCGGCATCTCTTGCTGGATCTAGTTTGCCTGTTTTCCAGAATGTTCTGCTGAGGTTTTTAGATACCCAGGCCCCCTCATTGTGTAAGTAAATGTTTTTGCTTCTACATATTAAATAAGAGAATGACTCCCTTGTTTTTTGAACTGATTCTTCTTTTTTTTCTTACTTGTATCTTTTTTTAAAAAAGATTTTATTTATTTATTTTTAGAGATAGGAGAAGGGAGGGAGAAAGAGTGGGAGTAAAGAACATGGTTATGAAAGAGAAACATTGATTGGTTGCCTCTTTCACATGCACCGACCAGGGACCAAATCCCCCAACCCAGTTATGTGCCCTGGCTGGGGATTGAACCGGTGGTCTTTTGCTTTGTGGGCTTCATGCCCAACCAACTGAGCCACACTGGTCAGGGCTCTTATTTTCATCTTATCAAAAGTTCTTCGCACTGCATGTAATGTACATTTTACTGAGCAAAATTTCTGTGGCATGTTTTCTTTGGAGACTTTTGTGCAATTTTAAAATCGGGTGAACTTCACAGGCTTAAAATTTTATATAGTTAAAAAAATAAAGTACCTCCTTCCTTTATATTTAAGTGGACTAATTTTCCCTTTCTAGATCTTTCTTACCAAAATAGGTCCTTTGATGTTTCACTATATGTTGTGATTTGGAATTTTCTCTTTTCAAACCATTTTCTAAATTTCATGTTTTCTAACTTTGTATCTTAAAAGGTGAACAGTAATCAAACAATAGCACTTTGTAACCAGGTCTTAGATACAAGGAAATTATTTCTTAAGATGGTTGGCCACTTGCCAACTCTCTTGGATGTTCATGTCATCTTAGGTACTTTTTATTTTTTTCTGTAGTTGGTGGGAAGTTGAGGGTTTGGGGAGTAAACAACCACCTGGTGGATTTATATTGTGGGTGGACACTAAAAAAACCATGTGTGTGAGTTGAGTGGGTTTGATCTTATCCTGAGGCTTTTATATGTCAAAGTACAGCAGGGAGGGTCTTAGGATAGGTAGTGATGGAACAACAGAAAAATGGCACAAAGTGGAAAGTGATGGAAAAGGGAGGAAAAGAGTGGAGGGGAGGGATAGGGAGACATTTGTGGAGAAAGCGGCACAGCAGCAAGAAACAGTAGTGCTTCTGCTCGCGCTGAGAAGGGCCTCGTTTGGGTTGAGTGGCACCTTTGTTATTTTTGTCATTTGGTGGCTGGTCTAGGCGAGAGGAAGAGACAGAGCTGGAGTGAAGCTGGTGGGTGGTATGTGGGGAACAGTAAGTGAAACAGGGAAAATGAAGTAGGAAAGTGAAAAGACAGAAGAGTTGCCAGATGGAAAATACACGGTCAGAGATGGAAATTAGCAGCTCTAACTCTTAATCTTGTGTCCCGGGGGAGACGGTGTTTGCTGTGTGCTTTCCTCATCCTGGCTCACTCCTGTTCTCTCTTCGGGGAAAAACTTCCTGACTCTATGGCTTTGCTGGTTCTGGGTCCCATTTTCTGTCAGAGAAAGCTGTTTTGTCTCTCTGTAGAGGTTGCTGTCAGTGAATACGGTGGTGGGTGAGAGCAAACATTTAGGCTTAAGGTTTAGGGCACCAAGTGTCATGCTGTCTGGATCCATCTTTTTGTCTCTGTTTGTGAGTGTGATGGGGCCAGGGGCTGAGTTAAGACTGAGATGTTAGTCTTAACATTGTTTAACCCCTCAAAGTACTGATACGAAATTTTAGAGTACAGTTGCAATATTAAGAGTCATAATGTAAGTTCAATAGACTGGTTATGAATTAAAAAAAGACTGAAGAGCTCCTGTTTGTGCCCCTTTAATTTCATTTTTTTCCTTTTTCTTTTCAGTGAATCCCACTCACTTTTTTTTCAAATACCATTTGCATTGCGGTTCTATTGTGGAGTCTCCTTTAAAGTAGTTCACAGTGTGCTCCACAATACACGGATGCACTCAAACTATAGAAAACAGTCATGAGCAGTTTTAATAAAACCAGAAGACAAAAGTGTAGGTCTGCTGTTTTTTTTTAATCTGAAACTTTTTGTGTTTATATTATTTTTAAATGGTCATTCATTTGCCAGGGACCACTGTCTTTAGATTTGAAATTGTACTTAGCATACTGGATAGTATTTTTCAATTACAGTGGGAGAGTTAAAACCTAAGTGCCATAGTGCTTCATAGTAAATTTTCCAATGATCTTTTATTTTGTAAAAAAAAAATTATGAAAAGTGGTAAACATATTGTTAAACCTTAGCTATTGTTTTTTAAAAAATATATATTTTTTATTTTATTGGGGTCAAAGGGATGAATTTTTGGTTGAATTCTTTCTTTCTAGCGGATCCGAACAGTGAATGTGAAAAGGTGGAGTTCGTGAATCTGGTGCTGCTCTTCTGTGAGTTCATCCGACATGACGTCTTCTCCCATGACGCGTACATGTGCACCCTCATATCCCGGGGAGACTTGTCCGTCACTGCCTCGACACGGCCACGGTCCCCAGCGGGAGAAAATGCCGATGAGCACTATCCAAAGGACCACGACGTGAAAATGGAGGTAATGGCCCCGGGAGTGGTGTTCCTGCTCCACACCCTCTCCTGCCCCCTCCTGCCGCCCTCCCGCCCCCAGTTCTGCTGGGATCCACTCTGAGGAGGAATATTTTGTGAGAGAAGGGTGATCACTTTTAACTGTATTCTCTTGTTACAAAGCTCATTTATTTCTACTCCCCACTCACAGAAACAAGTGGACTATAATTTAGATCTTCCAATTTTTTTTGGATCCTCTAAAACTATTAATGAAAAGATTTGACAAGCCATAAAGTTTTTCTTTGGATCGGAATTATATGCTTTCAGTTTTATGTATTTCTAATCCTCAGTTTTCCTTCAATGTTGTGCCTCAAAGTCAGACTTGTTTTGTCCTTAAAGTCCTGGTTCAGTTTTTGTTCGAAGGAGCATCTTCCCCAACATGTATTGTTTGTTATTTGTATCACTCTTTTATACATAATAGGAAGGTCTGTTTTAGTCTTAATGCATTGTGTTTTCATTTCAGTTAATTAAAAACTTAATTCCTGTTTTTCAAATACTTTAAAATTATTTTTTTCAACAAAGTATTTTATGATGTGAGTAGGACTTTATAATTTTCTGCCATTTTCTGATATTTTGGACGTTGTTCCAGATAGTTAGGGAAATTTTCAAGTCAAAAAACAAAATAAAACAAAAACCCATGAAGTTGGTGATGGGAAGTAGTAGAAAATGCTGAGCGATTTTGACAATTCCTTAAATAAAGCTTCATATTGGTGCTGTGAGAGTTTAAGCATATAATTTTCTATTTTTAAAACAGTGGCTATACTTATTTAAAAACCTGACATTAGAATTGCATGCATTGGTTTATAGTTTATACTCTTAAGATTTGGTGACTAAATGGTACAAGAATTTAAAAAAATATTTCTTTGATATAAATACTTTTGTTTCTAAATTTATCCACAATATAAGTTATGTGGGGTAAAAAAAAAACCTAAAGTTACTTTAGCTGTTTAGGATTTTTTTGTGTTTCTGATTTTTCTTTTCTATTCTTGGATATCAAGTGATCTTATATCTTAGATATACTCTTAGATTTTTCTTACTAGGAAAAGTTGGTGAGCATGTGACTGGGAAGAACCCAAAGAAGGAAATTATGGTCAGTTTGTTTTTATCAGGAAGTTTTTATAAGGAAAGAGGTTGCACACTCTTCCCTTAAAGTATAATGGAAAGTGTGTTTCTCATTGTGAGGACAACTAATGTGACTTTGCAAAGCAATGCATGTCTTAAAACTTCTTTATTTTTGGGAATAAACACTAGGAGGAAATAAAACATAGAATGGTTAAGATGTTGCACTGTCATGTTTTAGCTTCAGTTTCTTAATGAACTACAAAATTTACACTGTGATTTTCTTTCTCTGGCAATTATCAGGAACAGACTATTATGGCACATATGGGCATTGACTCAGGAACTACTAATATTTTTGATGAAGTAGACAAGAGTGACTTTAAAACTGACTTTGGTTCGGAATTTCCAGTAGGTTCAACCTTCAAATTCTTACTGACTATTAACCCCTCCCCCAATCCCTCCCCCAAACTTGCCTCCATCCTTCTGTTTCTCGTACTGGAGTGACCTGTGTCCTTGTGGTGATGTAAATGTGATCCCACCATACTCCTCCTAGGGCACAGCCCAGCTCCTTCGCAGCTGCCTCTTTTCAGTTCATCCTCAGTTTGGGCTGCACTGCCTCCTTTGGGAAGCATAACACTCCTGTCCTCCTAGTGAACTGCCTGGGACTCTTCTGTTCATTTTGAGGCCATCATCTCTCAGGAGTGAAGGGGTGCAGTGGTTTTACCATGCCAGTTCTTATTGATTTGCTGTGTATATATTTAGCTCCTAAAATAATAGCTTTCCTGGCTCTGGACTTGCTATACATTCTTTTACTTTATCTAAAATTATGTGCTCTTCCTCATGCATCTTAATGAGTAACTCTATAAAGAACATTATTTACGGTACAGACTAAAACCTTTCTGTCTGTTCATGACTTAGTTAATTATTCCTGTGTTTTTATAGAAAACACAGCCCTAAGGGGAAAACAATGACCTATAAACTGATTTTATCTCTGGTCCTCCAGGAAATGTAGCTGTGCACATTTCTCGTGTGTCATTGTCACTGTCTCATCTTCAAAGAGGAGGATGATGGTGCGAGCCTCCTGGTGATCTAATACGAAGTTTGTGGAAATGAACAAAATTTCTGTATATATTTTGCTTAGTGGTTAAATAAGGAAAAGTCCCTGTATAAGTGTCTTGTGTCTTTGACGCTGTGGTATGCAGCACTGGGTTTTGGCTTCACTCTCTTTCATTTACAATCTCCATCATTTGTTTTACATGACTTAGATTTTTTCTCCCATGCCTGGAGAGCCCTGTGAGAATGCCAACCCTTCCTTGGGCAGAAGAATGTCAGTTAATGGGGAGAAGTTGCTGAAGAGAGAAAAGCCGAGAGAGTTAATTTTTCCATCTAATTATGACCTCTTGCGACACCTGCAGTACGCAACACATTTTCCTATACCTCTGGTAAGTCCTCGCTTCAATCAGTTGGCAACCTGATTATTTCATTATAGGCTCATTAACCACCGACTATTCAACTACTCGCCTGAGTAGTCCATATGAAAGTAGGTGAGTGCCTGCATTCATTGCTTCTTTGGTTATATAATTTGATCATATAGCTTAGGTACTGGTGTGGTCCAAATTCGTGGTGTGATACTACTGGCTGACTAGATTTAACAGAATTTTCTATATTAGTATCCTTTTTCATGAGCATTTGAGTCACTGCAAATAGTGTCTAAATTTGTTTTCCTGCTTTAATTTGAAACTCATTTATTGAGTAGCATTTATGTGCACTGTATTCTGGTAGGTACTTTTGGTATTATGCAGATGAGTAAGAATTTTGGGGCACAGGAAAGATGAATAAGATAGGAGGAGACAAATATCTATAAAATGACAAGCTTTGAAATAAGTGCAATAATTGAGTAAAAATTCAATTGCTCACTCAAAGGTGGACCATTTGACATTCTTGGGTCTCTTCCAGTCTGTGAGAATAAATATTATGAAGTTGATTAGGACTTCAGAGAGGGGGCTGTGTGTGAGATGAATTTGGATTTTGACCCATTGAAATTAAGAACTAGGTAGTGCATGGGAAATACTTGCCAGGAAATTTAGTGTCTGATTCATAAAGAGTGATGTGCTTTATTCTAAATGGAAACAAGTTTAGTTTTTTAGTATTAGTGGTAAAGATAGGGCCAGGATCAGTAAATGTTTTTATTCTTAGGTTCACTATCATTCTTCTTAGAATTTTGTTTTGTGTAATTTTAATGAATAATTGTCATGGAAGACTATTATTTTAACAAAACTGTAATTTTGAAGTATATATTATGCTATTTCCTTGCAATCTTTGAGGAATTTTGGTCTGCAAACTAAGTTTACATAAGTTTACATTTGTTTATTGGTTTGTTTATTTATTTTTGTTATTTTGGAACTTCCTCTGAAATTACTTTCAAAGTCACTGTACTCATGTATTTTTCCCTTTATTTTAATTAAGAGCCCTTTTTGTCATGTTAATTTTCCTGTGTCCATGGCTGTGTCCAAAGTTGCCATAATTCTTGTTTATCACTGGCTAATATATCAACATTTTCGGCTGTTACCTGTGTTACTCATTGTTAATATACTGGGATAATCTCACAGTTTATTTAGGGCAGCAGAAAGACTAGCCTGATAATTTAGAGATGTGTCCTGAAGTACCATGGATGAACTAGCATGCTATCTGGAATTTGTTCTAAAATAGAGTTAAAAGAGGGGGGCAGTAATTGAAGTTCAGAGTTTAGTTAACAGTGATGCATTGATGTTACTTTCCGAGTTTTGACAAATGTGTCATGGTTACATGAGGCATTAAGGGAGAGCAAATTTGGATGGAAGGATATGTGGGAATTCTGTACTATATTTGTACATTCTTTATAAATTTTATATTACTTCAAAACAAGTTTATTTAAAAAAGGAAAAAATGGAGAGGAAAAATGAAGCAAATATTGGGAAAATGGTGAAAATGGTTGACATTGGTTGAGGACTCTGTGCTCTGTTGTGTAGGCAGAGCTTTGCAGCTCTCCCTCTTCCAAGTGTCTGGGTGGCAGAGCAGCGTGCTGCCTGAGCATGGACCTTCTTATTCTTTTATTCACATGATTCTTAGCTACACAGTCATTTGCAGCATTTAGTATTCTAAAGACTGTCCACTTCCTTGGAGGAAAGAACATGAAAGATTTCTAATGGCTAAGTGTCATGATAAATTAGGACATAATTCAACTGTATAGTAATCATAAAAAGAACTTCTAGGAATTGATGTGGTAGGATATACTTAATAGCCTTCCATCACCACTTGCCCTAATAACCCCATTAATTGGAATGTCATTTAGAATAAGCCATCAGTAAAGGGAAGTAAAAGTACATATATACTAATGTAATGTTAACGTTAGGAATGCTATATATCCTGGTTCTCTTCCTTACTAAAAAAGAAAAATTTGACTAACTTAACAGGCATGTGGGGAGAATATAAGAATATGGTATTTTAAACAAGATTTTGTTTATTTACTTTTTGAGAGTGGGGAAGGGCCGGAGAAAGATGGGGAGGGAAAAACGGGTGTGAGAGAGAAACATTTGTCAGTTACCAATCAAACACACCCCAACTGGTGCTCAAACCCACAACCCACCCATGTGCTCTGATTGGTGATTGAACCAACGACGTTTGGCTTTGTGGTCCAACCAGCTGAGCCACACCAGTCAAGACAAGAATATGATTTTTAAAATAGATTTTTCTTTTTTTCTACCTCTTGCTCTAAGATGACACCCTAGTGACTGAAGGCCAAGGTGACAGGACTAAAGGGGACTCAACGAAAATATTCTGAAAAAAAAAAAAACCAAAACAACAACTAGTTTTATGAATGCTCTTATAGGAATGATGTCTTGATCTGCCCACGAGTAAAAGCATGTTCTTAGCTCCCAACAAGCACAGGTTCTAGCACATAGGCATTCTACCAGCCTGCAACTTAGGTGAGCCATTTGTACCTTGTTGTGTCAGATCTGTGATGCTGGTGGGGCTCCTAGTGTTGCCAGCAGCTACCTAGAATTCAGTACTTACTGTGCTGTGAGTGTAATAGGCACTCGATCGTGCATTTTCTCTTTTATTATTGTTTTCAAACTCAGAGAATATATTTATGAAACTGTAGACAGAGTTGTCTTGTGTCAGGCTTTAGAAAATAATTCTTAATGCAGATCTAAAAATGAATCTGGAATCAAATTTGTTAGCTTCTAGGAACAACATCATTTCTTAATCATTGGAGCTAATGTTAATGGGTTAGTAGTTGTTTTCATATGAGCTTTTCCTATTGAGATGAAAAAACCCACAAAATTTTATATGTGCTTGTTTAAACTTTCCAGTCTTTAAGTAAGTCTTTTCTTTCACCATCTATTGGATTTTTCTGCGTTACTGGCGGTAGAGAGACTGAAAGGCGTGACCCTGAGCACTGCAGTTGCCCGCACTTGAATCAGCTGGCCCCACATGGTCAGGCTCATCTTCAGGATCCTGAGTAGCTGAGTAGCTAGCAACACAGTGGATCCTATACACTGTGTTGCTAGCAGGGCCTGGCTATTTGGAGCTGGTATGTCTATTTTAGGACTACTTGGTGCTATTTTTCCATAACTTTGAGTTTTTAGTTCTGAAACAGTTTGTATAATTTAACAGCTCCCCTTCAAAATGTTGTAGGGTCTATTTCACATTACTACAAAATAAAAATAACCACTGGGCTTGTCATTACTAACAGTAGGAAATTTTTATTCATAACTTTCAAGTAGAATATAAGTATGTGCAGTACATTAAAAACTACCCATGCATTTCCAAGCCTTTTTGGAAGTAAAAATTTTTAGTTATTTTGTGAGAAACAATTAGATGTTAAAAATTGGAAGAGTGAACTAAAAGTTTACCTTCTTTGAAGTGGAGGATTAAGAATAAATCAGTCTCAGGTGATTTCATGTGAAAAATAAGTTGGCTTTTTTTTTTGTTGTTTTCATTTTTTAAGTGACCAAAAGGGGTGTAAATGGTGATGCTGAAGGGGTGTATGGCAACTTACATAGACTTGATCGTTGTCCCTTGAATGATGAAGAGGTTAGGGGCACTGACCCCTCACGGTAAAGATTCTGCATATAACTTTGACTCCCCCCATACTTAGCTACTAATAGCTTGCTGTTGCCTGAAAATCATACTGATAGCATAAACAGCTGATTAACACATATTTTTATATGTTAGATGCATTATATGCTATATTCTTATAATAAAGTAAGGTAGAGAAAAGAAAATGTTATTGAGAAAATCATAAGGAAGGGAAAATACATTTATAGTACTATATGTATTTATTGAAAAAATTTGTAAGTGGACTCGTGCAGTTCAAATCTGTTTACAGGTCGTCTGTATTTTACATATGTTATATCAAGAAGTCAGTTCCAGGTATTTAAATGAATACCTCACAAGTACTTCTGTGTCTGTGTCACAGAAGTCATTTAGGTGTCATGGATATTGAAGAGTTTTACATTGGTTCAACAAGAATTTTTAGGTTTTTTTTGTATAAATATTTGACTTAAGGAGTATGATCAACTAAGAAATACTGCTTGGTTTGCATTTGAAAACTGCTTCATAGTAAACCAGGTCACATTTGCAAGCTGTCCATCTTCACATTCAGAGGCTCTCTTTCCCAGTCATTTTATAGTTATTGTCCAGCAAGGGAAGAAATTACAGCATAAAATTATAACATGATCCCATATTTATACATCATTTTCATCACTTGATTTTTTTTTCTGAGCCTTGCTGTCTTTTTGTGAAACAAAAGTCCCAGTGAACTTTAAGCGGAATGCCTTTGAGAAGTGATAGTACAGGATGGGATCAAAACACAAGTTCGACACAGCCAGCAGCAGTGTGGCCTCCTTGGCCTTGAAGAGTGAATTCCTGGTTGAACAGTCAGATATGACTTCGGTCTGGCTGAGCGTGTATGGGATTCGGACAATGTGGTAAGGAACAAAGCATATAATGTAGGCTGTAGTCACTAAAAGTATGTTGATGAGAGCTCTTTTCACATTTGAATAATTTTCATTATCTTTGTTTCTGTAGAGTTGTCGAATTACAAGGCAGTTTGATATTAAAATGATGACTGAGAAATTTAAAAATATGGCCACACATATAAAGTTTGTCATCAGATGCCAGTTTTTTCCAATCTCCCTTTTGAATTCCATGCATCCCACATTCAGCTTTTCCTCGATGTCTTTGATGGGTATCAACATATTTGGTACCATTATAATAAGGACCATTACCCACACGACAGCGGATATCATTTTGGCAAATCC
This sequence comes from Phyllostomus discolor, assembly GCF_004126475.2. NCBI lineage: Eukaryota > Metazoa > Chordata > Mammalia > Chiroptera > Phyllostomidae > Phyllostomus > Phyllostomus discolor. Next base: position 61,259,058 of record NC_040904.2, read on the forward strand.
AGGTTCTTGTATTCGATAAATTTTGCAGCTGTGTGTCAACTGAAGACAGCGATCAATGCTCACAAACGCTAAGAAGATAATTGATAAGTACATGTTAATGTAGATGAGGCAGGCTGTTACTTGGCAGTGGAATATCCTCAGCTTCCAGGGTGCCACGCCCAGGTCAACAACAATTTTCACTGGTAATGCCAGAGTCAGCAGGAAGTCGGCTGTCAGCAAATTAATTAAGTATATGCTTATGCACCTATGATTTGTGTTTTTCTGTATGAAAGCCCAGGTTGCAAAACAGCTTCCAATAAATCCGATAAGGAAAACTAAATAAAAGAAATACGTGAATGGCTGCAGATTTCTGTAAACTGGACAGAAGGTAGAACTGTTTGTCATCTTGTGGGACAGTAAGAATGACTTGTCTCCAAAAGATTTTTTTAAGAGTCTGTTAAAAAAGAAGTGAAGGGAGGTTAATAACTAAAATTAGAAATTATTTTCTTTAAAAAAAACCTTGTATTCACAATACCACAGTCAACAATCTTTCTAGTTCTTAGAATTTTATTTAACTTCATAGATCATGTAGACTGGCAGGAACATCTTATGTTATGAGGAAGCCTGGGTTTTCCATGGTCTGATTTTGTGTGTTTGGGAAATCCCATGTAGGTTTGCTTCTAGAAGGGATATTTTTGACATTACACTTTGGCGTTCTGATAGGTCTTGTTACCAGTTGGATTGTAAGTTGGTTTGCAGAGGAGAGAATTACACTGAAATTCTGAGACCTAGAGAGAGGAAACTAGGGTAAAGTGGTCTGCTTTGTGGCTGAGCCTGAAGAGATGTCATTGAGGCCACTGGTTTTCCTTTCTCACGGATGGGTAGACTCCTAACGCTCGGGGGCCTGGTCTGCGGGGGATGGTAAGGGTGAACAAAATTTGTACTAAAATGTAAAAGAAAGTGTTTCAAAAGTAGGCCCTTTACTCTCTAACCTGCTAGAACATTTTCACAATCAGAATTTATTGTATTTTTCTTTTTAGCAGGATGAGTTGAAGGATTAGAATCTGGTCTAGAATTGATGCTGGTTGCATCCTTTTTCCTGGCTCTGGTTTCCTCATGGAGCAGATCTGTGAGCCTGCCCGGTTGCATCCAGTGACCCGTGAGCACGCGGAGTGTGGCCAGTCCAGTTTGACATGTGTTGTACATGCCAAGCACACACTGGGTTTTTAAGATCTAGTACAAAACATTTAAAAAAATAGTACAAGCAGTAAAATTGTACTAGTTTATAGAAATAGTACAACAATTAGTAAAATAGCTCATTAATATTTTCATACTGAGCATATGTCCAAATATTTTTTGCTGTATTAGGTTAAATATAATATTTGAATTAATTTCTCTTGTTTGTTTTTGCTATTTTAAGTGCAGCTACTAGATAATTTTAAAGTATCTTTGTGGTTTGCATTCTATTTCTGTTGGACAGTGCTTGCACAGATGTTTCTGTATTTTCAGTGTTTTTAAGAAAGTTCACAAAGAATGTATTTTAAAGGTGTCTAGAACAAGGGTGCGTGGCATTGGTGACCGAACTCTCAAAGAGAAGCTCAGTTATTTTAGTACCAAAACATCTGAAGTTAACATTTGAGTGTTTTTCTTTCTCTTTCACTGTGGTTTTGCGGCAGTCAAGCTCAGAAGTAGAAGACAGAGCCTTAGATTAGAACCGCCGTGATCGACGCAGTGTGCTGTTCCCTCTGAGTTAAATGAGCCGGGCTTCATTCGCTGCCTTTGACGGAGTCCAGTCAGATGCTCACTCTGGAGGCCACAGCCCCTTCTCTCTGGTGCTGCTTCTTTGTACGCTCCCTCCTTATGCATATTAAGTACCTTTCTTTTGTTTTAACAATATTATTTTTGTGTTTTATCAGGAAAAAAATCGAAGTATATCTTTTTAAATATAGTGACTAACAAGTATGGTGGCTGACTAAGAAAGCCAAATAAGCGCATTCACTCAAACTTTTAAAAATTTAAAACGAAACCAAAAATCTCTGAAGCCTTTCTGAAGTTTAATTTGCTTAATTATTTAATGACCCACCGCGTGCATCGTGGAATGAGACAGTACGCAAGGGGGTTGGTAAGGTATAGATGTACATGGCCCTTTCTAAGTCAGTGCCGTTGAAAGGGTGCATGTTCTTCCCCTTTTCCTCACTGAGATGGGATTCAGGGCTCGCAAATGGTGTCATTCTGTACTAAGCTCAGTGAAAATAATTAAGTGCTTTGTGTCTGGCACTGTGCTAAGGACTTTATGTGTACTATTATTAAATCTTCCATCATTCCTATCATGTAGGTGTTTATCTGTGTTTTACACATGAAGAAACTGAGGCACAACAAGGTTATGTGAACCTGGTTATGGAGCCAGGATTCCAAGCCAGACTGCCTGGCTTCAGAAGCCGTGTTTGTAAACACTCAATAATAACAACAATAGTAATAATGATGGTGGGGATGAGGGTCATTATTGCTGTAGCAACCAGCTACTTTACTAAGTGCTTATTATGTGGCAGGAACTATATTCTAAACAGTTTTCATTCTTAATTTTTTTCCTGAATACTAATAAAAGAAGTTTAGTTTTCATGTATTTTGAGGTTTCATTTTATAATATATATATATTTAAAAACCAAACATAGGCTCTATCCTGTCAGTCTGACCCCCTTTACTTTTGAGTCCCCATGACCTGGTCCCTCCACACCATCCCCACGGTCTTCATTCCCACCTCTCTACTCCAGATGGGTGGGATCTCTACTGTTCCGTGAACTGTTTGCTTCTTCCTGCGTTTGTGCTTTTGGTTGAGCTACAACTTGGGGATGATAGAATTTTAAGGATGGAGGGAACCTTTATTGATAGCATCTGGTCCACTCCTAGACCAGTTGAGGAAGCTGAGTTGTGGCTCTTGGGTTTTGCTCAAGGGTTCACAGCTGGTTGGGACAGGCTAGGTTTGGACCTTGTTGCTCCTGTTCTACACTTTCTGCCTTTATCCTTCCCGTACCCAAATCCTGCCTATTCTAAATGCTCTTCGTGTCTAAATTCTAATCCAGGTTTCACTGATTACCTTATGACTCTGACTCGGATTTTTCATACTAACCATTTATTTGTACCCTGGCATCCTCAATATCCTTTCCCTCTGTGGGTCAAAAGCTAATGTTGGTGTAGATTCATCCGTGTCTCCCACCTTTGCTCACTGTTCCTTTATAAGTTGCTAGGATTTTGGCTTATGTTCTTATATGTCAAATGGGACATTATACTAACATAATAATGAGCTTTTTAAAGTGCCCCCATTGCTCATATGATTATACACTAAAGCCTCATTTTATAGATGAATGTGTGGTACACAGGAGGATTAGGGAATGATTTGTTTTGGTCAGTGAATATTCTCTGCAACTGGGACTGGCCATATACACCCATAGTTAATATATTTAAAAATAATCACAGTGTATCTATTTGTTTGATGATGCTTGAGGTCAGATAGTGCCTGGCAGTTTCTTTTCGTGAACCTCAGTCTAACAAAAGTCTGTCGCTTTGGTTATTGCAACAAAAACCAAATCTCTTCATTTAAAATTTTTGGTTATGTCAGTTAGAGGTGACATTGTACTGTAATAACATCGGTGTTTTCCAGCACAAATTTGAAAACTAAATGCTTGATAAATATTTTGTCGACCACTTACTAGCCTGTGGAAATTTGAGGTGTCCAGAGGTACTCCACCAAAATCAAGAAAAGATTCCAGGTATCTCTTTTGTTTGGATCAAGTGCCCATTGCTTAGAAAATAAACTCATTAGATTTTTTTTATGGCAATCACAATGGAATTTTCTTCAAATTACCTACTGTAATATATATATAGATGGAAGTCATTTTAAGAATTATTATGCCTTTTTGTGAAGACCAACATGGCCTTTGTTCATCCAGTTATAAAATTTACTGAATAGTTATGCTCACCTATAGGTTAAGTATTCAGTCTTTCATTTATTAAGCTGCTTTTTTGAGAATGGGTGGGGTCTTCAGATGGAAGAACATTCTAGGGTAGGTTACAGTGAGAATCTAGTTAGAGTTTAAAAACTGGTGCCTTCTTACATAGCAACGTTCCTACATGTCGACATTTTCAACTTATTTGGTTTAAATACTGAAAATCATAGATTTCCCTTCCAAAGAAAGACACTTGAATATATTAAATATTTAAAAAGACATACCTGGGGATATCTTCTCTGAGCCTCAGCCGCCTCTCTCCGAGTCTTCAGGGAAGCTTGAGCCGCTACAGCAGTATCACTGTCGTACTAAAAATTTCCTTTCCTTTCCTGTGGTTTTAAAATGTTGCATATTGACGTAGATGAAGCTGTGGTTTGCAAAGAGTTTAACTGTATGAAGTTCTCCTAAAGAAGTTCTTTTCAATTTTGTGTATATGCTTTCTTAAGCAATTAGGATTTGTCTATTCTAATTTTAGAGGGAAAATTCTTATTTGTCCATTGTAGTACCTCTAGTTTTTTTTTTTTTAAACACTGAAGATGTGTTTGGCATCATAATAACTTTAAAGAACATCAGTTTTTTGTGCTTTGAAAAGGATTATGAGTTAAAGATATTAGGTGTTCAAGCAAAATTTCTTTAGTTCTACCTACATACTGATACTCATTAGCCTTTAAAATCTATAATTTTAAACAATTGTTACAGTTTGGATCCTGCTGGAGACACCTATTAATAAACAAAAAAATTGTAACTTTACATAGTCTGGTGAAGTACTGTCTGCTTAATTTCTCATTACTCTTTTTTGCTCATTGTAGACAAATCTGGTAGTAGAAATAGAAGTAGCACATTATTATGCAGAGTGATAACAATTGTTAACATTTTTAGCACATACATTAAAAAAATTTTCTGTGTGTATGTATGTTCCCTTAAAAATGTTATTATATTGTACATACTGTTTTATGGTTTGTATTTTTTCATTGAAGAATATATTGGAAATGTCTAAGTTATGAGAAGAGACTTACAATGAACATTTGTCGGTTTAGCCCAAACAGCTTAATGAATTGAGATAGGTATTTAGTAACTATTAGATTGTGTAGAAGTATGCTTCTTAATTGTTTGGGTCATTGTCTGCCTGTGGACAAGCAAGTATTTACTGGGTGTCTGAATGGAGCCCAGCACCATGAAGGACCTAATGAAAAGTCACTCTCTCATCCCTGTCATTGGTTGGCTCTGTCAGGCTACGTTTCTTGAATAAGGGTAGCTTTTATAAAAGAGAAGATAAGGTTATGTTTCGAGCATGTTTGAGGAAGTTCTAAATCTGCTGGTACAAAGTTGATTTGTAATTGCAGAACTGTTTCCCGGTCAGTTAGGGTCTGGTTTCTTCTATTGCTTCATTGGTTTGGTAGGTGCTTTGGTTTTTCCTTTTTCTCCTAATAATTCTTAGTCACTTTTCCAGATGATTTGGAAAAAGTCAGAAGAAACCTCTCATGAATCTAAAATTGAATCTCTTTTAGTATTCACTTTTGAACAAAAAAATTTCTCAAGACTATGAGAAATGTCAAGCTAGAGAGAGTGAATTTAGGGAGAGTCTAAGGGAACTTCTGACAAAAGCAATGTGAGGATGCTTATGATGAACGTAGCCACTTGTTTCAGATATTCTGGTGTTCTCCCAAAATAATGTAATTATTTTTATTTTGCAAAAGAAGAGTTGTATTTTTTAAACGTATTCACTTTATAAACTAGAGGAAAAAATCCAAATCTTTCTCAGACTCTGTACTTGACTTTTGGTGAAGAACCAGTGTTAACTTGCATCACAGTTGCAACAGGAAGTGACCTGTCTTTTCAGATAGGACTCACCAGAAAACACACTTCAGAAAGATGTGCTTGCAGACAGACAGGCGGGTGAGCAGCTGTGACCAGGGTCGACATTTCAATGCGGATGGAGAGGGTTTGGTGGGATGGAGTTGGCTGCCAGCTGAGTAGTGAATGGTTTAACATGGTGTGCAGGAAAACTGAAATAAAAAGGATTCTGGTAAAGTTTCTGTTTTTCTTTTTTTAGGTTGGTGTATTTATATATTTACTTCCATCTATGTCCACTTTGCAGATATGGACAGAGTGAAGAAGTGTATTGATTGATCTTAAAACCCACCAAGGCCACAGTTTTGTGTCTGGATTGCCAAATATGGAAGTGCTACTCCTGGTTTTCAGTGTTCTGTTTCCTTTCTGGAATACTGAGAAACCACACTTTCAATAGTGAAACTGAACTGTGTTCTTCCTTTAGAGAAGGAGCTGGAGGCAACCTGGCTTTTCTTGGAAGTTTATTCACAGTAGAAATAGGCTTTCTTTTGGGCTATTGTCCCTGTTTTTGTTTTTGTTTTTAACATGAGTTCCATTTGAATTTCCATGAGTCACTTCTTTCTGTTTCATTAAGGACAGATGTTTTTCATGTTGTATCTTGTTAGCGTTCTAGGAAATTACAGATCATCATTAACAAGTATTTCAGAAACCCCAGTGGGAAGAAGTGCGGGGAAGTTATTTTTACTTTGGTCATGGTGATACTTTTTATTAGAAATGATGCATTAGTTACTTTAGTGGGTATTTTGTATGTTTAAAATAAAAGAAAAAACTGAAGCTAAATTGCCCCATGAATTGAGAAAGAAAATCTTTATGTAGCTGTCTCTCCTGCCCACATAATGCATGCTTCTGATTTTATTGGACACAAATGCCAAGCAACAGTGTTTCATTAGAAGTATCATTTTTAATGTTTAACATTATTAAAATTGGCCTTTTAAAGGTAGCACGGTAGCCCTCTGGAACTAATGAGGAGGGGGAAACCAATGTTGGGGTCTGTCGCCACTGCCACAGCCAGACACGGGCCTGAGAACTTATTTTCTTTAAGGAAATCCATGATGTGTGGGAGATTCCTCTCGAACAGCTGTGCGGTTAGACTCCAGTGCCCTGGCACTTAACACTTCTCAAGATGAAAGTGTTGGACAGAGACAGTGGTCACAGAGGAGGCCAATAGGGCATCCCTTCCCCTGCCCCCCTGCCTTGAGTTCACAGAGATTCTAAGTGGAGTGACCAGGGCAGTGGAACAATAGTGTTCCACTGCCGCCACTCTCCGTGTGGAGTTTGTGATTTAGGGTGCCCTCAGCTCAACAGCAGTTTGCATCCTGAAACTTTTTATGATGTTGGAGCAGAGGGTGGTTCCTTGGTTAATGAACGGTGGTGATCTGTAGCAGCTATGTGGCTTCAGACCAGCCTTCTCTCTGGAGCCACAGTGCTTTTGGTTCACGTATTGAAAGTTTTTTTTTTTTTTTTAAAGCACACAATCCCCTTTCCCACCTGGATTAGTGCAGAGACTTGTTTTCCTTCCTCAGAGCAGTAGCTTCTAATTTGTGAGTTATGGACATCATTAGACAAAGCATTTTTAAAGTGAGGTGTGCATACGGATCTTCAAGATGATGCCTTTTCTGCATGATTTTAACTTTGCCTTAGTTTGGTACCTTACTATTGAAAGAGAGTAAGGGCTTGGAAATGTTTTGAAGGCAAAGATGTTTTGCCCATCCTGGGAATGTGAAGGAGGTTGTAAGAATGGCTGAGCATGCTCCTTGCCATTCTTGCCCCTCCTTTTGTCCTCCTGCCTTTTTACTGGCCACACGGTGGTGCTGGGTCAATGCACAGTCCATTTCACCTTTCTGTTGTGAGGTGTGACTGCTGTTTGACCCATGGATGTAGAATAATTCATTGGAAGGAAATCCCTGAAAAAGAACTTTTAAAGGTTATCACTGAGTTCATTTTCTTTTCCACTTGAGTCATTATCATCCGTCCACTTAGAATGACATTATGAGTAACACATTTTCAAAGCTCAAAACACATTTTACAAACTCTGCAGTTACTTTCCAGGAGAAGGTTCTTTGGAGAAATTCTCCCTTTCCCTTGTCATGCAAATCTTTGTTTCTTGACAAAGCAAAGAAAAATTGTAACAACAAATACTTAACTGACTGCAGGCTGCCACCTCAGTGCCCACCCTCGGGAATATTTTTGTGACTTTTTGAAAGTTACAGTGTAGAAGGGGTGACAAGGAATATTCAGAACCTGCAAGATACAAATGTGCTACTGGCTGCTGGGATCTGTGGAATCCAGGAGGTGCCTGAGCTGGGTAAAGGGATGCCTCTGGGATGTGGAGAACGGTGTCATGCTTGGGGCATGATTCAGATGATTCGGTGTCATGCTGTGGGGACCATGCTTGGGGACTCTTAGGCAGTCTGAGTGCTGGGAGTGTCTGAGCAGGACCTGTGTGAGGACAAGGATGAGACCATATCTTGGAGCCACCTGGTCAACCTCGGATGCTTTAATAAGCAAGCAGTGGAGAGCTCAGGGACATTACGTGGAGGAGCTCTCAGTTCGGCAGCAAGGTAAGTCTGCGGTGTCCGAATGTGTTGGGTTAGGGGAGAAAGTACAGGACGTAACACCAGTTCGAGGATGGTTGTTTGCGGTCATTTTAGGTGAGAGGCAGGGAGATTCTGAAATTAGACAGGAAGAGGTGGGCAGTTAGGAGCCCTCACGGAGGTGAGATCAGTGCCCGCTGGTGGGAGGGGAGCGTCCAGCGTTTCAGTTCCGGGAAGGGGAGTCTGAGGAAGACGCTCAGGTGTGTTGACTTCCTGTGTTTTTAGTGCCATCTCATTATTTAACATAGCACAGCTTGATCTTCACTCCTTTCAGTTAGATATTAAATGTTCCTCAGCACTTTATCTGTCATAACCAGGCCACCCTGAATGTAAGTAACTCTGTAAAGTTGTTTTGAATAGCATTGGATGGAAACACTGGTTTTCCTATCAAAAAAATCACTTTTTATTCACCTAAATGCTTTCATAATATCAAACAGATAAAATACACATTTTTTTTTTTTTATGATACGAAGTTGAAATTGCCTTTTAGTTAGCAAACAAAATGAGGATAATTTCTCATTCCAGTCACTAAGATGTCAGAGAGCTGGTATTTTTTTCAGAAAGCTAAAGGGTTAAAGTAGAACATGAATAAGTAATGGCTTGAAAAAAGCTACAAAGTTACACGTAGAAAAAATCTTTTAGCTTAGAAAAGGGATTATCAAGAAATTGTTTTAAGTAATACGAAGTTGTATATGGAGATGATAAGCTATTTTTCGGTGTCTTTTTATGCAGGAGATGGAAGGATAGGAAAGTAAGCCCTTAGGACTTTGTCGTATACTTCAAGAGGGTGGCCTAGCAGTTCACCAGTGACTGGGATTGGGGAGGGAGGGGCGAACCCCCAGACATGCTGATACAGTGGGGGCGGAACAACGAGGTGACCCTGACCCAGAGTCTTGCATTGCGGGTCTCCAAAGCACTGAAGATAGTGTTTTGGAAGTGGGATGAGGTGGGTTGGGAGATCTTAACTTGGGCCATGAGAAGTCACAGAATTATACAGTGAGGCCCTTCAACTTGATGAGTGAAAATACTTTTCATATACAATATTCTATTGTTGAGATGGGCCTTTCTGTATAATGCTGCTTCCATAATTTTACCCCAGCTTCTACTGGAGGTGGGGAAGATAGGATTGGAGTAACTTCTATTCCCCGTCAGCTCTGAAACCTTACTTTGTGGAGTTTTTTTTTTTTTTTTCCTATACCTGGTTTATAGTAAGGTTTTAGAAATATACTTACTACAGGTAAAGTAATACAACATTTAATCATTTTGTACAAATAGTGCTATGAAATGGTTAAAGCATTTTTTAAAGTGGCATATGAGAAAGGAAAGCTGTACTTTGTTAAAGATGTTTCTTTGGGGGAGATATTTTGTAATGAAATGGAAGTTTGCATGCCTTCGGGTACTTGCAGAATATAAATAGGTGAGCAGAGGAGACAGTGGCTTTTACTCCTGAAGGCTGCATGGCACCGCTTCCCTCCCGCCCCAGGCGCACAGTGCTGTTCCCTCGGAGACGTCCTGTGTCATTTTGGGGGGCAATAATCTGTTTTGTTTGCAATTTTTATGATGTTATCTCTGTTACAGATATTTTCTGTATTAATAGAGATACTGAGTTTCCCTTTTTCTCTAGAGTCAGTTAAAGAATAGAGGTGGGTTAAGGACAGACTGAAGAATTAATGGCATATAATTTACTGCATCAAATAGGAGCACAGTTTAGTATAACGGTGTTTAGAGTTTCTGGATTATCTTTCTTGCTGAAGCCAGCGTATCAAGACTCTTCATTTGTAGGTCACAAAGAGATACAATTAAAATAGCGCTTATGCAATAAAAGAGATTTATTGGCTGATGGCCCCGAATGTCCACAGTTGTGGGTATGGCTTTAGTTGAAGGATAATGAGAACCTCCGGTGATAGGACCAGGGCTGAGTTCATACCTGTCCTCTAGCCACCTTGCATAGTGTTGGTTTCAGCTCATAGAAAGCTGTAGGCTTTCCTTTTGCGTTAGGAAAATGAAAGAAGCACTTCTAGACTTTCCATGTTGACAGCAAGCCCTCTAGAGAATTTCTTCAGAATTTTGGGACTTGCTCTCATTAGGCATGTTCCATCTCAACTTGTGGCCAGTGAAATTGGACATGAACAATGAACAGTTTTGGCCAGACCCTGATATCTCAGGGACAGGACGGGCTCTAGGACAGTATATGGCTGAGAACAGGGAAAGGTAAATTTTCCCAAAGGAAAATGTTTGCTTTGATCGATGAGAAAAGAGAGTGTAGAACCTGAGGACAGAACTTCCCAGATAAGAAAAAAACTAAAGGAATTCATCATCACCAAACCGTTATTACATGACATGTTAAAGGCACGTATTTAAGAAGAAGAAGATCAACACTATGAGCAATAAAATGGCAATAAATACATATCTATAAACAATTGAATCTAAAAGCAAACTAAGCAAACAAGAACAGAGACAGAATCATGGGTGCAGAGAAATTTTTGGTGGTTGTCAGATGGGAGGGGTGTGGGGGAATGGGTGAAGAGGTGAGGGGATAAGAAGTAGAAATAGGTAGTTACAGAAGAGCCAGGGGGTTGTAAAGTGCAGTATAGGAAATGGAGTAGCCAAAGAACTCACACGCATGATCCATGGAAATGAACAGTGGTGTGGGGACTGCCTGAGGGAGTGGGGTTCTGGTGGAGGGGGACAAAGGGAGAAAGATTGAGATAACTATAATCACATAATCAGTAAAATATAATTTAAAAAGAAAGAACCTGAGGAGATAACCACCAAACAAGCACTACTGTTGATAGCATTTCGTAAAAGATAGTTGCAAGGTTCAGCCATCTCTGTGGGTGGGTTCATGTGTAATCTTTTTATAGGATTGCCATTTCTTTGTTTTTTGATTCTTGTCTCAAATGTTTCTTTCATAAAAACACTTTAGAGTATTTTTGTATGGGTGGTTGAATCAGTTGTGCATCAACACCGAACCTTAGTTTAGTTAAAGAAAACGTAATTAAAGTGGTATTTCTAGTCTTAGTCAAGAGCCATTTCTGAATACCTTTCTGTTAGATTTCTTCATTTCAGATGTTGCAGAGCAGCTGTTGGTATATCATGTTCTGTCCACAAATATGTTTCTTTTCATTACTGTCCCAGCAATTTAGAATTTTCTGATTTTATATCCCTTGACAACACGGAGAAACGATTGGCTGAAGCTAAAGGGCCTGTTGGCCTCTCAGTGAGACTGGAGCTCATGGCTCACAGTCAGCTTCGGCATTCCCTATTACCCATTTTCTTACAACTGAGTTGACGGGGCCTTCCTCGCCACTTTGGGCACCCGAGCTTGTAAGCTGCACAAGGCAGCCTGAGCTCTCGAAGACCTGCACTAGTGCTTTACCCACAGAGGACCTGGGAAGTGGTCCTTGCTGCCTCCCTGCAGCAGCGTCTTTGAGTTATCCATTTTTGCAGTGCTCTAGCACTTGCTTTTTTTGCCATGGCCCTGGATTCTAGTTCTAAAATGTAGTGACTGTTACTCACCTCTTGCTTCACAATATCCTTATCTGCATTGCATGTTGCTTCCTGAGAAATCTTGCCTTTCACATGATTGCTCTGTTGTAGCACAGTGGTACAAATGTATTACTTGGTGCTACTCATCTTCTCTTTTTCACTTTCATTTTCTCTTGTGGCTCAATAGGGGTATTTAAAACACCGGCATTTAGTAATTTGTCCTGGCCAATGGAAATGATGAAGAGTAAGTACAGTGAATTTCTTTTGCAAATATATTTACCCAAACAAATACAGCAAGCTTACTTTGACCTAGCATGTTATATTAGTAGGTTGGTGATTTTGTCTTTTGACCCAGAGTTGGGAGCAGGGATCTTTTACAGGGGTAAAAAGTAGACACATTATATAAAAACTTTCCATTCTCTTCCTCAATTTAAAATTTGTTTTTTGAGCTTTGCCTAAAATCTGATGAGGTCCTAGAGCATATGCAATACTCATTTTGAAAAGACAGTAGTAAATAGAATTTGAAGGTCCTTGTTAGCATGCATAATTGAGTGTATTAAAGAAACCACCCCATGTCTTGACTGTGAGGTAATCTGGTAGTTTTTTTCATAATTTGATTATTTAAAAAATTGAGAGTATTAAAAATGTTTTATTAGTACATATACAGTAAAGAATGACATATATAAACATGACTTACAAGATTGAAGAGAACATTTGAAAGTTGGGCTGAATGTCTTCTAACCAGTTAATAGCAGAGAAAGAATTATTTTGATAACTCATATGCCAGCAAACAAACATTTTGTGTCTGCACATATTCATTTGTTTTTCAGAAGATGTGACGTGTAAAGTTTTATTTTATATATAGTTTCTCACTCATTGCTGTAAATTTTAGATTTTTTTAAATCAAGTCCAGCTGCTTTCTAAAAAAAAAAAAACTGCTTCCCTCACCCCTAGAGAAGAATGTGTGTTTCTGGCCTGATGTGTGTGTGTGTGTGTGTGTGTGTGTGTGTCTTTGCCCAGCTATCCTTTTCTTTCGTCCACGCCACTGAACAGAGGAGGATGCTGGCAACACAGACCAGTACCTAGCTTCCCTCGGGAGAGTCCACTTTTAAAAATGTGCTAACACCAGAGCTCTGGGCTCATTAAGTGGCTTAACAAATCTCTGTAGAGAACATACTTAAAATGCATTTTATGTCATCTTCAAAATGCAATCAGAAAAAATTACGTTTTTTATTGCAAAGTATATAAATTTGATCTGCTTTCTTTTGAAATGCCATGAGATAAATCAGTAGGGAATTTCTTAAGTGATTTTCTGAGTGTCCACTTTTTCTCCTTCTTCAAATCAGAGAAAACTTGACTCTTTCTCTACCCAGGCCTTTAGTCCTTTATCAAACTGTGCCTACTTTTAAGTTGGTCTTTAATGAGCCTGTTGAAAAAATTTCCATAACTTACTAACTCAATTCTTGTGTTTAGAGATGGAAGACACCCTTGTGAATTGTCTTGATTGTTTTTTATTTTCTTGTTTGCTATTTAAAGTTCTACATTAACTGACCAGATTAGTGATTATAAATTTAAACTTTCTATTTTGATATGATCAAAAGATGTATGCATTATTTTTTTCTTTCATGTTACACATAAGCATGGAAACTCACATTTTAATTTATTATCACACTAAATTGGATAGTAATGCCCAGAGGTGATGCATAATGTCTTGGCAGTTTTTGGATTTACTCCTCTCGCTGATAACTGAGGGCCACACGTGCGCCTCGGGCTGTGCGGGAGCGGCGGCAGGAATCACAGCGTGTCTGTGCTTTCAGGCGCTGCTTGTGCCCTCCTGCATCGGGACGTTTCTGAGTCATCCTGAGCTGTTAGTGAGATGTGCAGTTTCTTACACAAGATTTCTCTAAATGGCTGGCACAGAAAGAAATAAATAACGGGGTCCAAGCACACGTTGGCAGCGGACAGCAGCAGAGTGAACTCCTTCACATAGTACAGGATTTCTCGGGCCCGGCAGCTGTAGTGTGCTTCCGTCTGGCTCTTTGTGTAGAAGATTCTGACAATGTGGTAAGGTACGAAACAGACAAAAAACACTAACATGATGCTGAATATATTGCGGCTAGATTTCTTCTTGACCGAAATGGAATTCCTTCTAGACTTAAGGTGGGACTTGAAGATTTTCCTTGTGATAGCAGTGTAGAAAATGATTAACAAAAGAAACACGATCCAGAAGATGCCCACAAAGATGTAGTTGGATGCTTTGTGCCACTTTAGTCCCAGTTCGTTCTTAAGTTCCATGCATTTTATATGTGTGACGTCCTTAACACTCTGGTTGGTGAGGATAATGTTGGGGACAGCGAGAAGGAGCATCAGTAGCCACACCATCACCGACAGGAGTTTGCTATAAGTCACTGACTGGATGAAAGATGTCAAAAGAGGCTTCACGATTTTGTAGTATCTGTCGAAGCTGATGAGCCCAAAGAACACGATGCTGACGTACATGTTGACGTAGAAGAGCACCGCCGAGACCCTGCACACGAACACGCCCAGCTGCCAGGGGCCCAGGCCCGAGTCACTGAGGATCTTGAACGGAAACGTCAGGCTCATCAGGAAGTCAGCGACGACAATGCTCTTCAGGTAGATGATGAAACTCTTCGAGCTGGGCACATAGAAGAAGATCCATGCCGACACGCTGTTGAGCAGGATCCCCGCGATAAAGACCATCAGGTACAGCACGGGAATGACTTGCTGCATGATGAGGGCATTGCGGGAGCAGGACTCGGGGGGCTGAGGGGTGGTGGAATTCATCATTCTGTCACTCCCGAAGGTGAGGCCTGGAAAACGATGGGAAATAATGTCTTAGAGGCCTTCTAATGGCCTCCATGTTAATTGCCAAATAATAAAACAAAAGACAGTGCATATAGTCAAGCCCACCACACTCTTGAAATAAAGTTTTGTTACATGCTAGGCACCCTTCCCTCCCTCCTTTTTTTACCCCCCTTTGGGGAAGGGAAGCGCAGAGCGGTAGATGGCAGGACCAATGAACGGGCGAGGCAGGACGGCCTGAAAGCCGTCGGTGATGTGAGGAGCATCGTTTCCCTAAAATGACCGTGGCTCCCTGTAAAACTCCACAACTCTAGGGTACACTCATTTAAATGTAGTCGCAGAAGGTCTGAGATTGTAAAAACAGAATCTGTTTTCTTTGTTCAGAACTTTGTTTAATACATCAGGTGTCAAAGCTATTTCTACAGATGTGACTCTTTAAAAAGCCTGCCCTGCATATATTCTGGACATAACACATCCAGATGTAACTGGTATTTCTGATATGGAAGTTGGGGCACCTTTCAACTCTGAGCTTTTCTGTGTTTTTTTTTTTCCATTGAAAAACTGATTTGCATTATTTTTATAAATTAGAAAACAAACACAGACAAATGATAACAGTACATTCTGGATCTGCACTGTTTAGTACAGCCGTAGCCACATGTGGCTGGAGAGCACTTGAACTGTGGCCAGTCCAGACGGAGATGTGAAATAAGGATAAAATGCACACTGAACTTTATAGGCCTCATACCAAAAAAAGTAAAATATTTTAATATTGATTACATTTGAAGTGATATTTTAGAAATATTCTGTTAAAGAAAATATATTAGTAATTTTTGGTTTTACCCTCACCCGAGGACATATTTACTGATTTTAGAGAGAGGGGAAGGGAGGGAGAATGAGAGGGAGAGAAACGTTGCTGTGAGAGAGAAACCCAGATTGCTTCTTGTACGCACCCCGACCAGGAACCCGCCCTGCAGCCTAGGCGTGCGCCCTGACCCGGAATCAAACCTGTGACCTTTCAGTTTGAGGGATGATGCCCAACCAACTGAGCCACGCTGGCCAGGGCATATTAATAAATTTTAATTTTACTTTTTATTTTTAGAGAGGAAGGGAGAAAGAGGGGAAGAGAAGCATTCATGTCTGAGATAAACATTGATCGATTGCCTCTTGCATACCCCAGCCAGGAACCTGGCCTGCAACCCAAGCATGTACCCTGACTGGGAATGGAATCGGCAACCTTTTGGTCTGTGGAGCAATGCCCAGTCCACTGAGCCGTACCAGTCAGGACTTAATTTTACTTTTTAAGAATATGGCTGGTAGTAAAGTTAAAATTACATATATGGCTCACATCATATTTACTATATATTGGACATCACTGTTCTAAGTATTACTCAGAACCTTGTTTGGTTAGGGAATTCTCTGTGTTCCTCCCTGAGGTCAGACATACTGATTTAGGGTGGTTCCACCCAATTCCACCCTTTGAAAGGTGATTGATACATCAAAGCAAATATTGACTGCCCATCTTATATGTAATAGCAACACATTGCTGAAAACCCTCAGCAATACCCTTGCCTTTAGAATAAAATTGTAGTTAATTCTGAGCTCCCTTTGGTCTAATCACTGCTTCCTCCACCTCCAGCAGTAAGTCCCTGCTGTCCCGAACCCTTCTGACTCCTTGTAGGTTCTGTAATTTCTTTTACTTTGGACCTTTGCACAAATTTTCATTTGTGTGCAAAACTCATTCTTGGCGTTTTTGATGGATACCTCCTTGGTGGATAAATTCTCCTCATCCTTGAGGCCTCAGCTTGGATGTCACTTTTTTTTTGTCCTTACCTGAGGACATGCTCACTGATTCTTGAGAAGGAAGGAAGGGAGAGAAACACTGATCGGTTGCCTCTCATATGCGCCCTGACTGGGGACTGAACCCGCCACCTTTTGGTTTATGGGACCGTGTTCCAATGAACTGAGCCACGCTGGCCAGGGCATTGATGTTACTTTCTTTAGGAGACATTTCCACCCCAAGCCTTGCTGGGTGCACTGGGTGTGGGGTTCCATGTGTGTGCTCGTAGTTCTGTGCCACTCTCCTCTCACAGCGCTCATCTCTTCAACCTTGTTTTTCTGTTTCTTCCACTTTTGTAAGCCTCTTTAAAGGAGAAAGACCATGTCGTTTTTTACCATTGTATTCCTAGACAGTTAAAATAATTGTGAAATAAATATGCAATATGGGAATCACAAGACACGAAGCCCTGCTCTTAAATTTGTATCTAGTCAGAGATCACAGGAAAGATTGTGGAGGATTGTGGGTTCCTTGAGGTCAGAGAATCTATCTTGTTCATCCTTGTATTTCTGGTGCCAAGCAAGGTGCTTTACACACAGTGAGTGAAGTCAGTGAAATAAAGGTAGTGTGAGAAAGTGGAATTTGGAAATGTGGGATATGAAATACAGTCACATTGCAAATAGAAAAATCCTACAAGCAAACTTGGTGTGCTGTGGTCCACACAAGTGTTGCTTCTGTGTACTCTTCCTTCCTGCATGCTGGGTGGCAAAACTAGGTCTGTTTCTAGCCTGTCTATGAACTTCCTTCGGAAGGAAATCTTATTTCCTGCACCCTTGGTCTAGTCATAGTGGTTTATACTCTTTTACTTCTTTGTAGGTCTTCAGTAGCTTGTTTTATATTTTATATGAAAAGCAAAGGGGCTACATTTTCTATTTTTAACTGTTCACTGTGACAAAGAATCTGTGGCTAGTAATTAATTTGGTCTCATTCTGTGGTAGTCAGATGCAGCTTAGTCTAAGAGCCAGATTCACAGGGGTAAGCTGTGTGCTCCCAGGGGTCATATTCCCCCCTCATTCTGTGAGCTGCAGTAATTGCCTAGGGTTTACAATATTAAAGAATGTAGATGTAAATATATTTTAAAGTACTGTAGAGGGAAATATCATATAAGATAATTATGTAGTGAAATAGTAAAGAATTTTCAGAAATGTTTGAGAGCCAAATTTTACTCTGTGTGGAAACATTAAGTCACTATATATAGAAATAGTAAAGAATTTCCTAGAAATGATTTAGGGAGAACCACAGTTCCTTTGCTTGTAGATCTGTATAAATACATTTTTCTCAGTCTTGTGACATATACTTTAGAGCTGCAATATGTCTGCCTGTGTGCTGATGCTGTGGGTCCAGAACTGTGCTTTCAGGTTCCTCCAAGTGTTGAGAGTCTGAGCGTGCACCCCGTGGGGTGCTCCTCACTGCCTGCCTCGCCCCTCGCTGTGAGGCTGACTGCAGGGGCTGGCCGGCCCAGGCAGACTTCTAGCACAGGTGGGCCTTGCTCGATTGGGTTGGCCTATTTTTAAACAGTTGGAGACAACAATCTGCCTTTTAGGATGCTAGGGTTTGACATGCGGTAGTTGGGGGGAGGGGCAAGGGTATCCCTGCTGCCAGGCTGTGCCCTGTTTGGTGGGATATAGCAGCGGCAAATGAAAGGGTTACCCTACGTGAGTGACCAGCTAAAGGTACATCCAAGACAACTTTGGTAGTAATTTTTCAGCTCTTGGGTGTTTTTCTCTTTAGTGGTGGTATTGATGGTGGCACATTGTGTCCGGTAGGTACAAATTGTGCTGTGCTCAATCTTGGTGTCTCAGAGCATAGCAGCCTTTTCTACAGTGACAGATGGAGAGAGATGGGACAAAAGAGCGTCTACAGCAGGTGGGGCAGTTTTATATATTGAGACCAAAAGGCAGGGATATGTGTTGCACGAAAACCAGGACCAGGTAATGAGATGTGTATCACTTTGACATTGAAACATTTTCTCAGTCTCCCCTACTTATCTTTAGTATAAAGATGATTTAATGCCCTGATAAAGGGACGACCTGAGACTTCAAATCATTCTGCAAGTGGAGGAAATGCTGATTTTATACAGTAACTTAAAAATAAATAGGAAACAAATGAATCAGAAAGAAAAACAAAGAATGTCTTGGTGTGGCCCAACAACTCTCCCATCCCTGCCCCAAGCTCTCATTTGGTCTATTTCTAAGCTGCTTGCTGCAGCCCATTAAAGATGAAAGACAGGCGAAGGGAGAGGGAAGAAAGAAAAAGGAAAGGGACCTCTGACCATGATCAACGGAAAAAGTGGGCCCGCTGGTTTGTGGAGGAGTAGCCAGCCCTGCCCAAGGCAGTTAATTCTGAGATTATATCTGAATTTCTGTAGTGAAAGTGGTCATTATATTAACCTTGAGCTTTCAGGAATGCAAACATTGCTCCCTAAAGATCTCTGTGGGTGGCAGAAATGTTTAAAGATTTTTAAGTGTGTAAGTTCTCAGCTTCGCTGAGGCAGAACTCTTCCTTTTCCACAAATGCAGGTAGAGGAGAATGAAGTGAAAAGGCTTGAGTTTTAGTCTTTATCCCATGGCTTTGGGTCTTTGGTGACTTAATTAAAGAATGCGGTCAAAGGGGATGTATGAGCCCCCAAACACCTGTATAATAGTGTCGTATGAGTTGCTTTCTTTCCATACTTTTGCACAGCTAGAATATCAATGCTAAGGACTCATTCTAGTATAGATGGTGAGCACGCTTGTCTTTTAGTGCAACGCGAGATCTCAGGATGTGCTACATGAAGTGTTTTCACGTTGTAGAACAGGAGTGTCAAACTCATTTTCATCGGGGGCCACATCAGCCTTGAGGTTCCCTTCAAAGGGCTGAATGTAATTTTAGGACCGTATAAATGTAACTATTCCTTAACTAGGTGCAAGGAGCTCAGCATTGCCTCTGGGTAGAAACAAGGTGCCCAGCCAGATGAAACAAGGTGGAGGGCCGGATTTGGCCCATGGGCCTTGTGTTTGCCACCTGTGCTGTAGAATATTGCGTATAACCGTAGGGCTCTCTCTTTAAGTGGAATTTGCCGCTAGTTCATACAAGGCTATTCAAAGCAGTGCTCACCCCAGAAATACATCCATCTTAATAGAAACATGCTCGGTTCATTACGCATCTTCTGAGTAATCACAGTGCCCCATTTTTCTCCTCTACATGGGCCACCGCCCACCATTCTGACCGTGTGCTGTCATTTTTTCTCTGAAGAAGGGAAATGATTCCTCCGTAACCTTCTGATGAAATTACCTGAGCTTATGATAATACTAGAGGGTTTTTTTCTTTTTTCATTCACCTTAAATTTTTTTGTGTGTGTGAGGTTTCTCTTCAGTGAAGGAATTTAGCCCAGTGAATGTTTGTTATCTTGAAGTAGACAAAGTGTTTATATTGATCCTGTGTCGTAGGAGAAAGTGAAGAATTAATTAAGTTAAATAAACACAAGAATGTTTTCATTGGAGAAGTATATATGGTAGCAGTGCAATTACTTTTAGATTCAGCTTGTAAAATTGTGAAATATTTTAATTTGTGTTTATCATTTTAGGGTACTGGTCTTAGTTTTCAATAATAATTATTAATTTGGTGTGAACTCATGTGAAAAACTTGCAAACTCTTGAGATTGTTGGACATGAATGTTTTTAGTTACTGGTTTATTTTCCCCCCTATGGAAGCAGATACTCAAATTCATTGAATTACTGAAGTTAACAATTGATCATTTTAGCCAGAAATCATAGGTGGGATTCTCTTGTTATTTTTTTTTAAACCACCACACCAGATAATTATTTGTTATGGAAGACTGTCCTTGTCGTCTGCATTGTAGGATGTTTAGCAGCATCCCTGGCTTTTATCTGCTAGAGAGAAGTTGTGACGCAATGTCTCCAGACATTGCCAAATGTCCTGTGGGACACCACATCACTCTGGGTGATAACCCCTTGTCCGATGAGATAGATGTGTGCAGGGATAACATCTGAAAGCCATATCGTCTGCATGCAAAAGTGTGAGTTTGGCAGAAGGGTGGTTTGGTTCTTCCTTATTCTAGGTCGTCACATTTCTTGTGCTTTAAACCAGCTGTTCTCCAACTTTAATGTGCATACACATCACTTGGGGATCTTGCTAAAATGAAGACTCATATTCCACAGGTCTGTAGTTGGGTGTGATATTAATGCTGTTAGCCCAGTGACCACATTTTGAGTAGCAAATTTTTTTTTCAGACCCTGTACACATGAGACATTTAGTAAGTATTTGGTGAGGAGGGTAAAAGAACTTGTTTTTCTTTCCTGTAGTTGGGACTTCCAGGTAGGAAAAAGTTACATTATAAGGACCTTGAAATCTAGGATCTTTCCTAGAGTTTGTTCATTACAGATTTCCTTGTCGTAATTGCATTCTTATGGTCTCCTGGAAATATAAATATGTATTTTATACAAATCTACTTGAGAATAAGTGATAAATAAATTTTACAATTACCTGTAATATTCCTAAAAGGTTGTGAAGTTCTCTTGAGAGAAAACAACAACAACCAAGGGACTGAGTTCTCCACAGAGCTACATTACATGTGGTCCCGGGTGGCGCCTAGCGTGCCCTGGTCAGGGTGATGCACTCCAAGACCGTTGGCTGCACTTGCTCCTGGGGAGGGAGGAGGAGCAAGTGGCCATATAGGGCAGTTGGGCTTTTGCTGGGCTTGTGCTGTTGCCTCTGTTAAACTCTGAAGTCATTATGGATAAATATTACTATCAGTGAATGCTAGGTGATTGAGTACATTGGTTTCGCAAACACTAGTTTCTGAGCTTTTATTTTGTATATTTGAAATCTTTCATAATTAGAAATAAATATATTTAGAGAATGGATTTCTTTCAAATCTTCCTGTATCAACTCCTGCCTGTGAGGAACATTTTTCTCCCTGGTCTTTGTTCAGTTCTTAAAATGGGACAGTCTGGTGTTTCCCCCTCGCTCCTTCTGGTACACGTCAGAAGCTTTAATCTAGGGTATTTATTTGAGATATTTTCATATGAGATGAATATTTGTTCTCTAGGTGATTTTTATAACACTAGGAAATAGTATAGATATGTGTAATCATTGTGTACATTTCTAAATTAACTGAAGCCATTTTCGTATTATTGCTGGTTTTATCTCCCTTGTCCTAATGTGTACCTTTTCTCCTCCCTTTTTGGTGCCAATATGTGACATCCTAGATGGTTTCCAGAGTAGTTAACAATGGGTTTAATGGAAAGGGTACTTATATGGACTGCTTCTTCAGATTTGGTAATATTTTATGTTGTTAAATATATTTTGTCTTTAAATATATTTTATACTATTCAGTTGTATTGATTCTAATATATCATCATACTCCTGGCTTTTCTTCTTCCAAGGTTGGTTGGATGTTTTAGAATTCTTGCGTTGTGACTCTTGGTCCTGCCTCCTCCCCCGATGTTGTAACTCCTTACGGGTTAGTAAACAATGTCTTTGCTCCTAGGTCAAAAACCTATGCCAAGAGGAAGTCATTATAAGCATGCCAGTTCATTTTGTAGAAGTTACTATTTTTTTTCTCTGCAGCTGACCATCCTCCTTGCTTCTCATAAAGCCATTTTCTACTGGGCTCCTCTCTCTCTCTTTTTAAAGATTTTATTTACTTATTTTTAGAGAAAAGGAGGAAGAAAGAGAGGGAGAAAAACATCAATGTGTGGTTGCCTCTCGAGTACCCCCATCTGGAGACCTGGCCTGCAACGCAGGCATGTGCCCTCACTGGGAATCGGATTGGACTCCTTATTAAATTCTTGAGGTGGCTGTCTGACTCCTCTTTCTGGCCAGGGCTCTCCCTAGGCTCAGCCAGTGGAAACCTCACTTTCTCTTTCACCTGAAGGAGTAAGCCCCTCTTACCTTCCTTCACTGCTCTGAACAGTTAATGTTTGATGCTCACAACACTTCTTATAGACCGCCAGGGACATCATTTCTAATTTCTTGTTCTTTTCTCAATTGTCTTTTTCTCCTGACCTTTCTGCAGTCTGTGATGGGATTGATCTCCCCTGTTGACCTCTTCTGTTCTTAAGGTACATAGTAGTCTTTAGCTTCTCTGTGTTCCTGATCTTTCTTCCTTTGCCAGGACCTTTTGCTCATTTGCTCACTAAATCTCTCTGAACATGTTTGTAAGGCACTGTGGAAATACACTGGCCACAGAGAACTTTCAGGAAGGCCACAATCTAGGGGGAGGTCAAACAAAGTGGTACTTTTTTTTTTCTTAAATAATCCTCCTCTGAGGACATGTTTCTAGTGATTTTTAGAGAGGGAGGTAGTTGAAGGGGAGAGGGAGGGAGGGACAGATGGAGGGAGAGAGAGGGAGGGGGGAGAAACACTGATAGATTGCCCCCCGTATGCACCTCGACTGGACATAGAACCCACCACCGAGGCATGTGCCCTGACTGGGAATCGAACCTGCAGCTTTTTGGTGCATGAATGATACTCCAACTAACTGAATCACATGGCCAGGACCAAAGTGGTATATTTGGATGTGACAAGGGGCTGTCATTGAAGGAGGAGCACCTGGCACCCACTGGCTTTAAGAATGGTGATATCATGTGCCTGTGGATGTTGACAAATGGATTGACTTTAGTTAGGCAAAGTGGGGGAGGAGGGAGTTTTGGGCAGAGAGAGCTGCTAGGTACGTGTACCAAAACACATGGGGTGCCAGTTCAGCAGTGGGGCATGGGTTGCTGAGCTATTGGGTGACACACAGAGCCTTGCCAGTGACTTACTATTACCACCAGTTTGCAAGTGAGGAAACTGATGCTTAGAATATTAAGTAACTCACCGAAAGCAAGGTGGGCAGCTAACGCATGACGAGACAGTATTCAAACATAGGTCAGTTTAACTCACAGCCAGTTGGGGGTATGTGGGGCAGCATGTTTTGTGCTTGCTTGTGAGTACGAGCGTGTACATGGGCCTTTCAGCTTTCTTCTGCAGTCTCTTCTTTAGCAGTCAGTATTTTTTTTTTTTGAGGGAAGACATACATGTGTGTGAGTTTGTGAGTATATATGTCCTGTTTTTGATCAGGGTTGTAAGTGTCTAAAGGTGTGGATTCCTTTACTCTCTCCAGTTAGCCTCCAGGTGCCACACCATAGAGAACCTCCATTTCATTTGACATTTTCTGAAAGTATGAATGTGTTTCTGACTTTTGATTTCAACTCAGAAAGTATGAATGTGTTTCTGACTTTTGATGTCTCCTGCACTGATGTCTAAGCAAAGGTGTAGAATTGGACCGCTCATAATGGTGATTAAAACAAAAGACATCGATCTCTAAGTGGTGCAGACTGCTGCACATGGTTTGGATGCATGTGCGCACGTGTTCCCTGGGGCCGCTGGCAGAGAACGTCTCTGCTTGTTGCTGCTCCTTGTTTTCAGTCTGGTTTTCCTTGTAGTAAAAATCAAGACCTGAACTCTTGAGTAGGTCTGACTTGATCCTCCTACCTCCTGGCCACTGTGGCCCATCAACCTCACCTGCAGTCGGAGTCTAGGTCAGTGACACATGGGCTTGAATTTAACTTAAAATTGTATGAAAGCTATGGTCACATATTTTAGTTGAGAAACTGCTAATTAGTTCTCACATTAGAAATATCTACAGGCTTTTCTTAAGCTGAATTGCAGACACCTTTGAGCTTCCTCTTTTAACAAAGCGTAAGCTCAGTTCTGTCTTGACTGCCAGGGGTCCTTCCTGGCCCTACTATTCAGACTCTAAAATCATGAAGATCAAAGTATCCGAGTTTTGCTACAAACAGAGCCAACCCTTTCGTTATGTGTGACAATGGGCAACTGGGTTAGTGTGGATAACAAGCTGATAATGTCAAAACCAGATCTTAATTTTTAATTCCAACCACTTCCCTTAAAGCACTTTTAGTAGAACTTGTAGCAAAGCATAAGACTGCTGCATTCAAGAACTTGGATCTGTCTTCCCTTCTTGTGGTTGTACAGATGCATCATGGGAGCTGTTGGAGGAAGGCATGGTGCTGTGCAGGCACCAAACTTTTGGGGCCATGAAAATGGTCCCCCATCTTATACCAGGAACTGCATCTGGGTTTTCAAGATGGTCTTGAGGGATTTTTCTGTCTACAATTTTTGGTATAGTCCAGAGTTTCTCAACGTTGGCAGTGTTGACATTTTTTTGTTTCAGTTCTTTGTTGGTGAACCATCTTGTGCATTGTTTAGCCGCACCCCCCATTGTGCCCACTAGGTGGTAGCAACACCCTATGACCTGCAATAATCAGAGATCTCCAGATAGTACTAAATACTCCCACCAGTCTATTACACTGAGAACCAGTGGTATAGACTTTTAATAGTAGGTGTATATAATATCATTTTGATATAGGAAGATAATTTTGTCAGCTGTTTTATTGGTGCTAAACCTTAACTGTATATTGAGTAACTTAGCAGTAAGTAGTTCATGTGCTTAGGCTTTAGAACGCGAAGTAAGCTTTCTTACTGCTCTGTTGGAGTAATGGGCAGGCAGTGCAGCACAATGTAAAAGTATGTGTGTGGGATGCAGTAGACCTTGGGTTGACTAGGGCTCAGTTTCTTGCTGTGATTCTGGGATGTTACTAAATGCCTCTGTGTTTCAGTTTTAAGATCTCTAAAATGAGGTGTTAGTGGTTAATACACCACATGGTTCCTGTTCCTATGAGAGTCAGATACTAGGTCACTGGCAGTGTGACTCAGAGAAGCATTGGGGAATCAGTGAGTGACTCAAATGGCAATGGAATAATCAGCTGTCTCCGGGACTCTCAACCTGCCAGGACTTCCCCTGGCTCAGGCCCCACACACTTTCCCTACACGCCCACATTTATTTTAGGCTGATGTGCTTCTGCACTGTAGTTTGGGGCTGCAGGAGGCACAGAGCCTTTTCCCAGTCCTTCAGACCTGCTTGGGGTATTGGGCCCAGCAGAGATTACATGGGGGAAGAAGGAGGGTGGGCTGTGCTCCTGATGGCCCCTCCATTCCAGTTGCAGAAGTGGCACTCAGCCATAGGGGATGAGTGTGAAGTCCACAGTATTTTATGCTGTTATTCAGCAATTCCATGCAAGCCTGCACTTTGCTGAGAGGGGTAAAAGCTATGAAACTCCCATCTTCTGAGTTTGGGAAACTGATTCCTTTCTCTGTCTGGGATTGGATTGAGCCACTTGGATGTCTGTTTTTCCAGCCTGTTCTTCTGCAGCATTATTTTGAAATACATGGTTCTTTTCCCTAGGGCCAGGCAAGGAAATGGATCTCTGACCTCTTTTTGCCTCACTGCAATGATGTTTGCATTTCTCCATTAAGCAAGCAGTGCTCAGATCTCCAGATCTTGGGGCTTAGGGCATTAATGCATGTCCCTTTGCTATGGGAATGGGGAAGGTTATCAATTCTGAGAAACCAACAGCTTTAACGACTTAGCTAAATATCAACCACCTGTGTATTTGTTCTAGATTCAGGCTTACATAGCCAAAGGAAAATAATAAAAATATCCAGGACTCGAGGTGGGAGTGGGAGTAGGGCAGAGAAATGATTCTCATACACTTGAAAACCTAAAATTTTGTGTACTTCGTACCTGTTGGAGGACTCAGTAACCCTTGGTTTTAATAAAATACTGTGACAGTAACTTATAAATGGGTTGGTTCTTTAAGTGAATTTGTATTTTGTTAGACACAGCATGTGACAACAAAACAAGTGTGTTCATTTCAAAATGAGTAGGACTTAAATGCGAAAAACGCATTTTTGTGCAGCTTAAAGGTAGTGCTCGGAGTGCATGAGATGAAAGACCTTTACTTTCTATGAATCTTGAGCCCACAGAGTGGGACCGGTTGTTGAATGGGTGTGTCTTTTTTAGACCATTCCATTTGACATAGGTCATATTCCGAATTTTTTATTAAATGCAGTTGGCCCTTCGTGTCCATGGGTTTCACACCCATGGATTCAGTCAACTGAGGGTGGAAAACAGTATTTTCATATCCCAACCATGGTTTTTCATCCATGGATGGGAGACACTGTTTTTGATCTGCAGTTGGTTGCTTCCCTGATGTAAAGGGTCAACTATAGTTACTGGGGAGTCACAAGTTATTTACAGATTGTCAACTGTGTAGGGGTCAGCACCCCTAACCCTTGTGGTGGTCAAGGGTCAACTGTTTTTCACTTTTCCAATGGATTTCACTATGAGTCAGTCACATATGTACGTTACAAGAAAGTCGCCTTAGTTCTTGTTGTGCCCTGTAGGAGTGAGTTATAGATGCCATTTCTTCACTGCTTTAGACGTGATGTCTGTCTGTAAAATATGAGACTAGACAGCACTCCTTGCCACCTGTACCGGGCGTTGCAGAGTCCTGCTTGCCACTCTCTTGGACCATGACCAGTTTTGTTTCACTCCATGCCTCTCCCTCCGTCCCTCCCTCCCTCTCTTTCTTTCTTTTTCTACTGTAGCCTACACCAACTTCTAATCTTTTTTTTTTTTGTATTTGCAGTATCTCTGTCTGTCCAGAGGCTATTTTCCTTCCACGTATAAACCTGCACAAGTCCTTAATAAAACAGTAAAAACCTTTAGGCCTACAAGTCATGAGAACCCAGTATCTGTAAAGTTGTCCAAGCTCTTTCCGTCCTTAAATGACAAAAGTAAAAACCTTCTCTCAGTGGAGAAGTAGTGATTCCCAGTATAAATGTGCTCATCTGGTTTGTAAGAACCACTCCCCACTAAAAGGAACCAGGGCTCCTTGGAGAAGGAACTGATTTGAAATCAGGCACATGGCAAGTACAAGGTGAGTTGAGGTACCTTGTGAGCACAAAAAAGAAGAAGTGCTGAAGACCAATGGGGAAATATAGAAAAAAGGACTTGTAGGCACTTCTAATTTGACAATTTGGATATTCACAAGAATGACAGTGATAGATGAAAATCTTTTGAAAAACAAGCCAAATTCAGGAAGTTTATAGTGATATTAAAGATATGGATGAGGTAAAAGACAAGTATCATATGATCTCATACATAAGTGGAACCTAATCAACAAAATAAACAAGCCAGCATATTATAACCAGAGACATGGAAATAAAGAACAAATTGACAGTAAGCAGAGAGTAGGGGAATAACGGGGCAAAGAAGGGGAAGGGTTGTCAAGGAACACGTATAAAGGACCTGTGGACAAAAATTAATCCTTGTGGGAGGGGATTGACTGTGGGAGGTGGGGGTGGGTAGGGCAGGGAAAAGTAGTGGAGGGAAATGGGGACAACTGTAATTGAACAACAAAGGTAAAATAAATTAAGAAAAAATAAAAATACAGAATTAAAAAAGGAAGGGTGAAATGATGGAAGTTCTTTACCAAAGAAAGCCAGCTAGAAAATACAGAAGGGATGACAGAATTAGATAGTCACTGTTTTGCAACCTTAGTGTAATAACTGATTCAGGCAACATTCTCCTGTGAAAAAGCCATTTGGGGAAATGTTTTGGGAGCACAGGGATATTCCAGTATAAAAGGATCACTCCCAGATCATTTATAATAATAAAGAAAAAATTATACCATTTCAGCAAGGATAGCTGAATGACCAAACTTATCAAAAATGAGATAACTTGGCATTTTGTGCCTCCTGGTATGGTCCAGTTAGATGTACACAACCTACCTTGTCAAAAAGCTAAAGCACAGATCAGCCATCGTTTAGATTCAGAATGCGAAACATTCTGTAAAACAACCTTTCTAGACTCTTTAAAACATCAAGTTCATGGAAAGCAAACAAATGTGAAGGGGTGAGCGGGAGCAGTTGTAGATCAAAAGAGGCTGAAAAGAAATAATGAAATAATTGAACTGTGATTGGTGATTGAGGGAAACAGAGGACAGAGCTACAGAAATTGTTTTGGGACAGTTGTCCAAATTTGCATTCAGACTCTCTATTTGATGGTATTCATGGATTATTCTTGCTAGGTATGTCAGTGGTGTTTTTAAGCAGGAGACTATTCTCATTTTCCAGAGATGCATGTGGAGTGTTTAGGAAGGAAGGGTCATGATGGTCTGCAGTTTATTTTCCAAGTGGTTCAGGAAAAGAAGGTATATGTGTGTATGTATACTTGTGTAGACATGTACTTTTTTGCTAATATAGTATTATGCATACTATGCATACATATGTGTATATATATACACACATATATGTGTGTGTTATATGCGTGCATGTTAGTTTTGAAGGAAGGGCCCTGAGCTCAGTGCCTGACACACAGCAAATCCATTATTGCCTCTCAGACTTCCCTGCTACCCTCCTTATCTTTTCTTTGTCACCTTCCAGGGGTAATCCTGTCCTGAATTTGGGTTTTGCATTTCCTCCCTTTTAAAACAAGTGATTTTTTAAAAAAGACTCCCCTGAGGATATGAGGATTTTTAAAAAATATTTTACTTTTTTAAAATTTATTTATTTATTTATTTACTTTTAGAGGGAGGGGGAGAGAGAGGGAGAGAAACATCAATGTGTGGTTGCCTCTCATGTGTCCCCCTACTGGGGACTTGGCCTATAACCCAGGCATGTGCCCTGACTGGGAATCAAACCTGTGACCCCTTGGTTTGCAGGCTCATGCTTCAATTCACTGAGCCACACCAGCCAGGGCTATTCTTTATTTTTTTCTTGATTTTAAAGAGAGGAGGGAAGAGACATCCATGTGAGAGAAACATCCATTCGTTGCTTCCCATACACACTCCAACTGGGGATTGAACTCACAATTATTTGGTGCACAAGATGAACTCCAACCAACTGAGCCACCCCGCCAAAGCTAAAACAAATGAGTTTAATCCATATGCACATATATTCCACTGTAAAAATTGCTCATGTCCCATGTAGTCTTCTAGGACTTTAAAAAAATTCCCTGTTCAGCATTCTGTTTCTCAAGTTTATCACTTTGTAAAAGGCATTGGAAATATTTGGAAAAGTTGAACATTCACTAACCCCGTAGCTGAGTGTTTTGATTCCTAGGTATATGCCCTAGAAAATTCTTACAGAAGCATATGAAATAACATGTACAAAGATGCTTGTAGAACACTATAATAGCAAAAATGTGGAAATGGCTCAAATGATTATTGACATGAGAATGGGTAAAAGAAACCCCATTATTTAGTGAAATTATATTTAGCAATAAAAATGAATGAACTACAGGTGTGCACTTTTAAGTCCTCTTGTAGTCCTGATAAGAAGGAAGTAATCCCATTTGATAGTTGAGGAAGCTGAACTCTCAGGAGCTTGAATAAATTGTATAAGGTGTCACAACTGGCATGTTATAGAACTAAGATTTGAATGCAGGTCAGGGTCATTCTAAAGCCTTAACTACTAGAGATGTTGTTTCTTTTTGAAAAGATGTGTGTTTCTTAGCTTGTCTGTACCGCAGGGAGAGAGGAGCTTTGTATTGTCACCTAACCCAGCAGTTACATAAATTTCTAAGAAATGACCTAAAACTTCCTTCTTTTACATAGGGAGAAAGCAGATGAAGGGGCTTAGTGTCTTGGGCATGTTTACTATGTGGTCATCAGAGCACCTGTGATTGGAACCCAGCTCTTCCAAGCCCTCAGTGACTGTGGCATCTAACTTCTATGTTCTTCCTTTGGTTTCATGCCTCCCCGCTTGTAGGTAGCGGGAGAGGCCCAACACACAGAAGGTCAGGGTAGCTTGGACTATCACTGACCCTCCTCCCAACTTCCTCGTCCAGGTGGACAGCAGAGATCTCTCCTCTCCTCAGCTCCGTGACTCTTTCACCTATAATGTGAAACTCCAGCCTGTAGCAGCAAAAGTGCCAACAAGCTTTCTTTTATCTCTTGAATGTCACTGGGGTGATTAAGCTGTGTAAAAAGTCAGGTGTGTTTGTGTGTATGGGGTGGGGGGTGTGGAGAAGGCAGAGTAGCAGATATTTGTGTCTTTGGCAAGTGAGCCAATATTCATTATAAATGTAGATTATTGTTCTACTTAACTATTTTGGCCCAGTGGAACAATAAATGAAATAAGACCTAAAACTTACCGTCCTAGCTATCCCCTTGAGCTTTTCATTGTCTGTCCTGCAGTGCTGGCAAAGCACCGAGTGGGTATTTTCTCTGTCCCCACAAATCACAAAAGGCTTCTGGTCCTTTGTAAACTAGTGGGGGCTATTGACAAGGATCGGCACACATGACTGACTGAGTTTTGTCAGGCACAGCGTGGGGATAGCAGGAGTACCCAGGTGAATGTGCTTTCACAACATCACCACGGTGGCATTGAAGCCCCAATTGATAAAGATCTAACACACTCACCGGGGCAGAGGTGCCTGGAGCCCTGGCATCTCTGTTTGTGGTTGGCTATCTCTAGCATCTCAGTGTGGCTGCCTCATATTGGTCTCTGTTAAAATGTCACCTTCTCAGGGATGCCATCCCTGTTCACAGCATCTGACAGTCAAGGCCCTCCCTACCCAGGCCTTCCCAGCCTCTCACCACATTTTTATTTTCTTCATAGCTGTATACAGGTTTTTACATTCTCCTTAGGTCAGAGACATGGGTGGGGTAAGTGCATTAGCTTTGGAGCCAGATGACTTTTCTGTGAGTACTGTCCTTGGCCTTTGTTAGCGGTTTTATCTTGTTTGTGTCACCAAAACTTTCTGGACCCTAGTTTTCTAATCCATAAAATAGAGCCAATAATAGAAGGTCTTTCCTCATGAGATTTGGCTGCTGGAGACCCCCATTTTTGGTACAGTATCTGTGCAAAGGCTGTAGAAGCCAAGGACTGTACATATGGGGGTAGTCAGAAGGCCTGGCCATGGCTGTTCTGTAACAATTACGTAAATCATCGCTGTTGGTGGTCTCCTTGCCCCTTGGCTTCTGAGGCTGCCTTTTGAGACTATGACTGTTTTTGATTAAGTTCACTCTCATGAACTTGCTGATATTTGACTTTTTTATCTACAAAAATGGCAGTGTTATAGGGTTAATGCTAATACATTTAATAGTTATTAGTAAAATTACACATTTATGGTCTTAAAAAAGGTATATATTGTACTAGAGGGCATATGACAAAAAGTAAGCCTAGATCTTGGTTATGTTTACCAGAATAAACTTTTAGTCTGACTTTCTTCCCAAACTATCTGATGACACATGGTAATCCCTAGCAGCCAGTGAAACGTTTTATGTTGTAGAAGCACTAAAGGCGATGAAGTATCTTTTTTTAAAATTGGTGGGGCTACTGTGGAGAGTTGTTTAGAACAGAGAGGGAAGTTGGAAATCCTAATCTGTTCATTTTAATGATGTTAAGTGCACGATCTATATATACAGCATCCGGCAGAAGTAACACCTATGTGAGTGTGGTTGGTAGGGTAATAGTATGGGTGTGACGATTTATAGTTTTAATTTGAACATTTCACCTAAAATGTCATATGGTGTGCTTGAGTGTGATATGTTACAGAATTACATGCTCATGATCTTGTAATAAAAGATTTTGCAGTTAAAAAGGGGGCGTTATTTAAGCCAGGCCTTGTGTATTCCAATGTCAGTATGCGTTCTATTTAGAAAGAGATTTTTTCTTGTGAATGCTTTCTGTAAGTGGAGAAAACTGGCAAGAAAATTAGTAGGTATAAAAATGAATTGGAGAGGCGACTTAAGAGGTTGCAGTTTCTCCATTTAAAGAGTCATTTGTCAAGAAGAGTCAAAGCTTTAAAAACCACTAAATTTAGTTGTTTTAAAATTTTTTCACAGCAGTGGGTGAGGTGCACCTGGTTGGTAAGTTATCTTCTAAAACGCTGCCCTTCTTGTAGCATTCTTATAATTTTCTGGAAAATGCAGCTCTTTAAAATAATATTTTTTCTTTTTGGCTGGAAAATAAGCTGGAGTAGGTTCTAAGCACAAATTAAAATTTAAAATTACTTCCTTGTCTAGATTTTATGGAATTTACCATACAGTTTCTAGAAAAACAACCAATAGAATAAGTTCGACAAGTTGTTTATCCTTGCCATCCAGAAATTAAAACTAAAAAGCTATCAGTACTTGCTATTTAAATGTTTGTGAAATCTCAGAGGAAGAAATCAGAAGTTAAGAATCAAGAAACTAAGACATTAGCGAGACCTAAAACAGCACCTGTGAGGCTTATTTAATTCGTTTTTTCCTTTGAAAAATCAGTTGTGACTCACCATTAAGTCCACACCAGTAGCCCAGGCAGTTAGCAATTCAGAGAAGACTTTAAGTGCTTCCTTGCGTGAAGTATTTCAGCTTTGGTTTTCCTTTTCAGTGAGGTTGTGGCCTTTTGTGCTCTTAGACCGAACCTTCTGTTTTTCTTTTTCATTTTTTTTTCTAGCATTTTAGTTTTTTATTGGACTCCCTCAGCTCTGAGGATTACATCATATCCCAGCTGTATTGGTGCCCTTTATCATATCCAAAACTGATTTTAACTCATTATTCACATACACACAATAATTTCTTATATTTTATAAGCAGTAAGTTTATAATTTTTTTAAAAGTAGGAATTTTCTAAAGTCTAATGTATCAATGCATGGAAGAAAAGCCTGCTTTTTGCAATTAAAAAGAACATTTACAGGGGAAAGTTAATTTTAGTCTTTGAACTTGGAAAAGTCTAATCTCACCTGTAAATCTGTTATTTGACATTCCATCCATTAAAACATTTTTAGGACATTGAAAGCACAAAAAAAGCCATTTTACATTGAAATTACAAATATTCTTTAAATATACTCTGCCTTAGATGGACTTTTCTTACTTACCAGTTTTTCAAGTCTCTTATGGTCTCTGTAGGCAAGATTGTGTCAGCAGCTGAGTATAACATCTGATGTTGAGGGAAATAAATATACTTTGCTTTCTGCTTGGGCTGCTTGTGTTGACCAGTAGAAATGCTGCATTAAGTCTCAAACCAAAACATTTAAAGTTCTCTATGAAATGCTGATATTGTGCCAGTAGTTTGAATGTCAAGTACTAGAGATGCCCAACTCTGCGATGTGCTTGTATAAGTTGGATCTGATTTGTGCTTAGTGTTACAAATTATCGAGGTTTCACCAAACAGCAACTGGGAGGAAACTAGGTACAGAGAGAGAGGAGTGAGTGACCCCCAAGTGAGAGCTCCAGCCTCCAGGAGGCAGGACGCTGGACCTTTCCCATGCCTAGCTGTGACCTCTTCCTGTGAAACTGTTGCAAGAATAGCTTCTGTATTTATTGGGAAGCTTTTTCAAGTTGTAATTCACACGACTTCAACTAGTTCCTTGAAACTTGTTGGAGACCCAACAAATATTTGAGAGTAAAACAGATCAGAACATTTCCCATTTCAGTACCAGGGAAAGAAGTGGGTATGCTGCGCAAGTAGGTGCTCACCAGAGAGTCTTGATCAGCGATGGATGAGGTAACTCTGAAATGAGGGGACAGACTAAGAATCCTAAATCTGTTTAGGGTGGACTTGGTGCCTGATGGTGCCTGGTCTATTATAACTTTGATTCTGACATATTCCCTCGAATTGGTGTTGTTGGGTCTCCTAATCTTTCTTCAGGTTACCTCCTCCTCTTAAATATGGCTTTGGAGCACCCTGTTTGACCCCAGTTTTTGGATGATTTTTATTATTTTTTTTATCTTTGCCCCAAGGACATTTTTTTTTTCATTGCTTCTTAGAGAAAAAGGAAGAGAGGAAGGGGGAGAGAGAGAAACACTGCTGTGAGAGAGAAACATCGATCAGTTGCCTCCCATATGCACCCCCACTAAGGATCAAAACTGCAACCCAGGCATGTACCCCAACTGGGAATTGACCCTGCAACCTTTCAGTTATGGGACAGTGCTCCAACTAACTGAGCCACACTGGCAGGGCTGGATTATTTTTTATGTAACAAATTGTTGCCAGGACTCTGTACTCTTATCTGGCATTCAATTGATGAAATCATAATGTGTCTTTCAGGAGGAAGGACACAGGTCTTCTGTATTCTGTTTACTTTGAAGTCATCCAGTTTTGGAACCTATATTATCATCACCTTTACTTGCTTTACCTATTTATTTCCCTTTGTATTGGGGTAGCATGCTCCTTTGTCAATCACATGTATTATCATTATCAAACAAAATAAAACAAAACCCCTCAAAACTTCCCCTTGACTGTGAGTTCCTTTCGTTTGTTGCTATTTGTCTGCTGGTTGCCCAAGCTATATCCATTCATTCTCCTTCACCCTCTCAGCCACTTCTGTCCAGTCAGTCACCACAACCTGATGATTTTTTTAACACCTGAATGTTTCTTGTCTATGGCTTCCTCCAAACCCAAGGACATTTTCTGCCTATATTCCCTGCCTCCCATCTCTTCTCCACTGGTAATATCTGCCTTCTAGTCACCCACCCGAGGGATTCCTGTAAAATACGAGCTTGATGAGCTGGACCGTGTCCTGTGTGGTGTGGGTCCATGTCTCCTACGATATAAGTTCATGCTGTTCCATCTGGCAGACCTGGACACAGCTCACCTTCTGCCATGACTTGCCTTGAACTTTATATTACAGCAATACTAACCTATTTGAACTTTGCACAGTTATTGATGGTTCTTGCCTCCTCGTTTGGGCTTAGGCCTTTTCCTTTGCCTGGACTAAATCTCTGGAATAATTCTCTCGTTCTTTCATCTGGCTTGTCCTGAATTTTAGCTCTGTTTTCTAGAATTTCAGTCATTCATGTGCCTGCTTCTCACTTTTTTTTTTTTTAAGATTTTATTTATTTATTTTTAGAGAGGGAAGGGAGGGAGATAAAGAGAGATAGAGAGAGAGAGAGAGAAACATCAATATGCGGTTGCTGGGGGTTATGGCCTGCAACCCAGGCATGTACCCTGGCTGGGAATCGAACCTGGGACACTTTGGTTCCCAGCCCGCGCTCAATCTACTGAGCTACGCCAGCCAGGGCTGCTTCTCACTTTTTATTATGTCCACATACATCTGCTCTAGTTGTATCTGATTTGTGTTTTATGGAGTCATCTTAAAAAAGTAAATGTTTAGCTTCAGCCTAAGCAAAAATATCTTTGAAATGACAGATTTTATGCACCTCTTTATCTAATTAACCAAGTAGTATTTATTAGTCACCTTTTGAATGCAGATGCCCTAGGAGCCTGGCGCCTGAGAATAGTGCCCGAGGCGTGGAACCTGTGTTTGGGAATCGTCCGCCCATGTCTTTCCCAGCTTCACCGAGCTGTTGAAGGCGGGCACAATAGTTTGCCCATTTTTAATCTTCAGTACCTGCCTCTTTTACTCGTGTGATTAAAATAATACGAAAGTAAAGATGTGTTGATTTCTTGATTTTTCTCTTCCTTCCAAGTTTTACTTGCAACACTCGGTTTCTTTCATAAACAGGACTTCCAAATGTCAGTAAAGGCCAGAGTAAAAGTTAATATGCTTATTTTTATTTTGGAAGACTTGAGATCCATGATAAAGAAAATAAGCTGCCTTTTATAAATTCTCAAGAATATGCAAGAATAGGTTTGTTTGTTTATAATCCAGTAACTGCTAGAACTAGCTCAGATACAAAGAAACCTTAAGTCAAATGTGTATATTTTAATCAGAATCAGTACTTGGGGCTGTGCAGATAAAACTTGTTTCTGTTTCATTGGATTAAATGATGGCAATGTTAAAAATAGCAAGTATTACACAAGAATGTCAAAGAAAAATATTTTTTAAACAGCATGTATATTTATAATGGCATTCCATTTTATAAGCTGAAGGGAGAACTGGAGGTACCTGAAACTCAAATCTCTAAGTCTTATGTGTTCAACACTTTGGGGGCATTTTACAGAAAATATAGTGACAGAATCCACTGGCATGAAGCTAAGGAGGTGCAGAAACCTTGAGGGCATCACAGGGACCCCTAATCATAAGATAAATAGCATGTCTGGCATAAGATAAATAGTGTCTGGCATTTAAGAGTCTGTCCAAGGCAAAACAGGCCAGTTTAAACATGAAAGGTGTATTCCTATAAATTAGATAATTTAAGAGGCACCCCTTTTTTACTGTATTGAAGTTGATTATGTCTGCAGTTGCGTATCGTGCCAGAAAACCCCTAAACGAACTCCCAGCCCTGCCCACACTCTCGCAGCAGAAGTGGGGCAGCAGTGACGCAGGGTGTGCTGTCTGATGGGTAGGGACCACATCCCATTTCCAGGCGCACCATCTATTCTCTTGCTTCTAGCCTTTATCAGGTTGTTTCCTTCTCCATCTCTACCTGTTGACCTCTTGCGTATCCCTTAGGACCCAGCTAGGACTCCATCATTGGTGTCACTTTTCCTTACCTTCCCACTAAGCCGTAATGGACTGTTGCCCTCTCTCTGAATACCTGTAGTGCTTAATTTGAATTCTGATTAGGCCTCAGATGTTATACTGCATTGTAGATGGTAATGGCTCTCCTTCCTGGCCTGGGGGGATGGTGGCAGGTCTTTGCTGATGTTCCCCAGTTCTGTTATTCATGTAGTCACTTGGCATGTTGGGCAGGAAGGCAGTGATTTTTTGTAGCCTCTACCACCCTGACGGTGTTGTCAGGCCGTCCAGACTGGCTTCCTGGCTTGGCACACTGCCCCTTCGCTTAGCAGTCCCTGGGCACCCCATCTAGAAGGTGATTGTATTAATAAATGAGGACCTCCACTATTTTTTCTAGCCCAAGAAATTTAGACATCTTTTAAATTTTGATTTCTTTGTGTTAGTAGTTCAAATTAAACAAATTTAAAATTTTTATCAAAGTTATGCATGTATGTGCTTCAAGAAAAACAATTGTATAAAACTTATAATGAAAATAGTAGTCCCTGCCCTTTTTCTCTGCCCCCGTAGCCCCCTCTTTCACTTTTGACCCATGATTTGGGGGTATCAACCCCTGTATTCCTATGCAGGACATTTCTTGGCTTCCAGAAGGGTCTGTTGACTTCTTTGTGTAGAAGAGAAAGATTTAGCTTCCTTACCCTCTGTACTTCTATTCCCCTAGATAATTACATCTGCCATTTTTAATAAGTCAGTATCCCTTGCTTATATAACTAGAGCTGTATAAATATTTGTAGCCAAGGCTCATCACTTGTATTGAACGGGATTGCAATTCCCCAGCCTCCTCTAGACACCAGCAGCATCTGTGCCCTCTTGGTCTGATGAAGGCAGCCTTCCCTCGTGGTCCAGGCTGCCCATTTTCTCACTTACAGTTAAGGTATGTAAACATGCTGTATAAATATTAGCTCTTATTACCACTTCAATACTATAATTTGAGCCAAACCTCCTTTAGTTAGTTCTTAGCTGTATGTCTATGAATAAACTTTTGTTAACAGCTGTGTTTAGAGAAATATATAAAGTCCAGGTATATGTTTATGTGTAGGAACTTCTTAACATCAGGCAGAGGAATCATGTGTTGACAGATTCTTCTTATTAAACATTTTCTGTTATGTTTCGTTGGAGGGCCCTCTTGGTTGTCAGTTTTAGGTATTTTGCTTTTGGCAGCTTGCAATTATTGACATCTTGGAAAAGTCACATATGACATATACCCTTCCAAAACTGTCTTTTATTCTCATCTTCATGGTTGAAACTTACATGCTACTGGAAGCCTACATCAAATTTTGATGCTATGCTTGTCTGCTCTCTTGTAGTTTTCCCATAAGCCTTATATTATATTATACTTGATAAACAAGGCCCCTGATTTTATTCATTTAAAAATGTAGACACTCAGAAGATAAAATATTTCTGAGTTATAAATAGACAGGCTTGGGATTGGCTTGTGGAGTTGATGATACTGTTGGGAGACCAAGTTCACATAAGAAGATGAAATTCAGGAGAAGAACTAACTACCAAATAACTGTAGGGGTGTGGGAAGAAGGCAGTGACTCTCGTTTGTTTGTAAAAGTTCTATTTTGGGGATTCATACTAATTGGTAATTCTCATGTGTTGAGAGTGTGACTTAAGTATCCATCTAAACTTTTGTCATGGATCAAAAGGGGAGGGCATCTAGAGAATGAACATTTGATAGAGGGAAGGGCTATGGCAGTTGAATGCCACTCGGCACAGGGCCGTGGGGTGTAAACAGACACCCACCAGCGGTAGCTGACATCTGCGCTGCTGTGTGCCTTTCCCTACATCCATGCTAGTCACAGCACAGCCCTGTTTGCTACAGCCTACAGTGCAGTCTTTCTCAGAGCGTCTCAGGCCATCTATTGGAGCCTGCCCCTGAGATAAAACCTTTGCCTAGAGATTCATCCAGGAAAAAATGAAGGAAAAAAATTACAGCAAACATGTCTACTCCAGTATGGAGACAGAATGGGGATAGATTATTCTGTGATTTTTTTTTTGCAATTAACCCTGCATAATATATTTAGAGTTACATTTGGGAACAAAAGTGAGTTCTGCCTCTTTATCAGCCTGGGGACATTGGGCGAGTTATATAGTCTCTCTCAATCTGTGTTTCCCATCTGTAAAAGGGCTCCAGTGTCACCTACCGCATTGAAGTTGTTGCAAAGTGTAAATGAAGTAATGTGTACTTTATGCCTGCAGTGCTCAGCTGATGTGCATGGTCAGTAAATGGTGGGGGCTCTTACTAATATAATCACAGGCTAATTGTTGCTTTATAATTTTCTTGAGATTGGATTGTCATTGAATATATGGTAGATACAGAGTGCTGTGCTTTTCGGTTTTGTAAATGTTGATTTTTATGAACAAACTCAAATTTGAGGAGGTCTTTGGCTCAATTACGATGGCTGTGGGAAAGCTCTCTCAGATGACATAGCCATACATAACCCTAGGAAGAACATTTCCAAGTTGGAAATGTAACATCTGGAGGAAATAGGCAGTAAGTATGCAGTGCCGGGTAACTTCAGATCGGTTAAAGGTGGGCACATATCCGTGGTTTACTCTTTGGCCAGCATCCCCAGGCCCTCGGTGAGGAAGCCAGGCCCCCTTTGCACCCCTGGTCCCGGGCACCACTCCGCCTCCACGGGCCTGTGAATGAGCACACTCCCTCTCCTTCACTGTCATCATCCTAAGAAGGTTTCAGAGTCCTGCTATTTTATTCTCATATTGTACACAAGATGTGTGGTCCCAAAATACCTTTTCATTGCCAGAAATCACATCAGACTGCTGCCATGCAGGCAAGACTAAAGCTTGCAATGCTAAAGGCACTATTGAGCGATGTCTAGACGAATCTCTTTTATTTTAAGGCCCAGGAGATGCCAAGTAATAGTAAACATTACTATTTCTTTTAGGAAACATTTCTTTTTCCATAGATAAGAAGAATAAAAGTTCACAGGAGCAGAGCATTATGTAAATAATTTGTTAGTTCATGTGACTGGTTATCAACCCATTCTGTTTTATTGTGGGAAATGACAGAGTGTTGTTTTTAATTGGCCATAGGGGAAAAAAGTAATGTTTGGATTTGCTAAATGATCTCTTGCCATTTGCCAACCTAGTATCACTTACCAACTTCACATATGGAGTATGTGCCATTGGCCAAAAGGTAGGTGCGTTGTACTTAGTTTCAAACAACAAGACAAAAAAGCAGCACACAATACAGCTGCTTCTGAAATTTCAGAAATGGTGCGGTTTTAAAGAGGAAGTGATTATGAGAGACTGTAGACCATTTTGATCCAAGGTTTCTCAGAATCACTTAGAATGGTTTTTCAGTGACCTTGCCTGGAAGGCATCTTCATGTCAAGTCTTTCTCCGTAGCTCTTATTCTGCAACTTCAACTTAATCCTCCCTTTACTGTGTGCCAGTTGGCTTCTTGTAGTTAGTCTAAATATTTATAGGATCTTGCCTTTTAAAAGAAAGTTGAAATATTTGTTGATTTTTGTGGTTCTGAGGGTGTAAGAGGCAGTTTGTCTGATTGGTTGAAAATTATGTCTCTGGAGTAGATTGCCGTACTTAGAATGTTGGCTAATGCACATACCAGCTCTGTGACCTTGGGCATGTTATTGGGTTGGCCAAAAAGTTTGTATAGTTTTTTCTGCAAAGTAAAAGACACATTTTTCATTTTCAAAAACTTGATTGATGTGCATATTTTGAGGATTTGAGCATATCAGCTATCTCCCATATGGTATAATGTTGATTTTTTTCAATTAATGTTTCAGTTTGATTGCTATCAATTTCAACTAGTCTACCCAACTATGCAGCATGTCCAGCGAGAAATCTCCAGCACAAAACTTCACAAACCACTTTTGATAAGTTTGATCAGTTACGTCACTTTCTCCATACACTGCACAAACCTTTTTTGCATTTGTTGTATTTTTACCTTTCTTGAAATAATAAAGCATAATATGCTGAAAATGTTGCTTATTTTCTTCCACCTTCAATATTAAAATGATTACACAAAAATTCACCCATTTTTTTTAAATGCACGCCAATGTGAGCACTGTCACAATACAATCCAACAAAATTGTTTTGAATAAAGACAACAAACTGCTACTACAGTTATTTTATGGAACAAACCAAACACACTTTTTGGCCAACCCAGTACTTAATCTCTCTCTGCCTTAGCATTCTCTTCCTTGGGTTGATTTATACAAAAACAACGATAATATCTACTTAAATATTTTTGTGAGTTCCTGGCACACAGAAGGGGAGAAGTAATGTTGCCTGTCATAAGTATTATTTTTTGATGAACAACTGAAAAAACTTGAAATAAACTTGCATTGTAAGGGGTTTCTTATTACCTCTAAAAGATAATGATTGCTTGGAGAAAACATGATTTTGAGGTGGAGCTTGCCAGTACTTACAGATGTATATTTTATCATGATTTTCTTCTGGCCTATGTTCAGACTGTCCTCTGTCTGAGTGTCACTGAACCGTTTGGTGTAGATGAGAGTCACACATTTTTAGATTTCAAATCTCTTCCCCATACTACAGAATTTGAATGGTGATTAATATGGGCTGTTCCTTTCCCGTCTTTCCTCTGTAACTCGCTTTAGACATTTTGTATGTAGACAACTTCAGAATCAATTTGTTTTAGCCTCAAGATCAATTTTTCTGGCATGAAGGTATGTTTAT
Organism: Phyllostomus discolor; assembly: GCF_004126475.2. Classification (NCBI taxonomy): domain Eukaryota; kingdom Metazoa; phylum Chordata; class Mammalia; order Chiroptera; family Phyllostomidae; genus Phyllostomus; species Phyllostomus discolor. The sequence goes on from NC_040904.2 coordinate 61,300,584, forward strand.
TTTATATAAAATAGTTAGTGAAGGTAGAGATCCAGTAGGCATACCATTTCAATTTGTGGCATTTACAGGCCCGCTTTTGGGGTTTATTTTTATTCAGAGGCACAAATAAGGCCAGCCTGTGATGGATCGGGGAGGCTGGGGTGCTGCCTGCTCACTGGCTCCGAGGCATAATCAGCGCTCCGGACCCTCACCACTTTCTTTCATTCTGTTTGTGGGCTTGTTGTCACATAAACAATTTTAATAAGAGAATTGAGTTAAAAATGATCTAAGATCCTGTTCTTAAAATGTTCAGGCTTTTTGGCAGTTCTTGTATCTTTCTAAAATGTTTGTCCATGCTCTGGTTCTAGCAACCTGTTTTAAAACTCTGTGTGTGTGTGTGTGTGTGTGTGTGTGTGTGTGTGTGTTTTGAGTGGCAGAGCAGTGGAACCCATTTTTTTCTATTGAAATGTTAAACAGGACCCTGATGGATAAAACAGATAAAAGGGCACCTCTGACTGCAGACGGAGACACAGAGAGCAGCCAGCCTACCTGCTCACTCCCTCCGTTGTTGAGATAAGTCTGTGGTCCCCTGTGATTAAGGCATACAGTTTGAAAACTGTATGGATCTAGAAGACCTTTGTTCTAGAATAAGCCTACACCACATTTTGTTTGCAACTATGGGCTTTCTAGGTGGTTTAGTAATTGAAAACCAACGGAATACCATTTGTTTATTTTTGCTGCTGTTGCCTTTGCTTGGGAAGATACTTCCAAAAAAATATTGCTAAGGCCGATGTCAAAGAGTATACTGCCTATGTTTTCTGCTGGGAAGTTTTATGGTTTCTGTTCTTACATAAGTCTTTAATCTGTTTTGAATTCATTTTTGTATGTGGTGTAAGAAAGTAGCTTAGTTTCATTTCTGTTTCTGTGTTAGCTGTGCAGTTTTTCCAGTACAAGCAAACTAAGTGTCCACTGATAAATGGATAAAGAAGATGTGTGTGTGTGTGTGTGTGTGTGTGTGTGTGTGAAATATTATTACTCAACCATAGAAAAGAGTGAAATTTTGCCATTTGTGAAATCATGGATGGACTTAGAGGGTATTATGCGAGGTGAAAAAAGTCAGACAGAGATGGACATATATCACATGGTCTCACTTATATGTGAATAAAAAACAAAACGAACAAACAAAATAAAACAGAAACAGACTCGTAGACATAGAGAACAAATTGATGTTTTCAGGGGGGGAAGGTGGTAGAGGAAAGGGCAAAAAAGGTAAAGGAGAATAATAGATGTAAATTCTCAGTTATAAAATCAGTAAGTCATGGGGAGGCGCTACACAGTGTAAGGAATATAGTCAGCATCATTAGGAATTTTGTGTGGTGCCAGTTGGTTACTGGACTTCTCCTAGTGATCACTTTGTTAGGTATATAAATGTTAAATAACTATATTGTACACCTGAAACTAATATAATTTTATATATTAACTATATTATAATAAAAACTAAGTTATATCTAGAACAGCAAAAAAAATAAAACCCTAATGAGTTGACATTTAGAAGTTGAAGGAGATACTAGGTTACAAGGAGAATGTTGCTGATTGGATATGATCCCTTTCCCTAGGAAATTACAATATATGGACATACAACACTAGGGAGACAACCAATTAATTCAAGCCTGGCTTCCTTTCTGCTTAGAAGCCTCCTGGACCATTCGTGGTCAGCTGCTGTGGGGCCCGATGGCCTGTGTGTTGTTGTACATGGACCAAGAGGTAGTGGTTTCTCTCTTTACTCTGAGTGCCTCAGCCCTTCTGGGACAATGTGAGATACTTTCTGGGTCAGATGTCTTTATGGGTAAGAATATGTAAGAAAGAGACAACCTCCATGAAATCTACCCTGTCTAGTAACTTTATATTGAGTGCTGTATTTGAATGTATCCTCCTTTTGTGACTTGGTTGGAATACCGGCTGTGTACTTCAGGCACTCCTGGGGTGGGCCTAGAATGGAGAGAGGGCCATCGGGTCAGCCTGTTATCCAGCTTGCAGGTACACACGTAAGCCAGAGAGCCCCGCCCCATGGGGCTAAAAGGTAATGTAGCCACTGAGACGTTTGGCCATTCTTTGAATAGTGCTCGGATATTATAGGTATTTGGTGTGTCCACATATGTGTTTATTCAAAAGAGTTAAATTTTTTTTGATGAAGACACTTATTTCTCTTATTGATATATGTATTTGTATATATATTAAATGCATAATTATATACATTTATTATCAGTAATAAATCAAATCGATTTATTTACACCCCCAAAAGTACTTGGTAATGCTTGGGAATGGAATGTCCTGGAATGAAAAGTTCACCTGAGGTGTTGAACCTGCTTAACTCCTTTTGTTTGAGTTTGATTAGTTAGTGTGCCTTGGGGCTGTGTCCACACAGCTCTCTTTGAGAACAGTGTACTTGCCCGAGAAGCACCGTGAACATCTGGCTTTCAGCTTTCCTTCGGAAGTAGGCACTCCTTTTGAAGTATGATATATTTTTCTCCTTGCCTTTAAGATTTGAGGAGAAACTTGGTGATCTGAAGTACATTCAGGAAATTCTGTTGAAGAGATTTCCTTTACCAATAGCTTAACCAAAACAGATGGATAGGGTGACCTTATAATTTATCATTTAAGTGGAGACACTCTTAAGAGTGAAAAGGGGAGTGAATTATAATTACACTGGGACTGCAGTGTGAACGGGGTCTGTCCTGGGCAAACCGGGATGTAGTTCACCCTAAGGTACGTACACTCCGAAAGGTTAGAATAGAAATTTTGAATATGCAGAGTCTTTTGAAAACCCCGGATTTACCTAAACCTTAAAGTGAGTCCCCAGACAGACAGGCATTGCCCTGTCTCTCTTCATAGTGAAGGCTGCCCTGGTGCAGGGTGGCTGTCTACTGTGAGCCAGGGCATTGAGCATCTACTAGTGGACACAGTTCTGGTCTTCAGGAAGAATCTTTCTGCTACCATTTAAAAGAGCTTTTACTTTCTTTTTCTTTTTTAGAAATTTTCATTGAATTTATTGGGGTGACATTGGTGAATAAACTTATATATAGGTTTCAAGTGTACAGTTCCGTCGTACATCATCTGTATATTGTATTGTCTGTTCAGCACGCAAAGTCAAGTCTCCTTCCATCACCATTTATCCACCCTTACTCAGTTTTACCTCCCCCCACCCTTTTCCTCTTGCAATCACCACACTGTTATCTGTGTCTGTGGGTTTCATTTGTTTAATTTTTGGTTAATTCCTTTTTTACCCAGCCCCCCAAAGCCCTCCTCTCTGACAACTGTCAGTCTGTTTTTGTATCTATGGGTTGATTTCTATTTTGTTTGTTGATTTTGCTCATTAGATTCCACATTCATCACTTTTCCAAATAAAGATCCTTGTTTACAGTTTAGCCTGATTCTTTTTTTACTTGCTCAGTTATTCTCTGTTCTAATTCCTTTATGATGTCCCTGTGTTAATTCATCCTGTTCTCTCCCTTCTATAATCCTTTTTTTTATTGTAAATTATTTAGACCCAAACCCCTTTCTTGTTATGTGATAAATATTTCAGATTTGTAAGCACTTTGAGGGGAAGCTGTGGCATTTTTTTATTTTTTGGTTGACTCTACAGCATTCCAGTCACAGCTGGGGACACAGGGGATCCTCACCGTATTAATGGTGTGGCTAGGAGACTGTGCAGGGTAGCGGAGCATGCATGTGCTTCAGCTGGAAGAAGAATGAGGCCTGTTCAAACTCATGGGCATAATTTTATCCAGCTTAAAGCTGTTTGTTTAATGGTTGATATTACCAGAACATATAAGGAACTTATGTTCACTCTTATTTCCTTCTTAACTTAGCTCCACTAGCATCTTTTTAAAACTAGTTTTTAAGGACAATTCACCTAGTACAACTCATGTTCCTTGAGGATCACTTTTCTGGGTGTGTAGGCCAGGGAAGGGACCTAGTCTTAGAAAAGTAGTGAACTTCGTATTCGTGTGAATGACTGTGATCATTTTGCCCTGTTCAGAATAGTGTTCCTGCTGTGGCTGTGCTCAGACAGTTACACAAACTCAATGTTGGTTTTTATCCTGAGAATGTCATGTCCATTGTGTCAGCCTGCAGGTTCCCATCCCCTAGACTGAGTTCTTGGAGGTCCTGGATGAGTCTAGCCCCTACCAAGCATTGTCTAGCAGTCCCAATGTGTTTAATGATTGAATGTCATTGGCTTTGATTCTCTTGATGGGAGCAACTTCAGAGGCATGTTTTATTTGTGCATTTAATTCTGAAACAACAGTGAGGTGGATTTTCAAAAGTACATTATACTCTTCCTCACCTTCATTTCAAAATGCCTATACATGAGAGAGGTTAGGGAGGTGCCTGGCATATATGAATGTTGGAACCCACCCTTCCCCTCCCCCCCACCAAAAAAAAATGCAGGTGGCAGTGATGGTGGAGTTATATTGGCAGGCACTATGTGGTGATTCACCAATATGTAATAGGGAAATGGCCATTAGTTTTCTTACATTACTTCCATTAGGGAGGTTGGTTGCTCACCTTAAGGTAAAAGCCAAAATGCCCACATAATTCTCTAAGCCAGTGGTTCTCAAAGTTTTTGATTCCTGGATCTGGACCAGCAGCATCTGCTGAGAACTTGCTAGAATGAAAATTCTCAGGGATTAACCCACCCCACCCCACCTCCCCAACCAAAAAAAAAAAAGAAGAGAAAGCCTGAGCATAGGCCCAAGGACACATGTTTTAACAAGAATGTTAAAGTTTGAGAGTCACTGTTAAACCAACAATTTGTAGCAGCTTTAAGCTATGAAGATCTTTCAGACTGGATAAAAGCCAGAAAGCTAGAAAAAATGTACAAACACACTTTATATAACCCTGGAGAGTTTGGGAAGCCCTGATTAAGTATTCTAATATAAACTGTGCATTTTAATTTTCAGAGTATATCCTATTAGATTGCTAGATTCTGAGTCACACACTAGTGAGTATTTTGAGAACTTGATTATTATTCATTTTTCATAGCATGTGTAGCCTTGGCCTGTGGTTTGCCTTCCCCCCGCCTTTTGTGGAGAGCCTGTGCACTGAGATTTCTCCAGATGTTAATTCGGGACCCTGGGTGAGCGTCAGCATGGTACTTGCAGGGTGGTCCTGACACCTGTTTGCTGGGCCACAGAGTTGACCTGGTCAAAGCTTCTAGCAGTGTCTAGCCCAGTCGGAAGGGTGGGAAGGGAACTCAGTGAGGGATTGCTTTACTTTAAACAGCTTCTTTTAAAAATATATATATATACACTAAGGGATGCATGGGGAAATCAGAAAATACAGGAAAGTGAACAGAAGAAAAGGAAGGTCACTGGAACGTTTGTCCTTGGGTAACCAGTTACTCAGTTTTAAACGGTAAAATACAAGGTAAGAGTCACTGGACGGCTTTGACACTGCAGGGTAGCGTGTACCTCCTGGTTACGCACTAAAATGGTGGCAGTGATAACAATGCTTAACATTTGTGGATTTTTTTTGACATACCAGATACCATTTCAGATTCCTTATTTATATTAACTCATTAAAACCTGATAGCTAGTGTATGAGGTAAGTACTGTTAATGTATACCAATTAAATGAGGATAATGAGACACAGTGGTTAAGCATCTTGCCCAAGCCACACAACTGGTAGGGATTTGAGTGGAGGCAGGGAGATGCTGTGGTTCTCTGTCTTAATGTACCCTTTGCCAGTCCTCTAGAATGGTAAGATCACACTGCTCTGAATACTGTGGGGTGGGCGTGGTAGTGGTGGAGAGGAGATGCATGCATGGGTGCGCCAGGGTTAAGGGAGAAGGAGTAGGGCATTTCTGTGTGGACCACATTGGTGTAGAGGTAGATCAACAGATCAGGAGTGTGCCCAGGTCCTGCGCTTTTAGGATGGCCCAGGACCCTTTAGTGGTTTGATTTATCCTTAGCCACATTTTAAAATATTTTCCATTCCTTTGTCATCAACGTGTGGAACTGCTAAAAGAACACCTGCTGAGCGCACCCTTCCCAGCTTGCCTTAAAATGATGAGCATTTGTTTAATTTTAAACTGCTGACATTACATGTTCAATGCTGAACAATTCACAAACAGCTGGAACCAGAGGAAAGTGCATAGATGTGGCATTCACAATTTGCCACTGTGAGGGCTGACGGCATTATGATGTCATGGAGCCTTTAAAGAATGTTTGTTTGTAAAGTTGCCTTGCACTTTGATTTTGAGTTTAATGCCAGTTTGAGTCCTAGCTTTCCGAAATGTCACAAGTTTTGTATGTTTCATCATTAATTTAATTTTCCTTAAAATTATTTCCCAGAACACTAGTGGAAATAATCCCTTTAATGTTATTTGAAAGGAAGAATCCAAGAGCAAATTGATTTAAAACATTCAGTGACTAAGGACCTGCCTCTATGGGATGTGTGATGTAAAGGTGAAGAATGTGGGCCCACAAGGGTCAAAACTCCTGGACTCGAAGCCCGCCTCCCCCACTAATCCGCTATTTGAATCTGGCGGAAATACTTAATTCAGCTGTTAATTGGGAGTAACTCTGTATCTCATTGGATTGCTGTAAAAATTCAATGAGGTAAGCAGAGCACTAGTGCAGCGCTTAAAGTGTGGAAGGACCTCGATAAATGTTAGCCATTATTAAATCCTGGAGAGGCAGATAAGTGTGGGCAGAGGCTGGGCTCTTTTACCACCGCTCCCAGGTCCCCACGGCTCAGCAGCACTGTCTGGGCGGCTTCTCCGTGGCAGGTGTTAAAGTTCTACCTTTTCTTTAGAATGGTTGCACTCCATCCCATTGAGGGAAAGAATCATGATGTAACAACTATTTCCCTGTTAATAGAAATATTAGTATTATTTCTTATTTTCTTTATTGTATTCTTGTGTTCTTATTTCCTGGTATTTTTGTATCCTTATTTTCTCACTTCCTTCTACATTTGCCTAAAAACTTTGAAGATTGTGTTTTGAGTTGGTCTTCAGTACCACTGCTATAATTGTTTTGTTATTTTGTAACACTTATTTGGTGGGGTACTAGGAAGAGTTTTGTGTTCACTTAGCATAAAATTAAATAATCACATGCTATCCTGTAAAATGAAGAACTGCCCTCTTTCATGAGGGCTGTAGCAGTGTGCTTTGTCAGATAAGAAAGAGGAAACCACTAAAGAGCTTTCATTGCAAACTTCTTGTGACCTTTTTAGGTTTATTAACAAATAACTCTAAACTCATTAGCTGATATACCATTGTGTAGAGTGCACATAACCCATTATAGAGCATTCTCTCATTTATATTTGAAGGACTACCTTTTCCCCTGAAATTGTTTCTCCTCAATTGCAGTTCAAAATTGTGTATTTAAAAACTCCTCTCAGTCTTAGTCAGTGCTGGGAAGCAGGAGTCTCCTATCTGGTCCTCCTGCCTCCTGCCTCCTGCCCCTCTCTCCCAGCCCCATAGTGTTCTCTCCAGCCATGTGCAAGGAGTCTCTAAGGACACAGATTGCATCTTGGCAGTCCTTTGTTCAAACCCACCCAGGCATGGCGGGGTGAAAGAATAAAATCAGGTTTGGCTCCTGGCCTGCAGTACCCCCTGAGATCTGGCTGGGCGTGGCCTCTCCCTGCCCCCCCCCACCCCTTCCTGACTACACTCCCTGTTCTCTGCCTCACCCCTTCAGTTGCAGCTGTGTTGGCCTCTTGCTGCTATTCCCCCTCCAACTTAGCAAACCCATCTTTCACTTAAAGTCACAGAGCATATTGAAGACGTTAAGTGAGTACTTACTGTAATTAGGTTTCCTTTAACACCTCAAATTATAAAGCATTCAAAATCCTCTATTAAACTGAGAACATGAACTATCAAAGACAAAAATGTATACAAATTTGTGAAATATTTGAAATATATCATAGAATGTATCTAGAAATCCCCAAATAAGAAACTTTCAGGCTTATATTCACAGTACCATTCAGTGGAAAGCAGTTTGTTGCTAATTGAATGAACTTAACATTTAACACAGACTGTCCAGACTCTAGACATTATTAAAATTCTCGTTGCCCAAATACACTTATTATATAATATACTCTTTGCATGCCCTAGTCCTCCCTCTTGGTCCCCCCCATTTCATCAGGTCTCCTGTTCTGATCTCTCACGTTCATCGTGATTGCTCCTGAGCATCTCATCCACTGGGCACTTCCCAGGATATCCTGCACCAGTCCTGCTCGGTGGGTCTTCACGGCAGAACTCCTCTTATGCTGTGGTAGTCATTGGTTTATTGTGTTTCCATCCCCATGATTATAAACTTCTGAGATCAGGCACTTGATCTCATTCACTGCTGTGTCTCGAGCACCTAGAATAATGCCTAGCACAGGGAAGTACTCAGCAAATACTTGGTGAACTAATGAAGGAATAAAAGAAGGGGGAGACACTTGTAGAAGGTAATGTCTGATGTTGCCTTTGGAGACTTTAGTCTGAATATTGATCATAGAAACTGAGAGTAGATTCTTTGGATGGAGGCTTGATAGGTAGGCATGCAGGAGAAGGCATCTGTTGGAATGTGGATGTGCTATGTTAAAGTCTATGCTGTCAGCTATGCACCAAGTGTTATGCTGACTGTTACAATAGTTCTACTTAGATAGGTGTTTTTATCCTGTTTTTATAGATGAATAAGCTGAGTAGGCAGAGACTAAGAGTTAAGCTGGAATTTGAATATATCTTTTTTGGCTTTTACTATTTTTGTCATCAAACTACTATACTATATTACTGAGAAATAAGATGGTGATGGCAATGATATCCATAAACACTATTCTTATGCTAGTCATTCTTTGAGCACTGTGTACATACATATTACTTGGATTGGTAAAATTACAGTCTGGTTGTCTCCCTTAGTGAAAGCCAGGCATATACCTATTGTTAGGTGGGATAGGAGTGGAATTAGATAAAAACTAGGGAGGCAGAATGTTGTTTCTGTGACATATTTAGTTTGTTAAGATCCTCTTTTTTGCCATCCATCTATAAAACATTTGTGGAGAAACTTTACTGTGCCATTTCCTTACTAGGCTAGGACAGACTCGGGTCTTTTGAGGAATTAATAGTCTAGGTCTAGGTCTGGGTTATTTTTACTCATGTGGCTTCTCAAGTATTTAAAATTTCTCTTATTAGTTGATCTAAACTAACAAACTGGACATGAATGGTGATGTGGTAAGTTTATGGTTTATGAAGGAAAATCAGTAGATAACTTCAGTCAGCAGACCTGTACTCAAAGTCTTGCTACAATACTCAATGACTAGGCAAAAAGCGTACATTATATATTTTAAGTTAAAAGGTTTAAGTTAAAATAGGTTATTTTAAGGAGATATTTATCCCTTTCAAAAATCAAATCAGATAGTCCATTTTTGGGGGGTGAGGTGGGACTAGCCTGTTACTTGCCTCAGTGGCACTGGGGTGGGGACTGGTTCAGCATTCATGCTCTTCAGTAGACTCAGTGACAACGTGGGCCTTTACCCGAGTCCTAGGTTTCCTTTCCTCTCACAACATATCCTCTCTCTTCCTTTTTTCACTTCAGTAAAGGTGGTTCTGGCAGAGATATTTATAGTAGGGAAAGAGGCAGTGAGATCCTTGTGCTGACAGGCATTTTCAGGGGCTAGGAAGGAGAGAATATTAAACACCATAGGTCAACTGCTAAGACATTTAACTGAGTTTAGTATGATTTTCCATATTCCATTTTGACATGAGTACATGCAGGGCTATTAGCTCCTAACTAGGGTTTGGTCAAGAATTTGTGTCAAATCAGTAAATGTCTGTTGGATTTTGGTGAGAAATAGATCCTTGCCAATTTGTATAAAGAAAATAAAATGTCATCTATTAAGTTATAATATGCCCAAATGTTGTTATAACTGAGTAAATATCATTTCCTAGAGAAGAAAGAGTGAAGATGTAAGTGTTTGTTTTTTTGTCTATTGGAATGTAAGCTTCCTGAGGTCAGGGGTGCAGCTGCATGCACAGTGTCCCTCGCATGTAGAGTCATGGCTGCCACATGGTAAGGAATCAGTGTGGACTTCCAAACAAGATGGAGGCATAGGTAGACACACCCTGCCTCCTCGCACACAAAAAAAGGAAGGACAGCAACAAATTTAAAAACAAAAAACAACCAGAACTGACAGAAAATCGAACTGTATGGAAGTCTGACAACCAAGGAGTTAAAGAAGACACATTCATCCAGACTGGTAGGAGGGGTAGAGATGGGCAACCAGGTGGAGAGGACTCGCAGAAAGGCAGTGGTTGGTGGACTGGGCGGTCCCACATTCACGTGCATATAAACTGGGAGGAAACAACTGGGGAGCGAGACAGACCACACAACCCAGGGTTCCATTCCAGCATGGGGCAATAAAACCTCAAAGCCTCTGACTGAAAACTCATGTGGGGGTTGAGGCTACAGCAGGAGAAACTCCTAGCCTCATAGGAGAGTCTGTTGGAGAGACCCACGGGGTCCTAGAATGCACACAAATCCACCCACCTGGGGATTAGCACCAGAAGGGCCCAATTTGATTGTGGGTAGCAGGGGAAGTGACTGAAAACTGGCAGAGAGTAGAGCAAGCTGCAATGTTCCCTCTAAGACCTCTCCCCCACATACAGTGTCAAAACGCAGCAACGTGCATTGCCCTGCCCTGGTAACACCTAAGGCTCTACCCCTTACTACATAACAGACACACGGAGACCCAAAAAAAAAATGGCCTGAATGAAAGAACAATTCAAAGCTCCAGAAAAAATACAACTAAGGGACGAAGAAATAGCCAACCTATCAGATGCACAGTTCAAAACACTGGTAATCATGATGCTCCAGGAACTCACTGGGTACTTCAACAGCATAAAGGCCCAGGCAGCAATGAAGGTTGCATTATGTGAAATGAAGAAAAATCTACAGGAAACCAACAGTGACAGGAAGGAAACCAAGACTCAAATCAATGGTTTGGAGCATAAGGAAGAAACATTCAACCAGAAGAGAATGAAAAAACAAGAATTAAAAAAACTGAGGAGAGGCTTACGAGCCTCCAGGACATCTTTAAATGTTCCAACTTCCAAATCATAGGAGTGTCAGAAGGAGGGGAGGAAGGCCAAGAAATTGAAAGCTTAATTTGAAAAAATAATGAAGAACTTGCCCAATCTGGCAAAGGAAATAGACTTTCAGGAAGCCCAAGAAGCTCAGAGAGTCCCAAAGAAATTGGAACCAAGGAGGAACACACCAAGACACATCATAATTACATTAGCTAAGATTAAACAGGAGAGATTCTTAAAAGCAGAAAGAGAAAAGGAGACAGTTACCTACAAAGGAGTGCCCATAAAACTGTAAACTGATTTCTCAAAAGAAACCTTGCAGACAAAAGGGGCTAGAAAAAAGTATTCGAAGTCATGAAAGGCAAGGACCTACATCCAAGATTACTCTATCCAGCAAAGCTTTCATTTAGAATGGAAGGGCAGATAAAGTCCTTCCCAGATAAGGTCAAGTTAAAGGAGTTCATCATCACCCAGCCCTTATTACATGAAAGGTTAAAATGACTTATCTAAGAAAAAGAAGGTAAAAAATACGAACAGTAAAATGACAACAAACTCACAGCTATTAACAACCGAACCTAAAAATTAAAAAAACAAAACAAAACAAAAACAAACTAAGCAAACAACTAGAACAAACAGAATCAGAGAAATGGAGATCACATGGAAGGTTATCGGTGGGGGAGTGGGAGGGAGCAGTGGGAAGGTACAGGTAATAAGTAGCATAAATGGTTGGTAAAAAATTGACAGGAGGAGGTTAAGAATAGTATGGGAAATGTAGAAGCTAAAGAACTTATATGTATGACCCATGGGCATGAACTAAAGTGGGGGAATGCAGGTGGGAGGGGGTATTCAGGGTAGAGGGGAATAAAGGGCAGAAAATGGGACAACCGTAATACCATAATCAATAACATATATTTTTAAAAAGAATTAGTGTTTGTTGAATGAATGAATGAATGAAATACCTCTAGAATGAGACTGAGATTTCTCTCGTCCTCCATAGTAGGATGGAAATGTTAGTTAGATAAAGCCTCCTTTGAGCTCCTACCAACCTTTGACCTTAGGGTTGAACTCACTGGGAAGAGCCATTAAGCAACAGGTGGTTCTGCTTTCTAGCCAGGTGTCTCTCCCATAAGAAAAGTTGATACGTTTCAAGTCTGCCTGGTGTGAATCATTTCTGTTGTTCAACGATGACATAAAAATGTGTGTGATCCTGGAAAGTTGAGAATCAGATTCTTCTCCCAAGTGATCACACCAAAGTGTATGTAGTTGACCCTTCACCAACACAGGGATTAGGGGCATCAATCCCCCATGTATTTGAAAATTGACATATAACTTTTGACTCGCCCCAAAACTTTGATATGCCTACTGTTGACTAGAAGCATTATCAATAATATCAACAGTTGAGTAACATATTTTGTATGGATTATATATAGTCTTCTTAAAGTAAGCTAAAGTAAAGAAAATGTTATTAAAATCATAAGAGAAGACACATTTACAGTAGTTATTGAATAAAATTGCATATAAGTGGACGTGTACACTTTAAACCTGTGTCGTTCAAGAGACAACTGTAATCTCCATTGGGCAAAACCCGAACAACCAAATAGCTGATCTTTTTCTTTTTTCTTTGAGATCCTAACTTCAACAGCAGATGTTGTATAATTGAGTAGAAACCACCACCCCTCTCTGATCTGAAAGATGAAGGGTCAGAACATATCTAAGGCCTTTGAAGTTCTTAAGGAACAACAGATGGAAGACTTCACTGAAGAGCGAAAAGGCAATAATTTAATTTAGGTTGAGTGAAGACAGAGATTTCAAAGGAATGAGAATTGATGAGATCCAAAAGCATATGACTGATATTTTACTTTGCCTCAAAATGAACAGGTGGACTGAGAAGCTTTGTAGCAAACTTGGGTTTTCTGTGAATTAACATAGCCAAGTTATTATTATAAAAATAAGACTAGTAAGTTGCCTATTAGGTAGGTTTGTACTTTTCTAGGGTGCTTGTCAAGAAAAGAAAACTCTCTTAGAGGAGCTAGAAGATTAGAAAGGAGGGTTTTAAAGACTTGATGGAGGAGATTTGATTCCACATGCTACTCAGGAAGCTGGGAATTTAAACTAGACTTTATATAGTTTGTTGGCAAGTACTTTTTTGTAAAGATAGGGTAGGATACTTCTATTGAAATTGGTTTCTCCAGTTACTCTCCCTAGATATTTTTAAGTATATTTTATTGATTATGAAGTTATAGTTGTCCAATTTTTTCCATTTACCCCTCTGCCTGGTACCCCTCTTCCCTGCAGCAATACCCATTCCCTGCCGTAGTTCATGTCCATGGGTCGTGCGCATGAATTCTTTGGCTTTTCCTTTTCCTATACTATTCATAATGTCCCCCTGTCATTTTGTTCTTACCAACTATGCTTCTTGATCCCTGCACCATTTCCCCCTTTATTCCACTTCCGCCTCCCAGCTGATAACCCTCCAAATAATTCCCCTATGTACTGTACTGTTCCTGTTCTGATTGTTTGCTTAGTTTGTTTTTGTTTTTATTTTTTAAGGTCAGTTGTTGATAGTTGTGAGTTTGTTGTCATTTTAATGTTCATGGTTTTGATCTTCTTTTTCTTATTTAAGAGACTTACTTAAGTCCCTTTAACATTTCTTGTAATAACAGCTTGGTGATGATGAATTCCTTTAGCTTTACCTTGTCTAGGAAGCATGTTATCTGCCCTTCCATTCTAAATGATAGCTTTGATAGGTAGAGTAATATCGGTTGTAGGTCCTTGCTTTCTATCACTTCTAATACCTCTTTCTTGCCAGCCCCTTCTGCCTACAGAGTTTCTTTAGGGAAGTCAGCTGGCAGTCTTATGGGAACTTCTTTGTAGGTAACTCTGCTTTTCTTTTGCTTCTTGTAAAATTTTATCTTTTACCGCACTGGCTGGCATAGCTCAGTGGATTGAGCACAGGCCTGTGAACCAAAGCATCACAGGTTCGATTCCCAGTCAGGGCACATGCCGGGGTTGGAGGCCAGATCCCCAGTGGGGGCCGTGTGAGAGGCAACCACACATTGATTTTCTCTCTCTCTCCTTCTCTTCCCCTCTCTAAAAAAATAAATAAATAAAATCTTTAAAAAAAATTTATATTTAACCCTTGGCATGTTAATTATGATGTGTCTTGGTGTGCACCTCATTGACTCCGACTTGATTGGAACTCTCTGTGCTTTCTGGACTGGTGTGTCTATTTCCTTCACCAAATTAGGGAGGGTTTATTTCATTATTTTTTCAAATACATTTCCAATTTCTTGCTCTTTCTCTTCTTCTGGCATCTCTATGATTCGAATGTTGGACCTCTTGAAGTTGTTCCAAAGACTGCTTATTCTATCCTCATTTTCTTGGATTTTTTTTTCTTCTTGTTGTTATGATTGGTGGTTTTTTGTTTCCTTATGTTCCAAATCATTGATTTGATTCTTGGCTTCATCCACTCTACTGTTGTTTCCCTGTAAATTGTTCTTTATTTCAATTAGTGAATTCTTCATTTCTTACTAGATATTTTGTATGCTGCTGAGGTCCTCACTAAGTTCCTTGGGCATCCTTATAACCAGCGTTTTGAACTCTGCGTCTAATAGATTGCTAATCTCCAATAATTGCTAAGATATATAGCTTTTTTTTTCCTAGAGTTTTGATCTATTCTTTCATTTGGGCCATGTTTCTGTGTTTCCTCATTTTGGCAGCCTCTCCCTGTGTTTATTCCTATATATTAGGTAGAGATGCTTTGACTTGGTGTCTTGGTAGTGTGCCCTAAGGTAGGAGGTGTCCTGTAGAGTCTGGTGGCACAGCCTCTCCTATCACACAACTGGGTATTCTAGGTATACCCTTTGTCTGGGCTGAGTACACCCTCCCCTTGCAGCTGAGCCTTGGTTGCTGTTGGCAAATCAATGGGAGGGATTTACCCAGGCCAGTCGGCTGCAGCCACTGGCTGTGACCACTGACCACCAACCTCTACCTTCTGTGGAGGATCAGCTGTGTGGGAGCAGGATGGTGGTGCTCCAGTGTGGTCTGTAGCTGTCCACTTGTTTCACAGGCTCTGGGGTTTCCCAGGTGGTGCAGGCAAAGGTCAGCCCCACCTATGTTTTGCCCCTGGGCCGCCCTGCCTGAGCTATACAGCATGAGATGGCTGCTACTGGTGCTAGGCTTGGAGATTCCCAAGTGAAGCCAAACTGTGAAACTAATCTGGCTGCTGCTAGTGCCCAGCCTGCAGCTCACTGAGGCCAGTTGTCGCTTGTTTGATAGGTTTGGGAAGTTGTGAAACTTGCACCAAGACCAGCTATTCATATGGAAAAGAAGTTTGGGTGGGTCATAAGTTGGGTGGTGCAGGGTCTTAGGGGATCTGGAAGTGGGTCTAACAGTGTTAGCCAGGTTAATGGAGTCTCAGATATGCCACCAGCCTGCCAGCTCCATGGGGGGAGGGTTCAGAAAAGGGACAATGACCTCTGCTTTCCCTGGCGCCAGATACTTCAGCTTCTCCCAGTATGCCCCTGATGCCCTTCCAAGCTGCTGCCCAGAGCTGGAGCTCAGAGGAAGTGAGTCTGAGAAGGTGAGTCTGTGTATGGGTTCTTTAAGAGGAACTGCTTGGGGCTTCGGCAGTTTCTTCCTAGGGGATTCAATCCCCACTGGTTTTTGCAGTCAGAAGTTGTGGGGACTTATCTTCCTGGCACTGGAACCCTGGGCTGGGGGCCTGGTATGGGTCTGGGCCTGCTCGCTCTTGAGAAATCCCTCCCAAATATTTTTCCACCACACGTGGATGAGGGACCAGCCCATTCCTTGTCCATACCCCTCCTGCCAGTCTGGATG
Source organism: Phyllostomus discolor (assembly GCF_004126475.2). Lineage (NCBI taxonomy): Eukaryota > Metazoa > Chordata > Mammalia > Chiroptera > Phyllostomidae > Phyllostomus > Phyllostomus discolor. Next base: position 61,316,476 of record NC_040904.2, read on the forward strand.
GATGTGGTTTCTTTAATTCCATAGTTGTTAGACTTCCATTCAACTTGATTTCTGATGGTTCTGAGTGATGGTTGTTCTATATTTTAGTTGTAAGTTTGATGTGGTTGTGTGAAGAGGTGAGCCATGCCTGCCTATATCACCATCTTGCTATTCACCTCTCCCTAGATTTTTATGCATGTTTTAGCATTTACAGAGGCTATGGGTTTAGTGCTAGGTATAGCAACAAGAGTTGAAGCTAATTTGCAGCCCCAAGCAGTAAACAGAATCCAACCAATGAACCCCTTTTGTAGTATCTAGTCTGAACTGTAAGGATGACCACATACTTTATTGTCCAACCTAGGAGGAGGACACTGTGGAGGTAGAAAGGGGGACTCTAAAGTATTGTCTGACAGCAGGTGAAAACTGGAGACGTCCCAGGATGTAGGGTCACTTCACTCAGTGGGATTCAAAATAAACTGTGCAACAGGATCAGCTAGGGGGGTTAATAAAGCACAGATTGCTGGGCTTCACCCCCAAAGTTTCATAATCAGTAGGTCTGGGTTCAAAAATTTGCATGTTTCACAAGTTCACTGATGTTGTTGATGTATCTTGTCTGGGACTACACTTTGAGAACCACTGCTGTGCCTGAATAGGCTTGCACTGATGATGTAATTTTCAGTTAAAAGAAACTCCTTATTGTCCAGTTCTCCTCTCCTAGAGAGCCATCTACAAGTGAGGATACCTTTGAGGAAGATGGCCAAATAAACTCATTCAACCTGTGTCTCTCTGCACTGGCCTGTTCTTGGTTTTCCAGAGACCACTTAATCTGGGAGGCTGGGACATCTCAACTGGTACCAACCTAACTTTCAAGGAAATGCTGAAACCAATTGGAGTAAATGCAACCTCTGATTTCTTACCATAGAGACTTCAGTTTAGGGAGCCTCAATATCTAAATTCACATTAGAGGTTTTTTGTAAAGTGAACAGTTTTAGGCCACAATATTCTTTTATTCAGCAATTGACTTCAGAAGTATTTTAGATCTAATTGGAAATATTCTGACTTCCTCCCTCCCTTCCTTTCTTGGTCAAGAATAATGTAATGCTTAACTATGTAGGGAAAATACACTGCCTTTACTTTTTAAGCATTTATTCATTATTTTGCCCTTATTAAGTGGCTTAGATTAAATGAGAAACTTGTAGATAATTTTATTAGTAAGGCAAATGTGTATGAGGAATTCATCTATAGATCAGTGGTTCTAAAGTGTGGACTCCTGTATCACCTGGGAATTGTTAGAAATGCAAATTCTGAAGCCCCAACTCTGCCTTAATGAAGCAGAAACTTTTTGGAGTTGGCAGGGGGGTATGTGCTTTAACAAGGCTTCCAGACAATTCGGTTGTGCAGCAAAGTTTGAGAAGTACTATTGTAAGTGCTTTTGTATCTTACTGATTTTGGTGTACAAAGGTATTGAAATGCCCAAATTATATTTGCCAATGGTCTGATATATAATTACATGTATACCTGCATTGATTTTATGATAACAGTAATGATGTCAGCCCACACTTACTGAATGCTTCCTACATCACTGTGTCCACGACTTTACAAATATTATCTGATTTAATCATGAGTAGTCATGTAGTAATGTCATCACCGTTTTAGAGATGAGCGAATGGGGCTCAGGGAGCTCAGAGTGCCTGCTGCCTGGTGTACCCATTTGCTGTTTTAGTGTGGTTCTCCCTGCCCACCCCCCGCTCCCAACCCCCAGTTCTCCTGACTTGAGAGACTTTCTTTTTCTACCGTCCCTACTCCACCCATTGTATTATTTTTGAAGATGTCAGGGATTATTACAATTTTGTTTTTAGTTTAACATTCCCCCTCTACCCAAATATAGATGTGTGATACTAGATTGAACATTCCTATAATCAGGGAGGGAGTTATAAAGACTCCCCTACAAATACATATTTGAGGATGGAAGTATTGATTGAAGATGATTGAAGATGTGCTGGTTGGTGATTGGTGGGGTAGGGTAGAAGGGGGCAGTGGGTGTAGCAGTGTTTGTGCTGTGCTGATTGAAGCTGTGGGCTGAGGAGCTGGCTATGCTCAGGCTCAGGATCATGCTGAGATCTGCTGGGTGGCCTTGGTCAGCTGCTATGACATGGGCTCTGTAACATCTCTTTCTCTACACCCTGCCCACTTCCTTTTATGAGTCTTTAGGCTTTGAGGATCTTGGTGTCTCCTCGTGTCTTCCTTACTCAGCTATCACAAACACAACCATTTTTAGCTCATGTGTGTATTACCAGTGTGAGACTGTGTATGGGTGTGCATACTTTTTATGTGTGTATTTATAGATTTTATTAAGTGAAATTTATTGGTATGTTTACAATTCATGAAATGTTATTTTGATATTTTATAGTTAGTACATTGTCTTATTTTTTAACATCAATATTTAGATTTTTAGTGCTAAAATTGTTTTTAAATCTATGTTTTTTAAAAATTAAAAAAATTTAAAATTAAAGTTGACATACAGTATTGTTTCAGATATGAAATATACTGATTAGACACCTATAATTTACATAGCGATCACCTCTATGTAAGTCTAGTACCCATTTGACACCATACATAATTATGCAGACTACAGTGTATTTTTTTTTAACCAGTGTGACCTCTGATTTATTTTCCTTGAAGGATTAGTTGTCCTTAAAAAATAGCTCTGGACTAAATGGATTGCATGAGATTGGTTGAATATGCTGACAGTGTAGATCTGTCCCAATTCCCCTATGCATAATTTAAATTTATAATGTTTAAAGTGTTTCAAATAATTGAGCTGATTAGTCATAGATCATTATAAGTAACATATGAACTCAAATGTCTTCTATACATAAGATAGATGTTTTGGCAGCTTATAATTCTCTTTAAAGGTAAACAAATATCTTACTAGGTAATTGGGGTTAACTTATCCCAATAACAAAAAAGATAAAAAGCTTTTTACCTATTTAAGTATATGTACAAGTAGATACTAACTGTACATCTTCACACACATACAGTTGTGAGCAAAAACATATTCACATGGACTCTTAAATATTATTGCAGTAATTAACTTCATAGATTTTAGAGGCAATTTTGATACACAGATATAAGCTTTGGGCATGTTTGTCCTGGATGAAGGCCTTTTAACCCTTTTCTTTGCTATCTCTTCATCTCAGATATATTTTGACAGCCACAGTTGGAAATCACAAATAATCATCAGTGGTACAATTTCAGATTCTTCCAGAAGCAGCATGAGCAAATGTATTACCATAACCACCAATTACAGTTCTCAAACAAAAAGGGAAAATGCAGATGGTCCACTGTCCTCAGCGTTGCTGCTGCTCAGTTCTGACCTCTCCTTCCCCCTCGCATGCCCCACTTGCACACCCCTCTCGCACACACTCGGCTGGCTCATGGAAAAGCTGTCTCCTTACCTGCCTCCAGCTCTCATCTGCCAGTCGGGGAGCACTCATTCAGAATGTGTCTCACTGTGCACTCCAGACTAAGACTGTTACACACCAAGTTCTCCCTCGTCTCAAGAACAGAACAAACACAAATTGGGAACTTGACAGAAACCACAAGATAGTGGGTGGTTGAGTGTCACTGCAGAGTTGGCCAGCTAGAACTTATTCAAGGCTGGGAAATGGAAGGAGAGATGTTTGAATCTCTGTGGGTGTCTGGCTGGCCTCTGTGCTGGATTTTTCCCTTTGGTGGGCCAGTTCCTTCTTGAAATTTTCTATTGCTTTTGCTACACCTTTGCATCATCTGGCAAATAAACAGTAGGCAACAATCTTAATGTATTTTCTTTTGAAACTTTGCCATTGCCAGATTCAACATGTGGTAAGAGGTGGAGAACTGATGATGGGTATCTGAGGTAGGTAAGGTGTGGTTCTTTCAGAAGCACCTCCTAGTGGGGAACCAACAGCCACAGAACCTAGCATGTCCATAAACGAGTGGTCACTGGAGTAACCTGGAAATGCAGAATTAGCATTTGCGTAAAGAAGCATTTTGACACCAGTGACCACATCTTTTAGGTAAGAGGTGTGGCTCTTGTTGTTTTTCTAAGCATTAATTTTTCCGTATTTGGCATTACTGACAGGCAGATCATGAGTAGGACTTCAGATAAACTCACCATGTGTTAATCTTTTGCCAGGTTTGTGGTGCTTATGATATTGTTCTGAAATCGAGAGGCAGGACCCCTTCGTAGTTTTAGTTACTTCCAAGTTCAGTATTATAATTTGTAACTTCTTACAGAGCACTCCATTGTCTTTCCCATTGGATAGTAGTGCGCAGTTAGATTTTGAAGTTCTCAGGATTTGGCTACAAAGGCCACGCACGTCAGAGTGTGTGACTCAATACCAGATAAGAACCAGATAAGAAAGTAGCAGTGGTCTGAAAATCTCTTTACAAGGCTCCTGCACACTCAAGTGGTCCATTGCCAAATTATGGGCTAACGGCTGAACTTAGTTTGATTTAAAAATATAATATATACATTTACAATTAGAGTATTTGGTGGTACTTATTCACATGCTTACGAGACTGCCGGCTAGTGTCCTCGGTACTTTTGTGTACCTCCTATGTGCAGTAAGCAGTGTTCCAGACTGCAGGTGTGGTAGTGACCAAATCAGACCCAAGTCCTTTCCCTGACAAAGTGCATTTTCCTATTTCATGTTTCATATACAAACTTAGTAGTCATGTTGGTCCATGTAATGGGGTCAGTAGAGGCCCGAGGGACCCACCGTTGGATTAGAGAGGCTCTATACGGTCCACACTGCTGCTTGACTAGTGTGCATACTGGGGCTGGTTGGTTTCTGCTGCAGTGAGATCTGGCAGGTACACGGGCAGAAAAACAGACAGAACGGTGAGCCATCAGAGCCTGGTTATTACCAGGGCACATTGCTGAGTCCTAGAGATGTAAACATTATGCTGATTAAATGGGTGATTTGGCAGTACTGGTCTCCAAGTTGCAGCTCTCAAAGCTTGGGTGATTTATGGCAGGAGGCGCTGTTTATTCTGCTGGTCTCAGACACAGCAATTAATCATCCCAGGTACTCTCTTGTGCTTTTTGCCTTCTCCACCGGGTGTGCCACATGCCTGTTAGTGAGTGTGACTGGGGAGGAAGGTATCATTTCTTTCCCTGGATCTGCTTTTTTTCCTCTTGGTACTAGGAGTTGCAAAGCCCAAGGCCAAAGAGATAGTCCTATATGTGGTCATCTGATGGCAGGTGGTCCAAGTAAGTGAGGTAGGCCCTGTGTACGGCCTTTAGGAAATGAGGAACTGTGCAGAATTAGAGAGGTCATGCCTTGCAAGATCAGCTGCCACTCAGCCGGAGCTTGTTGGGATCCAGCATGGCCTCGTCTATGGCCAAGCCACTTAAGTCAGAACCAGAGTGCTGACTGTATGTTTAGTTGTTCTAAACACTTTATGTGTTTTAACTCCCTGAGTTCTTACAATAAGTGCATGAGCCAGGTGGGTTTCACTACTTTCACCTCCCCCACATTTTTATTAATAGTGGAGGAACCTGAGGCACAGAGATGTGAGGTTAGGTCCCACTGTCCCTGGAATGGGATTCAAACCCTGGCAGGGCAGCTCCTGGAGCTGCACTGTGATTTTACATGTTGGTATGGGGAGAGAATCATGGATGGAGAGCAGGTAACAGCTAGTGAGGGCAGGGGAGGTGATGGAGTGGAGGGATTGAGCAAAAAAGACCAAGAATTCATGGACATAGACAACAGAGTGGTGATGCCAGGGAAGGGAATATAAGGTGACTAAATGGTAATGGGAAAAAATACAATAAAGATTAAATTTAAAAAATTAGATACTTTCCAAATTTGTGAGTGCCTAATGTCTCGTGGACCAAAACAAAATCTGACCAGGCACTGCACTAGGTTGTGGGGAGTAAGTCCATGGCCTCCGTTCTATTGTTGTATTGGAGGGTAGTGGGGCAGGAATGACAGAGGGGGCAGCCAGGCCCGAAAGGGAAAGGTCATCTATGAGGACTGGATCAGAACACTGAGATACGTACTCTCACACATGTGGTCAAGGAACGCTTCCTTTGCATCATTTCCTTTTGCAGCCGGTCTGTCTATACTGGAACCATCTGAGGGACCACTAATCCTATTTTTACAGATGAGAAAAGAGAGCTTCAAAAAATATAAGTTGCCCAAGCTGGGAGGTGGCAGGACTGGACATTGGAGCTGGTTGGTCTTTAGATGCAGTGTTGACTATTCCTTCCTCAGCTCAGTGGCTCTTGCTTACAACCAGGTGAACAGTGAGCACTGATTCATTGATGAATCAAGCAGCTGAGAGTCGGGTATACTAGAACAGCCTTGTTGGGAACACAGGAAAAGTCGATTTTCTCATCAAGAAGTGCTGATTTCGCACACAGAAAACTTTAGTCCGAGATGAGAGACGGGAAGAGAGTGATGGCAGGCAAATGAGGATGTACAGGTGGTAATAATCAGAGATGCTAGGGCAAATGGTGGAAGCTGCACTTGCCTTGGAATTGGGAAGATAAAGAGGTTAGTGTCCAAGAAGAACTTGGTGAATTATCTGTTCATCTCGAGTTCTCAAGATTGCATGTCTTAAGGTAGATTTTCTGCCGTAGCAGAGTTTTTGGCCATAGGACCTTACTAATGGGGACAAGGCAGGAGTTGTGGTTTCTCTTTCCATGTCTGGGGGACTTGTAAGAGAGGCACCCAGAGCCCCGCTGCCTTTTTCTTCTGGGCCTTCTGCTTTCCTGGGGACTCTGAAGCAGTTCTCTCTAACTCTTAAGGTCATTGTTTATGTACCTTATGACTGGCCATCAGCGTCACCTGGGGAGCTGTAAAAATGCATATTCCAAGACCCTAATTCAAATGAACTGAATAAGAATCCTTGCATTTTGGGCTTAGGAATCTGTATTTTCAAAAGTGTCAGAAATGTGGCCCAGTGTGAGCATGCCTGCCTTGCTGTTCTGAAACCTCAGATCTTAAAACATGTGGAGGAACTTTTATCTTCTGGACAAATGCTGTACCTTCCAACCTCATTGGTTCAGCTCACTCTTAGTGGCCTGGGTCCCTTATCGCTGCTGCCATAGCTTTGGATAGCCATGCAGACCTGTGCCCTGAGAGCAGAAATTTTGACGATCAGAGTATTAGAAGGGTGGCATTATGAAAAGAGAAGCTCATAGACCTAGAGAGAAAGGCTACAGCAGCCACTGGTTAGATGAAACCCAAGGGGAAAGGAAGGATGTCAAAAGGGGCTTAAGCAACAAAAGCAATGATGTCTGACATCTCTGGAGACATTTCAGACTGTCTTCTTTTACCATTGCCTGCCAACCCCCAACTGTATCGCAATAAATGATATGACTCTGCTTTTACACTGTCTGCTATTACTCCTTCTTAGCAGTAAAGTCTCGGGAGTGGAGTCCTCCTTTACTTATGCCCTCACTCTGGCCCAGCTGTCCCACCTTGTGGACACACGGAGACATGGTTGGGTGTATTTGAGAGCGACTCACATATTGCAGTGCAGGATTTAAAATCGGCTCTGCTCCCATTTCGTGTTTTCTTAAGGCTTACGCTAGGCATTTTGTGGATATGCTTATGTACAAAGATTAGCTTGTGTACATTTTTCTCTGTTAGAATTGGAAGTATTTTATTAATGTTTGTAAAGATATTTTATCCTGACAAGCTATTATTCATCATATCTTCATGTATTTTAAAAATTAGCTATTTTCTTTAGCAGCAAAATTCAGCCTTTTCAACAATAAATAAAATAATGGTGATGATTTTAAAATAGTAAAAAGTAATTTAAAAACAATAATAGAGGACATGTTTCTATCAAAAAAGAGGGAAAAGCTAGAATCAGTATTTTTTTCTTTTTTTCTCTGATGTTTTGATTTATGCTAAGTAGTTCTATGTTTCCTCAACCCTTTCACATTTGATTTTGTAGATCCCTTAGAGAGCGCTGGGGGTAGGTGGGGGGTTGGAGGGGTTCATCCTGGTTACTCTTTTCCTGAGGACCCTCTCCAGACCCCTGACGACTGCCCACCGCACATGCTCACAGACACACACATTTCCTTTCTCCAGCTTTGTTTCCAGGCCAGACTCTGCCTTATTTGTAATAAAACTGGTTATATATAAACATCCCTTGTGTATTCATACTGCAGATAGAGTGAGTTTAACAAACGTAATCCCCAAGTATGTCTGTTATTGTTTCCAGTCCGTTTCCATCCAGCCTGTCATCAACGGCCCTGAGCAGCTGGTTTTCTTACTCTTGGTGTTCTGTAAATGTTCTGTGTTGTTCCTTACTCCAAAGTCTTTTTTTATATAGTAAAAAAGCAACTTTATTGTTATCGCCTTATCCCAGATTTTCCCCATTTGCTTCATTGGGTGGTACAGACAGACCAGTGAGCTTTGCTGTTACCCCACTTGCTGTCTCAGATTTACTCGTGTTAGCCCTGTGTAGATGGACCTTGTTAGTTATTCATGACTTTGCGGAATTCTGTGCTTTATTTAATCAGCCCATATTGATGGACATTTTGATAGATATGAACATTTTTAGTTGAATTTATTGGGGTGACACTGGTCAATAAAAATATAGGTTGCAGGTGTACAGTTCTGTAATATATTGTATATCATCTGTACATTGTATTTCAGCGAGTTTATTTTAACCATAGAATCTATCTACTGGGTTATACCATGAAAAAAAAGTAAAAAGAAAAAGATGTTGCTGGCAAGTGGCATGTGTGTTGGGGAGGCATGGCTGCAGGCAGGGTCCCACTGGCCATCGGGAAATGTACTGGGATAAGAATACGGGGGATTTTAGTACAAGGGCCAATATAAACATCATGTGAGAGTACCAGGATATTAAAGGAGGTGAGTTTGGCAGTTGTTCTCTAAAAGGGTCTGTGAAGGGGCTGGTATCTGAAGTGGTTCTTACATATATATGGCTCTGTTATTTCTAGAATGGGTTGAAAGTCAACCTGGGATTAAAAGAAGGGTGTGAGCAAAGGTATGAGGGAAGGACAGTTGGCAGAGGTGGGTGAGGTGCAATGTGGAGGATCCCAGTTACCAAGCTGACGAGTTCCTAATTCAGTATGCCCATTTTTAGCTTGTTGTAGTAAAGTAACTGGAGGTGTGCTTTAAAAAAGTGTACGCTGGCAGGACAACGTTGAAGGCAGATATGCCTTTGTGTTCCTCCATGTGAAGCATTAGCTCCTGTCAAGGTCAGTGCATTGAATTTGTAGTGAAGGAGGGTGGCAGGAATGATGCCATTAATACGTAATTAGTCACTGTATTATTGTGAAACACTGGCTCCATGGTCGTTTTTTAACTTCTTGAAATGAGTGACAGGCACAGGAATTTACTGGTTGTGGCCTTATCTTAACGGAAGAATTAATTATAACGGTGAAACAAATGTCTTGTACAATACCTCCACCTTCTGGTAGACTGACAGAGGAGTGTCTCTAGAATGAATTGACGTGCACAGTATTTACGTGTTTCGTACACCGCTTACAGAGCCTCACTTTGGGTAGGTATTTACATTGAGTCATGAGTTGAAGACCTAACGCAATCAGTTGAAGTGTTCAAACAGATTTTCTCTGTTAAGAATCAGAAGGAATAAATTTCAGTTGATATCACTGGCAAAAAATCAAAATTGAGAACTTTGTTACAAACATAAGAACTTCAGTGCCCGTATCTCCTCTTCTCTGTGTGCGTTTTTGGAAGGATGTTGAGGAAGCACAAGAGGCCATTTTCTTTTACACCTCTAACTCCACAAAATCTATCATTTCTCATTGTCTTCATTCTGCTTCTGTCTATTCTCAAGACTTGCTTCAGCTAACAGTCACTATTTCTGCAAGTATTCCTGATACCTTGGTGATGGTAGTATTCTCCCCAAATGGACTGTTTTTACCTCATGCCCACCTAGCATGGGCAATGGCTGTGCTTGTTGAATTATTTTGGTGTTCCCAGGGCCCACTACCATAGCAAGCACTCAGAAATGCTGGCTGGGTGAATATATTACCAATATATGGGAGAGGCAGAGAATATTCCCAACTATGTACTCTGGTCCTGTAGTTACAGATATGTGAGACAATGGAATTAATCTGAGAATAAGGACTAAATATTTTTAAATGCAGTAATGTCATCCCTAGGACATTAAATTGTCTAATCAATTCTACTGCACACTTCTGAGCTGCATTTGTGGGTTTCTGAATCTGTGACCTGGATAATGATTCCATTTAAGACAGGTAACTTAGAGGATAACACACTGCTATATAAGGCAGTTGTTTTTTTTTTTTTTCACTTAGTGCTCTAACTGCCCAGCTTTTTGGTAAAGTTAGAAAAATAAGCCTTGAGAAAGCTCTGGGAGAAGCTTGAGCTGGAATGAGACTTACGAATGTGGAAGATTACTTCATTTTCATTAGATAAACTTTCCCAGAGTTGTTCTGATAAACAAATGCTGCTTGTTCATACTGCAGGGGTGTGTGGGAGGAGAACATACCAGCAAGTTTGGTGCTGGGTTTGTGGTGTTGAGACTTCAGGGAACTTCACTGAGGTTAACTGAAATCAAAGGAAGTGCTGGGGGTGATCTCATGAGTCTCTTCTCTTTTTTTTTTTTTAACCTGTAGCATTCACCACACCTGAAAGTATGTAGAATCAGTCTTTGTTCAGCAAACAGATATTAGCTTAGCACACTTGTTTGTACTGGATAATATGAGGGTTGTCTGGTTATCTGTGGTAATTTAGTTTCTTTGGCGGCCTGGCTGAGAAATCCTTGATGGTTTTAAGCAGTGTTGCAGAGAACTCATGTATCTTTTGCCAACAGCGTGAATTCAACAGTGGTTCTTAGGCTGTTCTGTATGAACCAATTGGCACAAGCAGAACAAAGAATCAGCAAGGCCAAGGTTCTGTTTTCAGCCCTTGAATGGGCCTTTCAGGGAGCAGCTGTGCAGCTGTGCTTATTGCCTTTGACTGTGGCATGAGGTGTGAATGAGGTCTCGTGGTTTAACCATGACAGGAATGGGAACCGGTATTCACAAACAGGGTGGGGCTTCCTCAGCCTCTCTGGAGCATCACAGATTTCCCGTAGGCAGCGTTGCTCTCACCCTCTGCAGTGGGGCACCCACACCAGCGCCCCCTTGTGGCTCTGCCTCCTGGTCAGCCTGTTTTGTTTAGCTGCCTCCATGGAGGCTGGGCCTTGGACGGACGAATGTAGCCACTGTCTCTGAAATCTGTTGAAAATCATACCAATCATATTTGGTACTTAGTAATTAATAATGTTAAGAATGAATCATGATGGTTTTGTTGTGGAGGAAAGAAAGAACTTAAATTAGAATTTAGATTTAAGTCTTCTTCCAGGAAGCAAAAGCAGACAAAAACATTCAATTTGGGTGGGCCACATTGTGCAGCATTAATCAGAACTGCTGGCAATAAAGCAAACCGTTATCCGCACTCCCAAGAAGCATCCATTAGAGGCTGGTGTTGAATAGCCACTAAACCAGCATCATGCTTAGGGTTTGCGTTAGGAAGCTGGATAGAAGAAGCTTCACAGTGGGGCTTCTCAGTAAGGGGAGGGCTGAATTCCTTGAATTCTTTTTTTCTTGTCCTAAGCTTCCTGCTTAAGTACAGTAGGTATCACAGTCTAATGTAGACGGAGCCTTCATTATGTGCTGTGAGTGTGGGGCAGCTATGTCCAGGTTTGCCCACACTGTCCCAGTTTATACTGCTTGTGCCAGTTCAGGGACACTTTCACTCTCAGAAGTCCCCAGGCTTTGATGATGAATTACACGCTCGTCCTAATCATAAGGGAATAAAATGATCAAAGGGGCCTGATTGATTGGCTTAAGTTAATGTCCTCTTAATGGTATTATCTTTCATGTTTATTAAACAAGTTAGTGAGCCTTGGGTTAAGAGCTCTTCTCTACTTCAAGTCCAGCCTTAGTTGCAGTATGTAGTTTATTTGTATTAATAGCATTTGGTAACATAAATAATCAACAGGGCTTTTGGTAGTGTCAATAATACTTCAAGGATGCATTGCATTTCAGTATTGAGCCATGGATAAAATCTGAGCTTCTAGATCCACATTGCCTGCATTCAATCCCAGCAACAGACTTTCTGAAGTGCATGACCTTGGGGACTGGGACTCTTCATCTTTGTCATGAGGCGAGGCTGGTGCTTCCTCAGGGGTTTGTCAAGGGGATCAAGTGGGTGGATACAGGTCAGGAGCTGAAGATGGTGTTTGGTGTGTAGGGAGTGCCCAATATGCATTAGCTGTTTTCATTTCATTAGAAAACAACCAGTCAGTGTTAAAAGTACTAGAAAAGAGTGTGCGAAGGACTAAAAAAATAGAAGAGTCAAGGTGTCAAGCTGTGGTTTTGTCAGTTTAAAATCATGGCAGTTGGTTTCTTTTCTTCTCTCAGCACGGTACACAGTGAGAGGTGAGATCCTGCTCACAAACCCTTATTTATCCATGAGACCTCACAGCTGAGCCCTGGGCCTGAGCTCAGCCTGGCGCAGGGCCGGGCAGGGCAGAGATTGGCTTGTCTAACATTTCTGAGGGTACACTCTCAGGGTCGGGTGCAGGGTGGTTAATGGGGATGAGGGAAAGAGAGGTGCCTAGAATGATTTGGATTTCCAGTTCAGATGCCTGGGTAGATGATGATGCTGTTAACTAAGTTAAAAAGTAAGGAGCCTCCTCAGTTGGGGTGGAGAGAGAAACTGATGTAGTCCAGGTAACAGCCTGGACTCCTTGGCTTTATAACCTGCCACTATCACTTCACCTCCTGGCCATGCTCCCTTGGCTAGTGTGCTTCAGTCTTCTCATCTGTAAAGTGGGAATAAGAGGATACCTGCTTCATAGGGTTGTTTTGGGGACTAAAGTGCTTGGGACAGTGACTGGTAGGTACTACAGGAAGATTTGATCATCATTATTATGATCTTTATCTGTTTTTACCCCATAATCTTAGGGGTATTGATAAAGTATATGTAGCTGTCTTTCAGATGGCATTTGCAGAGAACACATTAAACTCCAAAGCAGACATCTAATGAAGCTTGTATATAGACTTTATAGAAATCACTCTTTTTTCAGTTTTTTTGTGATATGGAGAGGTGGGAATAAAATGCTTTGCCTTATTTATTAATTTTTGATTAATGCCATATCCCCCTCCAAATTTATTTAGGCCTTATTGTATCTGGAGGCTTCGTTTTCTGTATTGCTTGAAAACTTGGGCATACTTGTTCCTCTGAGTGCAGGTGGTTCAGGAGCCTAGATCAGGGTTCTCTCAGTGTTGTCAGCACTATCCCGGGGGGGCAGTTTTTCCTATCTGGAGCACTTTTTCCCTCCCAGTATTTGGTGGATGCTAGATGTCTTGGAAAGTAGGACAGGGAAGAGTTGCACAGGGAAGAGTTGTCCCGTGCTTCTCATAGAAGTAGCTCGTTAAACTTTCCCGTGGGTAAAAAAATCTATTTATAAATATCCAAGCCAATGATTTCATTCTACTTTGCATGTAGAACATATTTTTGCCCAACTTAATCACCAATCCGAATTTTCCATGAATGTAGCTATTGTCTCAATACTGTTTTATTTGGAATTTTCTCAAGAACTATTTACCATTTTAGAAAGCCACATCACCAATGGTAAGGATATACGTGGCGTTCATGTGATTATATATATAGATGGAAGTATCTGATTCCTTCCGGTTGAATCAACAAATGATATTTTTTCATATAGTTGTACCAAAGAATTTGACATTACACATTATTTTATTATCAATTTGTCCCTCTTTGTTTCTTCATGTTATGATTATCATTGTACACATGTGCACACACAGGCAGGCCATCCTTGATTTTATAGTTCTGACATCCATGTATTCGAGTTACCATGATTCGATTCAAGTTTACTAGTCTCCCAGAAGCATGGTTCAAATTTCAGTTACTAGAGTGCATTAACTGATCAATTGCAGGAAGTACAAACTTCACTGCTACCTCTCTTGTTCACAGTTCACCGTGTGAATAACACATGGGCATCACAGTGACCAGCCACGGCACTTCTTTCACAGCCAGCTGGTGCCGGGTCACAGCACATCTGTCGTTCATTTCCTGCGTAGGCAGCGGAGTGTGTAGTCAGTTGTGTTTCCCTTGTGTCTGCCAAGATGAACAACGTGGCATTCTACTAAAATGGATGGTCGGAAGAGAGAGCTGATCAACAAAGATGAAAGTGCAGCAAAGAAATGAAAAGTGGTGATCCCGAAACTGAAATTCAAACCCAAAGTAAAGAGAGTTAAAGAAGAAATAGCTCACTGGGAATGTAGAGAAAGTGATGCTGGCAGGAAACCTCACATTAAAGGAATTTCCGGAGATAAAAGGACAGACTGTTGGAAGCCGATTCAAACCTAGAAAGGGGTGTGACAGTGCTGCAAGGCATAGAAAAAGATGTTCACTCTGTGTCCTAAGTGACATACCAGCAGGCGAGCACTCTTCACACTACTCTTAATAAGTTTTCTTCTTTACAACATACTTAATGTTTTCAATGCTGTACATTTACTGTTTTTTGTTTTTATAACCAACAGGAAGGCAATTTTTAATAATTTGACAAAAATTTTAAAGTTATGGGATAATGTTTTATCTTGATTATTAAGATTCCTTTGCACACTTTCAGCTTTGCAGTTATTTTTTATGGTTTTGCACTACTGGGCAACTGAGGTCTGCATGTATGTGTGTGTGCTCACATGTGCACTTATATATATATAGGTAGATTTATCTGTGGCTTTTCTGTCAGCGTATGGAAATATGTTGGCATTTCTCAAAAAGGATGTATTGGGTTTCATTGTGTTGTGAAGGTTCGATATAGATGTTCTAAGTTTAGATAGTATACAAATGTTTTGTCTCATACTCACTTTCTCATATATGTATTCATTTTTTCATTGCAGTGATATATATGGTTCAGGATTTTTGAAAACCATATAGACATTTATTGGGTAGAGGGCGTCAATGTTACTGAAGATATTTTGGTTTAGGCTAGTAGTAACAATATTAAGCACAGGAATGATTTTTAAGACTATTTAAAATAGTTACTAGGTTAAGGGACTGAGTGACATTTGTACTAACTTTGTCAGCCTTAGTTACACAACACGCGTGCTGTGTGTTGGTCTGCGTGTGTGTGTGTAAATGTGTCAGAGCTGGAAAGTTTTGTTTATGACATTTACATCTAGGTTCAGACGTGGAGGGTCTGACAAATCTGGCTGACCAGTCTAGACCCCGTTCCTAAGCGATGCTGGTGGAGTCCGACACCTGGCTCGTTTCCAAGAGTTCCTGTGGAGCCTGCCCAGACTGCATGCAGCCCAGGGGTGTTTTCTGGTGTTATTCAAAGGGAAATTGGCCACTTTACTTTTATTAAGAATGTTTGCCTTTGAAGCTGTTAGAGATAAAGGAATTTCCAATTTATTTCCATATCTTGAGTTTCCAAATGAGGAGAAAAAAGGATGTGTGGTCTAAAAGCCACAATACACCATTTTTATAACTTTAGTTAATTTCTTATCATTGTGGTTTATAAAAGTAAAAGAACCTTAAGAATATTCAAAACAAAAATTGGCATTTGAATCCCAGGAGTTTCTTTGTAAGTAAAACTTTCAACACAGTCTTATTCTTCGATCTTCAGCACCAATAAGTGATTTTTGTGTACTGTTAAATCTGTAGATAAATTATATTTAATTTATATTTTCATGTATGGAAGTTAGGAAAGAGCAGTTAGTATTTGTATCATTTTCCCCATGAAGTCCATTGTGTATTAGACACTTAGTTGTTTTTTTTCCTTACATCTGTAAAATAATTTTCTGTGGGTCTTAATTATTCATTGCAAACATTTGCATCTTTCTAGGCAGCTCCAGGATTGTGTGTGTGTGTGTGTGTGAGAGTGAGTGAGACAGAAGGAAGATGAGGAAATGGCTGTGCCAGTATACTAGTCTTTTTCTTCAGCTGTTTCATGAATTTACCGCTAGATGATGCTAGAGGGCTAGGGGGTATGCCTAATAATTTTGCATTTATGAGATGCTTGCAGTCTGCTGAAATTTCAAAATGTTTGATCTTAAGAAATATTTATTTTTAGAATTAACTTTGGGGTATCCAAAGATTATTTTAAATATCATATTGATTACACCGTGTGTGTTTTTAACATGGTACATGCCTAGTAAGTATTTCCTGATTTTTTAAACTGTTTTCTTGTAGTGTTTAGTCTGGGGGAAACCTCTATTTATAAAATTTAAGGAATCCCAAACCTTTGTTTTTGTCTTCTTAATTTTCTCCCTAATATATCTCATTTCTTTAGTTTTTTCCCTAGTGTATCACATTTCCCCTATGGTTATCATGATATTCCTTTATGTTTAGGTCGTCGTACTATATTGTGCGTACACACAGTTTTGTCTTGGCTATTTAATCTAAATTTACAGGTTTTCCTTGTTGCTATGCCCTTAAAACACTGAGAAAAATGATATTGGTGTACTGTTAGGAAATGAGAATAAAATAGTGTGAATATTGTAATGAATGAAGAGAGTAAGGTATACGTAGAAAGACTTTCTACAAATCAGTGTTTTTGAAAGTTTTAGAAAGAATAGAAAAATTCTTTTTTGAAATGATCTGAACATATATTTCATGTTTCTTGTGTACGTAAAGGAAGAATAACTATGTTATTTATTACTGCTCCTGAGGATCCTTAGGCATTAATTTTGAATATAATTCAAAAGCTCCATGTAAGAAATTTTAGATTGCAGATTATTTCTAAATGATCAATTAATTAATTTCTCCAATACTGGTTGGTGTATTTTGTATTAACTTTTGATACTAGCACAATATTTAATATTATTCCTATTGATAATATTTTACTCATGTAAATATCTCATTCTTGGTTGGCTGGGATAAATAATTTTTGAGATCACAGTGTGGGCACTGATGTGAAACATAAGCAGTATAATTTTGAATTTTTTAACAATTTTTTAAAAAGTGGGACGATATTCTTTTTTTCTCCCTAGGTCTATGTTTTAAGACATCCCATTAATACAATAATGTAATTTCAAGGAATAAAACCATCCTAACATTAAATGTGCCTACTATAGAGTGACCCAGTTTGGGAACCATTAAAATACTACTGAGATATTTTAAAGACCTCTTAGATTTGAGGTCTGGATTAGAGGATTAAATGACATCTGAGGCAGAGAAGTGTTTGGTAAGTTCAAGAGGGCTAAATAGAGCCATTTAGTGCTATTAAAGTTTGAAACTAAGAAACTAAAGATTCTTAGTTTTGGGGCTTAAGTGATCATACATGTGTATGTGCACATTCTGTGCCTATTTATATACATACACTCACACAGTGAAGTGGGTAATACTTTTGAGATATTGGACTGGGAGCTGTGATGTAGTGGAAACCAGGTATGGAAGGACAGGGCATTATACCGAGGGTATTTTTTTCCAGTTGCAACACTGCTCCTTCACTTTATATAGAGGGTAGCTGCACCTCACCCTAGGTATTATGGGGAGGGTGTAGAAAGGAATTAGCCTTTCAGACTTTTTTCACATTAGGTGGTGTAAAACATGGCTATGTTATCTTAGCTAGTGGCACACAATTGGGGGAGAGGAGTGGCTATTCAAATAACCAAGTGAGGTGCATATATATTCATGTATCAGAGTACCCCTGGAATTTATGGAATTGGAATCTTGATGGAAAGGTGGATATTTTGATAGAGATCCTCAGGTAATTCTTTTAACCCCTTGGTTAACCAACCACTTTGCCAAACCTGACTCACCTACTAGACAGTTAGCACATTTGTTTGTGGGTAGTTTTTATTGTGCGCTCTACTACCAGTCAATGTAAAATGTATAAATACATTTCTTGCATACAATATGTTAGTAGTCCCTGAATTCTGTTCTTACACCTTTTGAGGGTTGTCACTGTTCAGTTGTTATTCTTATGCCCTCATTTTTGCTCATTTTAGTGTTTTAGAATTTCACAGATAGGTTAAAAGAATCTAAGTAAAATATTGTTCTTTCACATACAGGGGTGTGTTTTGTCTCTGTTAACCTTAATGTCCTCTTTTGTTGGCAAACATGCCTTCACCACCCCCTCCTTTTCATGCTTCCTCAGCTCCCCATCCAATGGTAGCAACAAATCAGGCACTTAGGCAACACTTGGGCAGCTGAAGGCTTTGGAAGAGAATGAAGGCTCAAGGGTTTACCTTAAAGGAGGAGAAAATATTTTGCGATTTAAGAGGTTACTTAAGGTTTTTGGACTTGATAATTCAACTCTATCCTTCAAGTTAAGGTTATCTTTTTATTTACTTGTTTGTTTTTTATTTTATTTTTTAAATCCTCACACAAGGATATGTTTATTGATTTTAGAGAGAGGAAGGGGGAGAGAGAGGCATCAATCTGTTGCCTCCCATACATGCCCCAACCAGGGATTGAACCCGCACCCTTTTGGTGCATGGGATGATGCTCCAACAAACTGAGCCACCTGGCCAGGGCTAACTTAAGTTTATTTTTTTAAACGAATGATATTATTTTTAAAGGTGGCATAAAGCTTAAAGGAAAGATTATTTTCCTAATAATTTTCTAAAATACAGACTATTAAATGGTTTGTTAATAAACTGTTTACATAAATTTGATTATTAACCAAGCTTCCATATTCTCTTCTATACCTTCAGTGCATGAGGATTTAAATGGAGAATGGATATATAATAATGGTACATGAGTCCAGAGTGTTTTATCGTAATGCCCAGTCACACTGTTCTTTCTCCAAAATACGTAATCGAATCTTTTCTCACCTATCCTATACTACACAAGGTTTTTTTAAAATATGCTATGACGTTGAAAAACATAGCCAAGGGGTGATGGTCAAAGGCCCTACATATTTGCAGATGACAGAAGGCCTGGTAATCAGTGTCTGCTCAGTTATATAAAAGAGCTGTATTGAGAACAGCATTGTCTTCCCATAATCTTAAACTTCAAGGCTAGATAGTTTTCTGTATACTTTCTGTTCTCCCAAAAGCGGCTTCAGAACTGCACCATTTCCTGGGAGACGGCTGCTGTGCACTGGCATTGCCATAGCTCTTCCTGCTGTGGCTCCTTCAGCTCTGAGCCAGGAACCCTGCCCCTCAGCCACACACTGCCTCTTGTTTATCACACTTTTGGGTCTGCCTTAATAGTTTTTGGACTTTCAAGCTATACCCAAATTTCATACCATGTTCGTTGTCTGTTTATGCATATTTTGACGGGCTGAAGCGAGGATAATCAAAAGAAACATTTATTTATACTTTGTACATATTGACTTCAACAAAGGAGAGAGGACCCCATGGCCTTTAACTCCTACACATCAGTATAATCGTAATATATGCGGACTTCCGATCTTCTGACACTTTGCAGTGATCTGATGCTTTCACTCCTTGTTCTGATATTTGATTTCTTGAATAGTCTTCTTGAAAATGACCTACACATGAAAAAGTAAATTATTGGATCCAGGCACACGTTGCATGCAGACAAGAAAAGTGTCATTTCTTTGCAGTAATACAAGATTTTGTGTGCGGATTCGTCTAAATGTCTGTCCAAGTCACTAAAAGTAAAAGGAATTCTGCACAAGTGATACGGTAGGAAGCAGGTGAAAAACACAGCCACAACCACCCGAATGCTCTGGTTGTGTTTTCGCTTGCGACTTGACTGGCTTATGAACTGCCTGCTGGATTTATGGATGTACCGGGATATGGCTATGTAGCACCCAATCAGGATCCCCAGCACGGCCACAAACAAGCAGCTGTTGACATAAATGACCGCATTATGCCATTTGACTCCCAAGGGACTTTTAAGTGTCATGCAGTCGTGAATATTTTCTGTAGTTGGTTGTACGTTTGTTAGGATGATGTTTGGCAAGGACAACACAGCCATGATCACCCAGACACAAACAGATAAAACCTTCGTGAAGGTTATGCTATACATGCGAGAGTCCCCAAATGGCTTCACCACCTTCAGATAGCGATCAATGCTTATCAGCCCAAGAAACACGATGGAAGTGTACATGTGTCCATAAAATAAAACAGAAGTGTATCTGCAGAGGATAAACTTGAAGTACCACGGTCCAAATCCTGCGTCATGGACTATCCGAAATGGAAAAGTCAGTGTCATTATGAGGTCAGCAACCACGATGTTTTTGAGATAAAATATGAAGCTGGTTTTATTCCTAATGTGGAAGAAGATCCACACTGCGAGACCATTCAGCAGGATGCTTGCCACAAATATGATGAGGTAGAGCACAGGCAGGACGATGGTGTCAAACTCATTGTTAGTGGTGGTGTTCTTTCCGGGTCCTCCGCTGGAGTTACTTGCAGCGGGATTCCCTTGGCCGTGCAGCTCATCATCTGTGGGAGAGGTGGGACAGGCCACGTCAGAGCTGCGCATGCACGCCCCACAGACTCCTGGGCGCCCTGGCAGGCTGGGCCACCGCTATTTGGGGTGACTTTCAAAATATCTTTAGTGATGTAAACAGTTTAGTGCATTGGTACTGTTTGAGTGGCTAAAGAATTGGTGGCCTTATCCCTAAATCTGACCCCCAATCCCCTACTCCATATAGTCCCTTGACTAAAATGTGGTATTTCTGGTTCTCTATGCTAACCTTTTGAAAATGAAAATAAATATTTCAATGAAAATCATCTTGAATTTTAATTCAGTGTTTGATATCATGACAAATAGAATCAACAAAATCTGGAGGCAGAAAGTTGAAATTTCATAAATAAGAAAATAAAATGGGTAGGACCTGGTTATTCTTTTAGTGTGGTCTTTGGCATGCTCCCTGAAATATCTTTTCCTCTCAGTTTTAAGTTATTTAATCATCAAGAATTGGAAAAAAAGTCAAATTAGTGGGTCATTTTGAATTTTTTTTGCTCTTGACTTTCTCATAGTAGTTATAGTTAAGCTTTAGGGAACGTCTTTAGGACTGGAAACAGTTGGTTTAATTGTCTAAAATAATATTGTATGTCAGCTATAATTGAAGAACTTTTTAAAAATAGTTGTAGGCTGGTACCTATTTTTTTACAAGATTTTACTAGATTTTACCTATTGCACTTGGAATATGAAATCTTTAAATCTTTTACCTTTTGAGGGTAATTTACAGTGTTTTGTTCATGTTGCTGAAGACCTATGCTGTACCACTTCATCACGTAAGCACTGACTTGATTTACAAGCATTAGATTTACCGTGGTGACTACCGTGGACAGGGGTCTGTGGGATCTCTTGATGAAGCCACACTTCCCAGGCACTGCTGTGGGCCAGTAACCGCGCACAGGAAGGATGGTAAGACAAGCCAGTTCCTGAGACCGGAGGGGCTTCTCTGGGGAATGACTTTGGCTGGAGGACTCCTCATCAGCCTGGTCAAAACCTTCCAGTGACTTGCGCTCTGAATCGCCCTGCTTCTCCCAACCCCACCTGCTCCGTGCTGCTCTGTCTGCACCCCAGGGCAGACCTGCACAGCCTGTGACCCCTGCCGGAATTTCCCCCAGAAATCTCTTGGCTGTTCGGTCCCACTGTGTCATCTGCTCTTTTTGAAAACCTGAACTAACACAATTTTAAAATGAACATTTTGGATGTAAGGTTACAGGGAAGGCCATTTCTGAGTTTTTACTTGGTACTAATTAATATTTGCCAGTCGCATTTTGGAATGACTTTGTTTTGGAGGTGAGAGCATGAATTTGGCCCTCATTTCCCTGCATGGCAGGCACTGTAGTATGTCAGTTGTTGCTTCCCTTATTTGAAGGAGTGAAACAGGGAAGGCCTGATGATTATAATCCAAAAACAGGTTCTTAAATTGCTGCCTGAAATTTAAGTGTAGGCTGTTCCTGAGTATTCTTGTCCTCTTTCCAATTTGTTCTCTCTTATTCCCTGCTAAAAGTGTGTTTTTAAAAACTGGTTTTCCTGGCTTAAATATCTTTATACAGGCTTGTAATTTATACCTGGACTAGCCTGTGATGATGATCCCCATAGCATTAGTAAGCTTTACAAGTTTAAATGCCTGATTCAGCGGCCCTCTATGTTCCTGTTGCCAGTTTCAAATGTTGCCTCGAACAGGTCCTTGAGGCCTGTTCTGACAGAATGAAGGGTTCTGCACCACAGGATCCACATCAGCATTCATGTCATTAGAAGCTTCTTAAGATGTGCAGTTTTACCTGGGATAACCTATATGCTTGAATTAATTTCCCCAATTAACTATTAGCAGTCACTTTCATTTAACCCAGAATAGAACCCTAAGGAAGGTGGAGAGAAGTAAATTTTGACCAGGACAAGTGGTCCAACTGAGAGACACAGGTGGAAAGGGGCAGCCACATCATCAGAAATGATGCTTGCACTTGAAATGGTTATTGACGAATGGTTTTAGAGCCACTGTAAATGCAAATAAGATGGTACTAAATGTAGCGTACTAGGCACAGGCTATATCAGCCCTTAGTGTTTGCTCACTGGACCCACTCAGCATATCCACTGTGGAATAGAAGGACCCACACTTAACTGGTTGGTTAGGGATTGTGTGCGTGTTCAGTATATCATTATAGTGTTTCAAAGTTTTAATTGTATATAATCAAGCTCTCTTATTAAGGGATAATTTACTGATCATTTATGGTTATTAAATATAGAGTCTTGAATCAGGATGTTAAAAATGATCCTTCTGTGTGCTGTGCCCCATAAATGGTAACTGTTCAGGATGAGTGGACTCACTCCACAGTGGGCATCGAACTGTTCTGTGGCTTTGAGAGAGTCTGGTGTTCAGTTTGTTGGTGGTGTTGCTTCCTTAGTTTATGTGTAGGATTAACATTTTGGAATAAAGGTCCTCTAAATTCCTTGGGGTAGGCCTAGACTTGGTTATTACTTCATTCACAAATCCCACATTTACAGTGCAGCTTAAGTTATCAGTTAAAGCCTGTTGTGGGTCATTTTATGAAATAATTTGCTAGTAGAGAGGGAAAAGGTGATTCCTAAGCAGCAGGAAGATCCACTATGGGTTGCTCTGGAAAGCTCAAAACTTTAATGTAGAGAGTTTTGTCTGATTAATTTTTTAGAACTAAGCCTATGTCATTCCTAATTCCTTTCTGGCAGCTCTACCACCATTATTTCTTCTCTCCTGTATCATCACCCCGGTTTTTCCAAGGTGGTGGGCACCCTCAGAGGCCTTTGTCTGCGCTGTTCCCGCTCGGGAGCAGTGACCAATAACAGTGAGTGGCTTTCTTCACTCAGGCAGTTCAGTTGCGTTTGCTCCTCACTGTCAATAGTGAACATGACCAGGTCAGGGGACATTTCTAATGCCAGGTAGTGTGGTGATTCGGTTAAGAAAAACCGGAAGCTGTTTTTTACAGTGTAAAGGCTATTTTCTCACATGCTCCTTGTTTATTAGGATGTGATTTCCTGTATTAGTGCAGACTTTGTTACAGAATGATAATTGAGGGTAAACACTGCTTTGTTATTCTCTCCCTGTTCCCCCTTTCACAACTCCTTTAAATTAAATCAACAAAGACAATGACATAGGCACTCTAGTTTCATAGTAAATTGCGATTTTTGTGCCAATGCACGTGTGAGAGTGGTGTTGTGGTGTGTGTTGGCATGTGGGCTGTGGCTGTCTGTGCTGCGTGTAAGGGGGACTGCGTGTATCTGTGTGTGCTAGAGAAAGGCATGGGGTGTGTAGCCAGATGGAGCGAGCGTCAACCGTGTGTGGCTCCCGTATCAGTGCGAAGGAAGGGTATTTTCATCATTGCCGAAAGTCCTACTTGACAATGCTGGTTTAGTCACTTCAAGGCTTTGTAAAATGGAATATATATTACCTTGCTGGACCTTCTGAAAGTTAAATGCTCTGCAAACATTTCGTGCACAGTATCTAGTACTTAATAGGTGTTCACTCTCTTAAGGCACTAATTATAACTTGTCGCATGAGCAGCAGTCACATTATGAACGATAGAAAGAGTAGTGAAGAATCGTAGTCCTTTTGCTCTTGGTGAAGCTACATTATTGCTCATTGGGGTGTGTCACTTCTGGCACGAAATGTGAACGTATCAACAACACGTCTCTGCTCTACCTGCCAGGTGGGAATGGAATACTAAAGCCACGCAAATTACAGGTTGCCACTGCCATGGCACAGCCGCCCTTGCACGGTCACTGTCTGAAGTTACCAGTAGGGCAGGGAGATGTTGCCTTTGGCCTCCTGGGGACCCTTAGTGAACCTTGGTTCAGACGTATTACCTCTGCAAAGTACTATGTACCTTAAGTATAAAAATCTTCTGCAAATGTTACTAATTTAACCTTTCTTGTCCTTTTAGAGATGGTCTCTAGATGAAACAAAGCTTCAGAGTGATAGCAAGTTAAGTTGACGTCAGTGGTGCCATCCTGCCTGTTCGCTGTTTTATACTTAAAGAAAGTGAGCCTAAATGCTGGTTTGTTTTGTTCACTGGTTCAGGCATTGATAAAACCCCCAAACTGCCACGTAGTATAAATAACAGTTAGGAATCCATTGCAGTGTTCTTTGCATTTCCCCTATGGCTTACCTGGTAACTTTGCAAGTGTTAGGTTGAGCCCCATTCTTCAGTAGTGACGGACTGTCAGCAAAAATACCTGTCAGGAAACATTCGGGGGCAGCTGAGGCAAAGGTTCAGCGTCAGTTATTCCAGGTTTAATTTCTGAGGGAAAAAAGAAAATTAAACAGTTGCAAAGGAGTCCAAAACCACAATATTTTGATCTTCCCAGTTAAATATACACACATGCGTGCCACTACAATTCAGAAAAATGTGTACTCTTCGGACATGAACACATTTGCCACACAAGAGTTGTCTATTTTGTGTCTTCTTTCAGCTGGCATGAAACATGGGCCATTTCTGTGTATGTGCTCCGTCTGAACGCCACTGTGTGGCCATGGGAAAGTCACTGAACGTCTCTGACTCATTGTCCTCATCTCTGAAATGATAGTGTTAATAATCGTGCTGTAGGACTGTAATAAGGATTACGTGAGGTAATCAGAAGCTGGGCCCAAGAATGCACTCAGGCCCTGTTAGCTTATGTCTTCCCATCCTGGCTCTTCCTCATGCTCCCTGCCCCCCACACCCCCACCTCAGCTCATATAATTAAGTGCATATAGGATGGGACTTGGTTTATTGAAATCTAATACAATGGTATGTAAGAGTGTTTTATAAACTCAGATGCAATCAGCCTTCTAATCTGTGGGGTTCTAGTTCTGGTATTACATTAACCAGCTGTGTGACCTCCACCAAATCACCTGACTTTTCTGGACTTGGACTCCTGGAGTCTGCAAGGCTTTAGAAAATCCCTGTTGGCATTCAAATTTATGTGAGTGTCTGTTTTCCTCAAACATAGATTCTCATTAGGAATTTAATATCACTTGAATGTTTGTCTTGTAAGTCCCTGCATTTCTTCGTGATAACTATATTCCATCCAAAGTTAAAGTTTGAATTTGGGCAAATAGCATTTTAATGACTAGTGTGTGATTTTGGCTCAAAGTCTTAACTTTTCCAAGCTTCGAACTCCTCACAACATTTTTACAAAGCTTAACTGAGGTCTTATGTGCATATGATGCTGAATATTGTAAAACATTATTTCCCCATCTCCTTCAGCAACCATGTCTATTCCCTGTTTTCTAGGTTCCCTCTGATATTTATCCAAGAGAGAAGAAATTCTGGAAACTGTTTTGGGAAAGTATACTACTAAAGGCAGATGTCTTTATGTAAGGGTTTACTATGGGTGAAGTCACACACTTCCTCATGAAATGAAACCACGTGAGACTTCCGTGCTCCTCCCACTGATATGGCTCATATACCACAAAGGGACCCCATGTAACCTCATCCTTTCCAAGTACAAAGCAATCTGGCTGGTGTAAGCAGTTACATTTGCTGAGTCAGCAGGGAAAGAACACTTTGTTTTTTGTTTTGTTTTTTGAAAAGTAGGAAATTTTATTTCAGATTAATTACCCAAGCAGAAAACTCTAAGAAGTTGTATTTTCTTTGTCTTTTTGTTTTCATTATTTTTTAATTTAATACCTGTTTGTGAGTATTTTCACATTTTTTTATTGTTGATCAAGTACAGTTGTCTCCATTTTCCCCCTGCCCCAGCCATCCCCATTTCCCACCCTTGACGCTGACCCCCTCTGGTTTTGTCCATGTGTCCTTTATGGTTGCTCCTGAAAACCTTTTACCCTTCTCCCCCATCATCCTCCCTCCCCTCCCCTCTGGTTACTGCCCGTTGGTTCTTAATTTCAATGTCTCCGGTTATATTTTGCTTGCTTGCTTGTTTTGTTGATTAGGTTCCACTTAAAGGTGAGATCAGATGGTATTTGTCCTTTACCACCTGGCTTATTTCATGATTTACTATACATAAAGTGAATATTATGGTATGTAAATTTTAATTCAGTAAAGTCAAAAAGGAAAAAAGGTACACAGGAAAGAAAAGGAATAGAAACAGGCTAGCAAGTCCCTGTTATAATGGATGAGTTCTCAAGACTAAGGAGAAAGCACATCATAAGAACGCTCGCCCGTCCTCTGCGGAAGGGCATGAAATGCCATGGGCATCTGGCAGGAGTCCCACCTTTTGAAGTAGGAGAGGAGGGTACAGCGTAGTGATGTACGTGTCTCACTTATGAGCTTTTTCTTTTAGAATTGGGTCCAAAATCCAGAGATCCTGGCGATGGGTGGCGATTTGTACTTTTGGGATATCCATGTTTCCATTTTCTTTATTGTTATTGAAATTATGTGGAAAAGTTGGGATTTAATCAATTAGGACATGATATTTGGATTTTTTGGAATCAGATTGGATAGCCAGATTTTGGAAATGAGCTGTTTTATTTTCCTCTACTAGCTTCTGAGAATTTCTTCTTGCCTTCTGCATCTCTTTTGCTGGCTTCTTTAAATGAACTGTTTCCCCACATTTAGTCCACAGATTCTTATTCTTTTATTCTATTTTTTTCAAGAGTGTTCACATCCACGTGAGTGCTCAGCTCTCCGTTTTCCATGTTCTCGCTCTTCTTTCCTCAAACTTCAGTCCATGTGAGCACTGGCAGGCGCCTTAAGTCCGTGTTCCTCAAACTCAGTGTCCTAACCATCAGCCACTTTCCCTTTCTTCAGCAGAACCCGCGTTTGTCCTCCCTGTTCGTGAGCGTTTTCTTCACCTCTTGGTTGAGAGTTCAAAACGTCCGTATGTGCTCGATTAATTTTCTCCTTCTTGTTCCTCATCTAGTCAGTCACTTACCAAATCTTTTTATTTCTTCTGTTACAATAGCTTTTCTTTGCTCTGTCCTGCCTTGCTACTCCCTCAGTCGTCTTCCAGAGTGAGAGCTGCCCCCCGCCCCCATGTGTGGGCCACTGTACTGACCTCTCAGGTGATTCTGCGTCTCGCTTCATTCCTTTCAAATCTCTCCTGCTTCTTGCTGCTAGATTCTTCTTTCTAAATAACCCATGTAGTCCTGCCTTTCTTTTGCTCTGTATCCTGAGTTATTATGTGGCAGGGAAATTCTTGAGTTTCAATTACTAATCAAATATAAGGAGTTAATTTTGTACTGTTGAACATCATGGAGTATGGAAGCCAGAAGGTGTTGGGTTCTGATTATAAAAGTTAGCAGTAAACTTTGGAGAAATCTGCTTGTTCCATAATTAATATTTTTGAATCATGAGGACAACAATAATATCTACTCTACAGCATCACTATGAGGTTAAAATAGAATATACATTTATAATTTAAGTGCTTTATAAGTGTTAGTGTTTGCTGCTTGCATTGTTTTCATTAATCTTTGCCAAAATGAAATTCATGATTATCTTCACCTGATTGGGAACTCTCTATAATACCAAACTGTTGTTGCCTCTCAGGAAATGCCTTGCATTTAGTCCCCTGCTTTTCTTCATACCCCTTTCTGCTCTTGAATGACCTCCTTTCTCCCTATTTTAGAAATCTCTGCCTTGCTTTCTGTGCCAAACCATAACTGACCTTTTTTGTAAGGTAATTTACTGAGAGTCTGCTTATGGTCCAGGCGTTGGGATTATAAAGATCAGGAGGATACCCTTCTGCCCTGAAGGAGGTTAGAGTCAAGTTGAGGATCCAGAAGCAACAGATCACTACGCACAGAGTGAGATTCTTGGGCACCAGCCAGTACAGCCATGCTGCCTGATGAGGGAAGCAGTGGTCACGGCGGTTCTGTCGCAGCTGTGGTACGTGAGTTGCAGCAAGTTTCTTGAAGGTCCGGTGGGGAAGGCATATTTGAAAATGTGGAGTGTGGCCAAAGAAAAGACTCGGCAATCTGATAGTGAGATGATGATGGCATTGAGTGAAGGGAGATGTGACAAATTTGAGGCTGTTGAGGAATTAGTAGCTGACTAAGGTTGGTACAAAAGGAGGAGGAGTGTTTGTGGTCTCCCAGGGGTCTGGCAGTAGGTGTTGGTTTCTCTCCCTGATGCCAGGGCCCCTGGGAGGAGGAGCACATAACAGGATTGTTGATTTCGGAATGCTTTGTGGAGATGTCTACTAGGCCATTGAAGATACAGGTCTGGAGCCTAGGAAGGTGCCCCTGTATGGGGATGTAAATTCAAGGTCAACAAAAGATTGGTGATAGAAGGTCAGTGCTCAGAGTGTTGGGAGGATTATCACAAAAGAGTAAGGTTAGGTGCATCCTGAAAAAGTTTAAGAAATGAGAAGTTGTGGCTAACTTTATCCTGCAGGGCAGTCGAGTGATAGAGGAAAAAGTAAAGTGCCATTGGCTGGGATTCAGTAAAAGAGAGGTCATTGCCAGCACTGCCATTGTGCTGTGTGTGTTTGTGGCGGTGGCGTGGTGGGGAGGGAGGTAGGGCAGGAGCAGAGGCTGAGTAATGCTGGTAAGGTAAGGAGTAAGGGAGCAATCTCAGGTAACTCTTTTGAAAAAGAACGTGCTTGTGATGGGAAGGGGAGAGCGAGGGTGGCAGGTGCTGTAGAAAAACAGATGCAGGACCAATGGAAGATTTTGTGAAGCTTCTCATTTAATGCCTAGCATTTAAAATGATATTTTCCTAGCTTGTCTTTAAAAAGAAAAATGTGGAAAACCCTCGCTCTTACTCCTAGGCGATCATAACAGCAGTGTGGTGGGGTAGTGGGTTCCAATTCCTCTCTGCACCTCCCACTCTCTGACCTTCCATTCCTCGTATGTAAAAGGAAATGGTGATACTTCCTTTATGAGAAGGCTGTAAGGTTAAAAGGAAGGCATTTATGAAGCAACTGGCACAGTTTCACAGGATAGAGGCTAAGTTTTGTAAGTTCCTGTTGCATATTCTAGGCACACAACAGAATTTTACTTGGTGATTGATAAGGTGGACACAGGGCTGAATCGAGTTCTCACTGCCTTGTTTATCCTGAGACTGTTGTGTGGTTCATGGCCTCAGCCACCCTGTGAGGAGCCACTCAAATAGCCTGCCCTTCCTTGAAGTTGTCTCTGAGCCCAGCCTACCTGCGTCTGTCTTTCTTCACCATTGGCACCTAAGCTTCAGACTCCCTGTGCGGTTTACTACAGGGCAGCTGCGCGTCCCCTGCATGTCCCGGCGCCTGCAGGGTGTTGCAATGAGGATTGCTTCAGCAGTAGTAATGGGCTTGGTTCCAGGCCCTCATTCATGGGCGGGAATCCTGTCCTGCCACCTACTGCTCCCCCAGCTGAGAGCTGATGAAACCGCCCAAGAATGTGAGGTCTGTGGTAGGCCCAGGTTTCACAGCCATTCCTGAGGTTAGATGTGTTAATGCTTAGAGACCTTCTGTTTGTTGATTTTTATTTTTATTTGTTTCCAGCCACTCATTGATATCATCCTTGGACTATTTTATCAACTGTGTTGCTATGTTGTTGGTTGTAAGATGATTCTGTAAATGAGGATGTTGGAAAACGATTAATGTGTTCTCAGTGTTTCCTTTAGCTTTGACCTTGAATTTGGTGCTTGATATCTTGTGTAATTCTCAGTCAGAGCAGCCCTTTGACCTAGGTGTTCTGTGGCCCCCATCGCAGGTGGTCCCAGGAAGGTGTGAAGTTCAGACACCTTAATTAACTTGCCCTGAAGCACGCAGTGAGTGATGCATAGAGTCAGGATTCATAAGAGATCCGATTGAAACTGAATCTGCAGTTCTTTGGGCTCCACTGCCCTGGAGTAAAAATAGCGATTCTAGGGGTTGATCTTGGAAGGCAGGAAGTGAGAGGGGGAATATAGGGCAGAGGTGGGGTTCGCTTTCCTGTTAAACAGGTGGAGGAACTGCTGATCTTCTAAACTGGAGACCTAGTTTTGTTCTGTTTGACCTGAACAACGTCGAAAACATCAGGAAACTTCACGTAAGAATTTAGATAGGAATCTTATCTTGAAAATGAGATGTGCCCACGCCGAGCAGGGACAGCGCAGCAGCGTGCGCTGCCTCCCCTGACAGGCCCACGGCTCCCGCCCAGCCTGCTCCTCACCTCCGCGGGCTCCTCACTTCTGAGCACTGCCTGCCTGACCCTGCAGACACTCGATTTTGCAAACCTTGCTCAGTTTATCACTTAATCTCGTGTGACTGCATTTCACCTGTACGGATCATCAAATGTTCTCCTTACATCTCTCCTCCTCTTCCCCCTCATCACCAGTTTTGGGTTTCCTTGCTTTAGTGACCAGCACTTAGCATCCTTTACAAATGATTTTCCTGGTACCTTTTAGCACCTCTCCCCCCAAAATGGTGGCAGGAGATCCTGTTTAGTTCACTCCTGAGAATTAATTAATCATCATAGCGGAGCCTTTTCTTTTTCTGTGGCCAGACCTTTGCCGGGACCCCTGAGTGTAAACCCTAGCAGTGATATTGCCGTTAGGGTTGGAGAACTGAGGCTCTGGGGCTCAGGCCAGAACAGGTTGACCAGTGTGCACAGCAGGGGCATGAACCCAGGGTGTTGTATGCCCAAAGCTCTGCTGTTCCCCTGACAGGGCTCTGGGAAGACCAGGGTAGGCAGTAGCATCCAGGGCCACTGAACTGCTCTCTTGGGCACACAGCCTTGCTCTTACTGCACCCTGGATCCCATCACAGCGTGGGTGGGGAGCCCCCATTGCCTTGGGGGAAGCTCCTTTTCAGCAGGAGGAGCCAGGAAGGTGTGCCCACCAGGCCATAGCAAAGCCTTTATGCTCCCTGGCTTCACAGGATCTCATTGCATTTCAAGCCCCCAAAACCCCAAAAGACTTTCAAGTCCATTATCCAGAGACAAATGCCCATTAAATGCTTGCACCTTCCAATGCAGCAGATCACGATTTTTTGTACTGATTATTTGGAGGTGGTGGCGGTGGTGGTTCTCAAATGACAGGCTTATGGTATAATTACCTGTCTTACTTGTCCTCCACTTTACAATTTGTTCTCTAGAAGCTTATATCTGAAATTGTAAGAGTGTCAGATGTGAGGGTTTTGTTGTTGTTGTTACTGGCTTACAGACAAACTACACTAAACTGATAGATCATATGATTAAGGATAGATCATACTGCGGTAGTCCTTGAATTTCATGGATAAAGATGTAATGTTCACAAAGCCATCTAATAATGCAGTTTCTGGTGAAAGGCATAGCTGCTCTTGCATTTTGGAATCACCTGTAACCTAAGAATCTTTCTCGATGTAAATGAGTGAGAGAGAGATAGAGAGACTGTGTGTGTGTGTGTGTGTGTGTGTGTGTGTGTGTGTTCTGGCCCTGCTGCTAAGATATAGCTCTGCTGAAGGCCTTGGGAAAGAAACAAGTTACCTCACTCGGTACAATTTACTTATTTTTGTAACAGAATTAGGTCACTGTATTCATAGGGCACTTCATTCATGTGTGTTTGGAGTCACTGTCCTGGAGATGCTGGATGCAAAGCATACAGCCCTTCATTCAGGTTTTTCAGGTACTACCCTAAAGTTCTCGTTTCAAAGTAATGCTTGATATCTTTAGCCTACAAAATGGCCTATTTTGGTTCACCTTTGGATTTAACTTTCTCCCTCTCTGGGAGAAAAATATATCTCAGGTGATACAAACCAGGTGGCACATTCCCTGAGGGCGAGGTTGTATCTAATGCTTCTTTGTAGCCACAAGCCCAGACCTGGTTATTCCCTTGCCACAGGAACCTCGGTGAGGTCCGGCAGCTTGCACAGCATGCAGTCAGTGAGAGGCTAAGGCAGGAGATGAGCTCCAGTGTTGTGGCGGCAGAGTGGGCTGCCTCTCTGCGGAGCTGCTTGGCTTGTTTAGTGGAACCTCACAAGTAGTCTGGCCAGTATGGTAGACCTCAGTTCAGTAGGTGAGGTTTTTGACTCAGTCTTGGAGTCTGTGACCCTGGGCAAAGCATTTTACCTCTCAGAGCTTGAGCTTGCTCATCTATGAAATGAGGAAAATTATGGTCTGGCTCCCAAAGGGGCTGTGAGAATATGTTGAGATAATATATGAAGTGTGTATTATAAGTACCACAATCATATAAAGGTGTAATTTATGGCATTTATTCTTCTTTTCCACTTAATAATAAAAGTCTTATTACTTACAGTCAAATTTTACAGTTTGCTGAATTGAAATGTGTATTTTTACATTCTGTTTAGGCTGTCTGATTTGTACATAGCTAGATTCTGAGAAGGCTGGTCAGAGAGGGGAAGGGCAAAAGTCCCAGCAGCCAGAATAGTGGCTTTAGGTGAACGTGTCCTAAACCAGATCTGTATTCTAAGTGACTCCTGGTTCCTTAAACACATTGCTGAGCATTCAGAACCCCGTATCAAGTTTTTAGTTGCTTGATTGCCATTTCCCAGAAAGCAAGAATACTTTTCACAGCTTTTTTTTTTTTTTTTTAAGAAAGAGAAAAATATATTCTTTCTTGTTTTGTAAGGGTCACCCCATGGTTTCAGCATTATCTTTGGGAGTAGTAACTGTTCTTCACGGTGATGGCGGTGGTCACCTTCACCGTTCAGATAAGGTCCTTCTGATGGTTGTCTGGGCTGTGGGGAGGGGCAGTTATTTCCAACACCTCTCCCAATATAACTGATGTCAGGTTGTCTCCTCTGATTTTATGAATCACAGTTAAACCAAACTGTAATGCTTTAAAATAATGAAGTAAGACTGGTGCCTAAGAGACAGTCTTCCTTCAGTTCATCTTACCTTCATTGATAATTTATAATTTCCCTAGTGAATAATTCACAGTTTTCGTCAACATCAAACCCTCACTATTCCTCATTTTCTCTTTTCATAAAAAGAAATAAGTACCCTACCCCTTATGTATGTAGGAAAAGGATCTGGCGTTAATTCACTTCATATAATAATATGTGTGTGTATGCACACCCATGTGTAACATTTTTTTTTAAGTACTGGCAATTCTTACTGTCACAACTCAAGTCCCTCCACAGGTACCCTCATGGTCTGACCTTCAGCCTACCTGCCTACTTTCCAGCTCCCTACCCCCACACCAGGCCTTTCCTGTTCACCTGGCCCTTTTGTCCTGGAAGTCCCATCTCCGCCTAGTCCACTAGGCAAGCTCCGTACACGACTTTTGAGTCTAACGTATCTGCCTCCCCTTTCAAAGCCTCGCATGGTTTCCCCATGTATCATGTCAGTGCTCCTCAGCCCCTGTGATTGCCTGGTTGCCCACACCTCCAGCTCTTGCACTGCAGTTTCCCTCTTTGCCTGATGCCTGAGAATGCCTGCCCCCTCCTGTCACCCGAGTCCGGCGGGGTATCTGCACACAAAGTCAGAACTTAGATAACGTTTGGCTCAGTGTTTGGCTCTCCTGGAACATGGCTGATCTTGGTAGGTATTACCAGTTTTCTTTTTTCCCCCTGAATATCCTCTTTGCTTTCTGAAGTGCAGGAGTAGAGCCCTGGAAGGGCTGAGAGAACAGGAATCGTCAGTTGATCATGTGTAGACATGGCCGAAGACCAAGCACTGGTCCTTTGATATTTCTGGACAGCTCACTGTGAAGTGAGAGAACTAAAGCTGGGAGCTGGACATTCAAATATAGCTCCTTAGCTATAATGTCAGTCAAGAAAGTCAGCTAGGTACAAGAGGAAATAGTCAACAGTACCAGCATCTAACAAAATACAGCTACAAGCTGAAGTGTCGGGAAATCAGGAGGGCTGGGGTCTGCCCAGAACTGGGGAGTGTTGCTCCCCTTCAGGCTGTGGGTTTTTGCCACAGAGGTGTGTGGGTATACTTCCACCAGACTTACAAGAGAATGGATTTTTATATAAAATTGAACCAATTTTAAATACTGCTTTAACTTTGTTAAAGCACTGGGCGAGCAAATAGAGCTTGTCTGTGGGTTACAGTTTTCTACCTCTAATTTTCACTGTGGGGCTGCCCTGGGTCTCTCCCTTGGCTTTCAGCCTACACCCTGTGTGGCCTGGAGCCCCGTTACCGGGTGCCTGCTCTAAGCCTTTCCCTCACTTTGACCAGTTTCCCTAACTTGGCATTTTTTTCTCCCTGAAATGATAAGCTTGTAAGACAAGATTTGAAATAATTTAGAGCATTTTAGAACTTCATGGCATCGCATTTAATTTGGGATGAGCACTCCTTCAAAAGCTCTGAAATTTTTTTCTTCCTTGGTGCTAATGTGTTAGGTTGAAACTTAATGAAAACATTTTTATAGGCCAAAATGGCACTTTTGTACAGTTTAACCTAGTATGTGTAGCACTTGGGAAATTTTCATAATTAGAATCAGGTCTACTGGAAGAAAGACGGCAGAGAGATTTTCTTAGAGTAATTACGAAGAAAGACCAGTACGGTGAAAATGTTTAAAGTGTGCCACATATGTGGACCCCGTCACATCTGCCTCCATGAATGGCTTTGCTTGAACTGAGTTGAACTGAATGCTCCAGGCACTCAGTCCTGTTCAGTAGGCCTACCCTTTTGGCATTCAGTACAACTTCAGCTTTCTGGAGAAAGTTCTTTGAAGTCTACATATTGAGGTTAATGTTCCTTTAGGCCTGTTACTAATACCAAAACTAAACCATGGTCCCTGCTTGTTTTCTTATTGGAATGCTTGCAGAAGGAAGATTAATCAAATAGATAGGGATTGATGTATTTGGTTTACATTAGATAGAGAGGAATTAAACTGCATTTGTTGAACTAACCTCTGACCTAGCTTTTAATAGTTTTTCCCAGGCTTCATTTTTTTCTTACTTAAAATGCATTTGAACTTACTTCATATTCAGCCACTCTGTAAACTACCTTAAAACTTATTTTGGGGGGGAATGGAGCTAGGCAGGGTCTAAATAAATAGCCATGTGTCTGTGTTGGAGAGAATGCTTGTCTGGTGAAAACTGATTGGTTGCAATTCATGGGAGAGGTGCGGGAGGCCGCATGGGGAATGCACCGTCTCCTGATGGGGCTGTGGTGGGGAAGAAAGTTAAGGATAGAGGTGGTAGGCTTTGCCACCCTGGTTGCAAAATTACCACGTTGCTGGGAGTGTCTTCATCTTCCAGATGAAGTCCAGACTTCATCCTCCAGAGTGAAGAACGAATGAGGAGGTCATCAGAGCAAATGTTAGTGTACTGTGGCACTTACTGATCAGGTGCCTTCGACTTTTAGCGCTCAAATTGATTGCTGCATTGGCTAGTTATTTAGTGTCTGTCTGACTTGCAATTTCATATAATCCATGATCTGATTATCAGTGGTGTGCATACTGCATGCATGCCAATATGCCTTTGTAAGGATCAGGTACATATTTAATAGTCATTATTTCTGGGCCTTAGAGTGAAAAATAAAGATGGTACTTGAGGTATTGTACTGGTGGCTGTAGATACTTTTTCATTGTATATATATGGCATATATATTTTGTTTGCAACATGAAATTAAAGTGAATGTTTTAGGGTAAAGGGAATATTGATGTTTAACATATGTTATGGTTTTATTTGTTCAACAGTGATCATAATATGCCAATACAATGATATTGTAGTTTACTTTTTGATGACATCCACTATTCTTTTATTCACTAATTTTGCTATGTATAATATAGGTACTACATAGACAGTTTTGAAACAAACCTTTATCTTATTTAAAGTTTTCGTTGTTCAGGTCATTAAAATGCTGGGTTGAAACAGCCAAAAAACAATTGTACCTGTGATTATTTGAGGATTGTATGTTTCCGAGAGCCCTGAGTAGCCGTGTGTACCTGACCATCATGTGCAGGACTGTCTTGTGTGTACATACATCCAGTAAACAATTAATTTTGCAGCTTTTCCAGTTCGTCTTTTAGCCAGTTTATCTAAATTGTATTCAGAAGCCCACTGATAATTTATTTTCCGTATCATCTGAGTGTCGCGGGGCCAAGGGGGAGTGAATTTGGATGGGAAGGTCATCCGCCCCTCGGCGTGCGGCAGGCCCCAGAACGAACGCCTGCAGTCCAGAGGCAGCATGCGCCCAGGCATTGTTTCCTGGGGTCTCTTCTCCCAGCTCTTAGCCTGGCAGTCCCCCCACTGAGAGCTCTAATGTATACCAACATCCCACATAGTCTTCTGCTACCATTTTTCTTTCTTCAAGTAGATTAGAAGCCTTTACAGTGTAGGGACCTTAGAATTTTGTTTCTGCTGCCTTCTGTTAATACTGGCTTCTGCCATGGAAGCAACCAGGATCTTTTTTTTTTTTAAGTAAATATTGTTTCTTTTTTTTTAAGATTTTATTTATTTGGGGGGGGAGAGAGAGAGAGAGAAAGAAACATCAATGTGCGGTTGCTGGGGGTCATGGCCTGCAACCTAGGCATGTGCCCTGACTGGGAATCGAACCTGCGATTCCTGGTTCGCGGCCCGTGCTCAATCCACTGAGCTATACCAGCCAGAGCGCAACCAGAATCTTGATGAAATTTAGCAAAGGATACCCCTTTGTGTCAAGGACTTGAAAGGAAAAGAGTTGCTTTCTATTCTGTATCCTCTGGAGGGTTGCTCAGGTGGCTGAGAGCCAGTAAAATCTGGAGCCTGAGAGCTTGTTCAGGCCAGGGGCAGACTTTCTGCTGACAGCTGACAAGTCCGTGTTTCTGTCTCATTAGGCACAACAGCAGCAGTATTAATTGGAGTAAGGGTTCAACAGATGCCGGCTAATGTCATTGTTTGCCTAGGACTGTTCTAAATTATTCGGGTATATTTTAATTTACTAAAAGGACTTTGGATTCAGATTGCACATCTGCCCGTTACTTGGGCAGACTACCTCACCCCTCTATACCTCAGTGTCTTCTTCTCTGCATTATAGGATCTACTTGAGGATTGAATGAGGTGTCACCGCCATATTAACTCAATCCTTATAGACCTTTTATTGGAGCTTGGCATGTGGTAAAAACTGAGTATTAAGTTTTCACTATTGAGTGGTAGTAAGAATTGGTACACCCTCTCTTTTAAGTGAAGAAACCGAGGCATACAGAGGTTCCTTCAACAGACATGAGCTCTCTGTTGCTAGAGCATGCCCAGGTGAACACACCTGTGGAGGGGCAGAGCCTGGATTGGACACAGGTCGGCCTGAGTGCTGTCCTCCTCTGCATCCACACAAACCGGGGGTCATATGCTAATTAGGATCTGACTTCTCCCTTGGGAAAACTAGACAGTAAAGTAGCTCCAACTTGACCACTAGCCATAACGCACCCAAGACCAGCATTTGTCAAGTAGTATAGTAGCACAGTAAATAAATCACAAATCTGTATAATTTTACCCATTAAACTGCCCAAAAGAGGTCACTACTAGCAAAGAGTGAGTTGGCTCAAAGCTTTAAAAAGCAGTGACTAAGAAAGGGCATGGCTGACTGCAGGCAGGCAGGGTTCAAAGTCAGAGCTCTCCTTCATGCTTATGTACCACTTACGTCTTCGTTTGCTCAGTGGAAAACAGGGGTATCAGCAGTATACACCTTACGTATGTGAAGGTTTTTTAAAACAAGTAATGTATGTTAAAATATTCAGTAGTCTTGGGCATGTATTAAACTATCCATGTGTGTTAATGATTGTTGCTTTAGTGTTAAGGAGAAGGACAGTTTGTGTTGTATGAACTCTAATACATCAGAAAAAGTCATTTAAGTAGTTACCTTTTCCTTTGAAAATGACAGACATTAGAATTAGAAATTGCCTTATAAGAGGAATTGTGGACTCACTGATATGAATACCTTAATGAGATATCTTATACCAAGTGAAACTTAATCCATGCTGTTCTTCAAATGCATTTTAGTATAAATTTTTTATGTATAGTTAATAAGAATGGTAATGAAAGAGTAAATATGCTAATTAGGCATAAGATGGAGAACAGATGTTCTGTTCTGCCCATATTTGCTGTGTGAGGAGGTAGAAAGTTTAGCAATCCTTGCCAGGTCAGATAGGAACCTGGCTTTAACCGTTGGCCTGAAGCAGGCTTGAGTCTTGTTTTTTGTTCACATGGTGTCTTTCATGTGACTCATCTCACTTAGTTTTTAACCACGTGGTCATGGTTGCCTCTGCTCTCCCTCCCTGCTTTAGATGTTTGCAGCTGTGAGAAGTGCAGTTGGCCCCTGTATTGGTAGTAATGTAAAACTTCCCACCTGAGGAAGTAGGAGCATACCGTATTTATCTCCATCTTGCAATGGAAGAATCTGAAACCTAAGGAGGTTGAGATTTGATTCACATCATGTAGCTGGCTGGTGACAAAAGTGTTTAGGACCAGCTCTCCTCATCATCTTTGGCTTTGTCCAGTGTCCCTGCCAGCATTCGCGTGTTTGGTTCAAGCCTTGGTTTCTTGTTAACCATCCCTACCACCTCAGGATATCATTTGAGGGCCTCAAGTGACCATGTGATCTAAGCCTTTCATCATACTGTGAGGGAAGGCAGTGAGCTCTTGGGGAAGTAAGAGCCTTGCCCTGTCACACTGATAACTTTTGGCACAGCCAGCACACCGACCCTGGTCCTTTTGCCCTATACCACACTACTGCCTGTGTGTGGTGTCTGCTGTGGAGGCTGTGGGATACTCCCAGGTGATTTCTCCCAGCGTCGACCTCACTTCTCTCCTGTCATCACCGCCACTCCCTTTCTTGGGCTTGGAGAGAGTTTCATGGGTTTTCCTAGCTTTTCTTAGTTCAGAGGCATACAAGAAGGAAAAAATGGCCATTCTTGTCTCTCCTATCTTAAATAAATTTCCATGGCATTTTCTCATAGTACAGCAGGGAAGATTTTTTGTTCTTAAAGGAAGTGAAGTGAAACCCTTAGATATCAAGGAAGAAAAGCAGGCAGACACCTAAGGGCACAGACACCATTGACCTGAATACAAACACCCACTCTCATTCAGCCTTCCTTCTCCCACCCAAGTCCCTGAGAGGCGAGCCCGCTCAGCGTATCCTCTGTGACTGGGAAAGCATCTCCTCCTTCTCTTCATGAAATAGTTAGTTTTCTGACTATTTACTTTCCCCTCTAGGTGCCATTCTTAAATAAGGAATTCAGCCATCTACCTGCGCCTCCTGCAGCCCCTTATTCTCAGCCCACACATACCTGAATTTCTTTTCCAGTAGGTGTTGGAAACAATAGTCTTGCCATAGGGTTTTTCTGTAGTACTAAGAGAACACAACTACTTGATCCCTGACTTCAAGGAGGAGAGACTATTAACCTCAAACTAGCAGAAATAATAATGAAATAAAATATCAACAGTGTCTGGCTCTTTCCCCAGCCTCTGCCATATATATGATGATACAGAAACAAACTTTTTGCTCTTCATTTTGCTAGCAAATCGGAGTCTTTGATTAGGAAGAACATTGTTGTTAACAATGTTAACGTGCCTCATGTGAAAGTAGATTCAACTTGAGAATATGATTTAAAATTCTGTAGTAGACAAATCTTAACTGAATATACTTAACCAAACTGAATAAGTCAACAAGTCATTTTACGTTAGGCTCACCAATCTTTTAAAGTCCTCTTTATAACTTAGAAGATCAAATCCGGGTGCTTGCTGCTTGTTTTCCTCAGTGAAGCACAAACTTCCCTAACAATTTAAATGCAAAGCAGAACTAAGCTGTTCCTGAGCTGTTTGTCAGTAGCTGGGCAGTTTTCTCAGTGCCTCCTCTGACATGTTTTAACATGATCTCTTAAGGATTTAGACTGAGGATTGCCCTATTCTTTGTGGTACAAGGAAGAATTGAGGTTCTTTTATCAAAACAAGGCAATTGGGATAGAAAATCACTGCTTTCTTTCTGGCCTCTTTTCTAAAAATAAAGTGTGAATAAAAGATTATGAAACAAACTTAAATTTTGGATCTCAGAAAACAATTACAAGGTACTTTGGAATTGATTCATCTAATAAAGTAGTGTGATTAAAAAATCACTTAATTCAAATGATTTCCAATATATCATTTCCACATTCGAGGGCAAGTACATACTTTACATTTTTGGCCTGTGTGACTTGGAAATGCTGATGCTGCAAGCAAACATTGGCCCCTGTATCGAAAAGTGGTGCCTTCCAAAGAAGACTTCCATATCTCATTCAGTTAGTGTTCTAGCTCCTACCTTTTCTTCAGACCTCAGATTTCAGCAGAAGTGCAATTAATCTTAATCAGTGCTGTGTCCTATCAACCACGGCTTTTAAGACAATTAAAAAAGATTTTTATTTACCTTTCATTGCGGTAGCTGGCTGTCCATTCACTTGATACTCGCGTCTTCAAGTTGAAACAGGCTTCTCAACTCTAATTAAGAATAAGCCTTGAAGCTAAGGTTGGCAGTGATGTGGATTTTCTGGTAAACCATGAAAAATCAGCATTTTTCTCCCCTGCCAGAGAAGGTGGGTGCTTCCCTGCCCGCCTGGAGATAGTCCTTTGGGGCACCCTTGCGGAGTCTCCTGCTCGGGAACGACTGGAGCAACTCGCTCTCTTGCTAATGTCAGTGACTCACATCTAAGACTAGGTGATATTTGTAGGCTGTGGAAGAGTATTTCCTGAACCTGCAGGAGTCAGACAGTGAGTCACCTGCAGGGAACACAGAGGGCTGGAACTCAGAAGGCCAGAGGACTCTTTGAGGAGGAGGAGGAGATGAAGGCTCAGGTTGGGCCCCAGTCAGTCAGGCTCAGGTTTAGTTCTTCTTTTCTTTTTTTTGGTGGGGGAGAGGGAGGGGGTCTTTCTATTGCTAATGAGAAAATATTTATACATTTACAGCCTGCTTGCTAATTAAATTGTGGCTGAAAGGAATCAATATATTTTATGAAAGACAAATCCTTTAAAGGTTTTATTTTACATATTATTTAAAAACTAGAATTACAATGTGTTTTTATATTAGTAATTGATAACTTTGGAAACCTGTAGTCTTATGCAAGAATATGATGATATCTATAGATCTATTTTTATGAATACACAAATATACTTAAATATTTTAAATGAAATTTATTTAGGGGAAAGTTCAATGAACCTTTTGAATTTCATTCTTTGGGCAAGGGCTGGGAGTGGTGGTGGAATCCGTCCTGTTTTCATTAAAGAGAGTTAGAAAGAGACTACACCTGGCAACCACGGGGTGAGCTACTGGCCAGAAAGGTGGGGTGGCCTCAGGCCCTGGGGATTCAAGGGCAGACTGATGGCCTGGGAGGGGCCAAGGAGACCAGGTCCTGGTAGCAGCTAAGGAGGTGCCTGAAGGTGAGCTTTCAGGTACTGGGGTGATGAGGTGGTTCTGCAGGGGTTACAGGTACATCAGGTTGGCCTGGACTCTCCCTGAGGCCACCCTGTCCTGTCTGGCTGTATCATCCACTGGTTCTGCTCCTATTCGTTACCTTCCATGCCCCCCTCCTTGACCTCTCCATCATCAGGTAACTCACTATAGTCCATCTTGCCCATGTCCTGCATGTCCTCCTCACTGTCCTCTTCCTCAGCACCACAGTGCTCTGAGGCTGGCCTATCAGTGGGTAGCAGGAGGTTGTCTTTCCCTACGATGCTCTGGAGCCCAGCCTGGTGCTGCTCTTCTCACTGCTGTGGCTCTGTTTCCTCCACACACAGCCTCGTCACATGGGGGGGGGGGGAAGTGAGGGAATAAGGTGGACGTGCCTCCTAAAGGCCCGCAACCCGGAAGCACTTGAATTTCATTCTTAAACACCAGATAGTTGTTTTATTTTTTTTTTAATCTTTCCACAGTGATACATTTATATAATCAGATCCCTTTATCTTATTTATAGTTAGTTTTAGAATGTTCAGATAAAAGTCTTCTAATGATTCCAAGATTTTCTTGAATGCAACATTCCAACAAGTAAATAAAAATTTAAAAAGTCTAATATCATGAAATGGAATCAAAACCTGTTATTCCCACAGATGATGATAAATGAAAATAATAATCAAGATGGAAATGTTTTTGAAGGTAGTAAATCAACAATAGGTTTACTTAGTGTTTATTTATGCCTTATGGAAATAATGTGCCAGTATATGTACTATGTAGTTGATTTTCTTTCCTTGTTTGTACAGAAAAACATGTGCTTAGTTTAAATACCAGTAGTTGGATATCAGAATTATGTTTCTTCCCTTCCCTTTTCCTAAACAAAAACAGTCAACTGCAGTATTTGACTGTTTCATTTCAGATTTTCATTTCATTCTTTTTACTAGCTAAACCTAAGGAAAATCTCTGAGCAAAAGTTAGCTAGCTTGATAATGGCTCAAACTTCTAAGACCTTGCCAGAGTTACAAACAGCCCTTTATTTCAGTTTCACTGTGCTTCATGCCGTTTACCTCTTTCCTACAGACTATGCCTTTAGCATTTGAAGCCAGCTCACTGCATCTTGGCAGGGAAGGTTGTGGCATGCAGACCTCAGTTTGAAATATTTGTCCTTCTTGGATTAAATTTTTGCCACTTGTCACTGTGACCTGTAAATGACTCAGGTACTGCTGTTAAGGTGGGACCTAACTGCCAGGTCTTAAAAGCATCAATTCAGAGGGGGAGATACCCCTTGTAGTCTCTTTAAAAGTATATTGAGCAAACACCTTCTCTGCAAGTTCTGGAGATTATCATCCCAAATTTTCAGTGGTGTGTATAAAATCATATTAGGAAGCTTATTTGGACAAATATTTATAGGCTTCTGTTAAAGGCATAAAGGCAGTCTGTTACCTATCTGAAGTTTTAATGCATTTATTACTTGAGGTGACTTGTCCTACTAGGGGCAACTAACTATACTGATTTTTTTTTTTAATGTCAGAGAAAATCCCTTATTATCAAGCTGCTGAAAATGTTTTTTAAAGATTTTATTTATTTATTTTTAGAGGGGAAGGGAGAGAGAAACAGAGGGAGAGAAACATCAGTATGTGTTTTCCTCTCATGCACTCCCTACTAGGAGTAGGGAGCTGGCCTGCAACCCAGGCATGTGCCTTGACTGGGAATCGAACCAGCAACCCTTTGGTTCTCACGCAGGTCAGCGTTCAAACCACTGAGCCACACCAGCCAAGGCTGAAAATGTTTTTGATATACTTTTCTATGTTGAATTTGAAGGGAAGTGTTTTGATAATTCAGGATTATGTTACCTGGTCTTGAGTGCCTTTTAAAACAGTCTCTGGAAAAAGGCCTACCTGTGGGAAGATTATGGTAGGCCTTTGTAGGCATGAAAAAGGACCTTGAGTTTGAAGAAGGACCTTGACTTTCTGTGTGTTGTTTTTACAAAGATCTCCTCGTGGAGGAAGGAAGGGGCTGGTGTCCCATCACCAGTGCAGTAAGTGGCCTTTTTTTTTCTCATTGAGGGTGGCCTAGGGTGGGCTTTCCCCTCCTTAATATAACAGTAGGATTGTCCTATTTAAAAGTGTCTTTGTCCGGTGATGCAACTTAAGTCTAGTAATGAGTTAACATGAGGCATACCCGTTCATCTTAAAGCATACTATGCCCGTCTCAAGTTGGGACTTGTTAAAGCTGGTCTTACTTAACATTCAAAAAGGAAAGTGGAGTACACGTTTAGTCATGAAAAAAGTGTAACTCTTTGATGAGAGAGCAGCTAAAAACCAGCCCATGACTTTATTATTGTTCAAATCACTGAAAGGTTAACTTGCAAATTTTTTTTCTGCCAATCTTTTTGTAGCAAGTCTCACATTTCATAAAAGCCACAGTAGACTTTATAACAATAATTATCTTGTCATTTTGTTGGAAGATCCTATTAAATGCAGGGAAGCTCTTTTAATAACATTGTTTAGCCATTACAAACCTGAAGTTTATTCGGAATACAGGACGACATCCTGGGATGTGTGTTTCTGCCTCTCTACCACCACAATGTTTAAAACAATGTTTTGTTTTATTTTTTATTACTGGTGATTTTTTCCCCCCGCTATTATTGTTAAAGGTGTTAAACCTTCACACAAGTTGAAAAATAGTTCAAGTAGATTTTTACCTAGATTTACAAATTGCCATTTTTCATGTATTCTGCAGATACACACACACACACACACACACACACACACACACACTTATTTTGGGAGGACCTGTCTGCAGTCGTAGTCACTGTGACAAGTGTCTCACTCCTCACTGCTTCAGTGTGTCTTTTTTAATAACAAGGTTATTGTTCTGTCCAAATGCAGTAGTTATCAGTCAAAAGATTAATGCTGAAACAATATTTTTAAGTATTCCATTTACATTAAAATTTTACAATTTTCCAATAATATCCGTTACAATTTTTTTGTTATTATGGAATCTGATCAGTGGTCACATATTATATTTGGCTTTACCATCATTTTAGACTTCTTTATCCTTTAGAATATTCTGTCTTTTTTTTTTTTTAACAACCTTTTTGTTTAATCTCCTCGGTTTTTGTGAATTGCCTCACTCTGAGTCTGCTAGGTCCGTTCTGTGGGATGTGTGGTAAGGGGATGCTTTTAAATGTTTCCAAGGCAGTCTGGTTTTATTAGCTAGAAGGCTACATTGGAGTTCGGAATTTTGAAGCTAAATAAGACTATCTT
Source organism: Phyllostomus discolor (assembly GCF_004126475.2). Taxonomy (NCBI): domain Eukaryota; kingdom Metazoa; phylum Chordata; class Mammalia; order Chiroptera; family Phyllostomidae; genus Phyllostomus; species Phyllostomus discolor. The sequence continues at coordinate 61,361,310 of NC_040904.2, forward strand.
TAATTTTGTTTTGGATATAGACCTAGTTCATGGATCACTAATCACAAAATTAGTGGGTTCAAACTGACTTTGTGTGCGTGTGTGTGTGTGTGTGTGTGTGTGTTTTGGATGTCTCATTCAACTACTTGTGGCCTCAGTGTTCTGCAAAATAAGGATTCTGGTTTAATCACAGAATTTTAGATAAGAATTCATAACCTCATCTAAAATGATTTTCCATAATGTATTCTTTTCTTTTTAATCTTCACCTGGCACCATGCTTAGAGAAGGGAAGGGTGGGAGAGAGGGAGAGAAATATCAATGTGGGAGAGGAACGATCAATTGATCAGTTGCCTCGCATGTGCTCTTTGACCAGGGACTGAACCTGCAGCCTAGGCTTGTACCCTCACTGGGAATCAAACCTGTGGCCTTTCAATTTATGGGATGATGCTCCAACTAACTGAGCCACATTGGCCAGGGCTCAAAATATATTCTTTAAAAAAAGATTTTATTTATTAAAAAAGAAAAGGTTTTATTTATTTATTTTTAGAGAGGGTGAAGGGAGGGAGAAAGAGAGGGAGAGAAACATCAGTGTGTGGTTGCCTCTCCTGCGCCCCCTACTGGGGACCTGGCCTGCAACCTAGGCATGTGTCCTGACTGGGAATCAAACTGGCAACCCTTTGGTTCACAGGTTGGCACTCAGTCCACTCAGCCACATGAGCCAGGGCTTGAAATATATTAAAGAGACAGAGCACTGCAGGAGAGAATATGTTTCTAAGATCTTACAAGGAATGAAAATTAAGAAATATTATTGGTAAGTTTTTCTAAATCCTAGAATCAACCTTGTTCCTACTTTCCACCATTTTTGTGGGAGGATTAGCAAATGTATTACCAAGGTTTTCTTTGGTGTTCTAGTCATTTTTCCCTTGCATATGACTTCTTCTTCCTTCTCCTTTCTTTTTTTTTTTTTTTTACTTCTTTTCGTCAACATGGACCTGAACACAATGTCCCCTCCTCCAGTGTTTTGATAAGCCAGCATTTGTATCGTAATCTTGTTTTTCTCTGTCACGATATTCTCAGATATATTCATTTTTCTTAAAGGAAAATTGCACATATAAAGGCCTCCCAGATCTCTGTAGTACATGAATCCATTATTATTATTATTATTTTGTTTATTATAAAACAAAAACAAACAGGCATCTAATTGAAACTCAGCTGATGATGCTCTGTCTTGGGTGCCACACAACAGAACCTACAACAAGCATTGTAGTAAAATCTTCACCAATCTTACTGTTCCATCTCTCTGTACAAGAAAGCCACTCTAATTGTGGCTCACATGCAGTACCTGAGAATTTGTGCTGAGTATAATTATTACAAACCCTTTAATGTTCCCTAGCTGAGATTGGTATCTTTAGGTCGCTGTGCTTGAATTACTGTGTTTAATCTGTCATTTGAAATGATTTGTATCTATTAGGTCTTCTTTATATAAAGCACTTACCTTTTTCTGGTATGAGAACTTCATGTGTAATGGTTGATTAAAGGGGAGGATGGTTTGAGATTGAGTGTGGAGATATGCCTGCATCTGTGTCCTGTTCTGATATCGATCCTCTCCTGTGCTAGGCTTCCTCATCCATTTCTTCACTTTGGAAATCTTGCTCATGAGAGGCGGTGTTAGGCCATGACTGGCGTCAAATAGACTAACCCTCTCCACTTGGTAGAGTTTATTTTTTTTATTTTTTATTTTATTTACTTTCGGCAAGTCATTAATATATCTAAGCCTCGTTTTTCTTCTGAAAAATAAGCATGGAATGGCTACCTTATAAGATTGTAAAATGTAAATGAGATAATATACAGGGTAATTAGTATTTAATGAACAATAGCTTTGGGGGCTTTTTTGTTCAGAAGGCAGAGGGAGCGTAAGTAAGTGAATGAATGGGGGTGTCTGTCTAAATTTAAAGTTGGAATGATTACAAATTGAAAGTACTGCTCCACTAAATCATATTTTGGTAGCCCTTAGAGAGTTCTTGGATTTCCTTTAATGGTGACCCAGTGACTCCTTGAAATACTTTGTTTTCTTTCTTCACAGCTTTCTCTTCTGAAAAGGAGAAACTAGGACTAGCTTATTTCAGACTGTCTGAAATTGTGGGCAAATGAAGAGTCTAAAGCCAGGATATGTGAGGGGAGAGGGAAGGGGTCTTAGCTGGGTCACTGCGTTCTGGTTGGTGTTTTGTTCACTTGTAGTTCAGGCATTTTTAGTTGCAGAGTTAAGTAGAGTAAAAAGGATAATAGCACAGTAGTTATCATACATACAGTGTGAAGGTATGATCTAAATAATTCAAAGGCTAATTTTTAAAATTAAATTTTATTTTACTTGTTGTTCAAGTACAATTTTCTGTTTTTTACTCCCATCCCAGCTCACCCACCCACAAAAGGCTAATTTTTTAAAAAGCTATAAAGCATTCAGATATGCATGAGATGAAATTTCTTAAGATGACTGCAACTACCTAAGGTCACATACATGATCTAATATTTAAGCCGAAGTTAAAAAAATAAAGGTAGGCATTCTATTACTAATGCCCCAGGAATGTTACATTTGTGAATTTGAGCTTTATTAAAGAAGTAGCAAAAGTTCACATCCTGAATGAGGTATGGAATTTTTTCAAAAAACTGGTTTACCTACTTACTGTAAGTCTTGGTATTCGGTTTCCTTGTATATCTTGCTTTTCTCTTTCTTTTCTTTTTTTTTGTCACTTCTCCCATGTTTTCAGCATGCATCCCTACTACCTGGTATCTCATCACCCCCTGCCCACCTCTTTCTCTGTAAATACTTTTTACTAGAAAGGACAGGGGGCTGAGAATCAGAAACCCAGGTACTGTGGAGTGTGAAATGCTGGCACACCCGTTTTCTCACCCAAGCTAGTTTTTCTTGGTCATGCTACTCCCACCCTTTGATTTGTACCTCTGTTCTGTTTGCTGTTTTACATGGCCTGTATTAACTCTGCACTGCATAGGAAGCACAGGGAAAGAGCTACAATGCGTGTTCTTAGACACCCTTTGGAAAAACCAGAGTAATCCAACTGTGTTCCCTCCTTGGAACTCTTGTGAACTGATGGATCTTTTATGTCAAGAGTTTTTTGTTGTCCCTCACTTGCCATTACAAACTGGGCTCTACACCACCTCCTCCTTAAAGTTACCACTGACATCAGAGTTGTAGAATGAATACATTTGACCTTCACAGAGTATATGGGTTGTCTTACTTCTCCTTAAATCTCTCTTTCTCCTTGGTTTCCAATACATTGGACCTCCTGTTTCTTGTTTTAATTCACCAGTCCCACCCCCAATCCCAGCCCCAGTGGTCTCCTCCAGTTCCTCTTCTGTCTGCTCTGTCCATGAGATTTGTGCAACATGGCCTCTGAGGTGCTCCACTCATTCCTTATTCTCTCTCTGTCTTAGAATTTCCCCTTGGCCTCTCACCCAGCCCTGCCTTCAGAGCCCTGAATCTCTGTTTTACCCCCTCTCTCTAGCTTTTGCAACCTAGACCTCACTTTTTCACTGATAATTCACACACACGTGTCCAAAGTCTGCTTTTTGGTCTTCTTCCTTCATGATGCAGCATATAGCCCAAGTCAGTGATTTTCAGAGCAATGGATTTTATCTGGTGGGGCTTGGGGCGGGAATTATGGATGCTACTGAGAAAACATGTCAATCAAAACCTTTTTACGTATAATTCCCCATGCTTCAGTGGACTTTGACTCAAAACCTCTCTTTGAAAACATTACTAAGGTTCATGTCAGGGTTTTTTCCCTTGGCTCTTGCCTGCATAGATGGAAGACTTTTTTCATTGATCTTCTGACTTCAGTGACTGTTCCTCAATCCAGAATCATCCTATTGATGACAAATTCATTCTGTTAAAATGCAGCACAGATGGAGGATGTAATTTTTCACTTTAGAAACCTTCAGTGGCTTATGGAGACATGCAGGCACATCTGCACAGTGCCAGGATCCTACACTCCATTCCCAGACTCATCTTCCACGTTCACACACTGCAGCCTCAGGCCCTCTGTGTCCTTCACACCAGCTGCATCACCAGGCTCGCCCGACCTGAGCCTTCCTCCAAATTGCTGTTTGCACTGCACTGTTCCCTTTTGAATGGTCAGTTTTCTCCTTTGAGGTTCAGTTTACATTTCCATTTCCTATGAGTCCTTCCTCAGTTTCTCTAGTTGCAGTTAGCTACCCTTTCCTCTGAGCTTCCATGGTGAGTTAATTATGGCTCTCATACTGCTTTCCACATTTGGGCTCATTGTGGTCTGGGTGCCTTACCAGAATGTATTTCTGCAGAGACCAAGGGGTCTGCACTCAGGTGCACGACAAAGAAGTGACTGACAAATGAACGCATGAATCTACTGTTTGGGGTTTTCCTCCTCTCAAGAACTCCCAGTGCTGAAGGTGCCCCCAAAGTACTCATAGGGTCCACATGAACTCTTTATACCCCTGGGGTTGTTGAAGCTCATTTGTGTTCAGACCTCTTCCTCTCACTTCAGCAATCACCTCCTTACCATCCTCACTGCTAGGCCCAATGCCAACCCTTAAGGGACTCGGCGTGTCCTCACTGTCAGAGAGCTGGTGTGGCAGAGCCATTGAGGTGTTCAGCTTGAGTTCCCCGGTCTCATTTTCAGTCCCAGCTCTGCCTCTGCTGTGCTGGTGGGGTCATGTGCACCATGGGCAAGTTATCTTTCACTTTGTCCTCAGATTTCTTTTCTTCCCGCCCCGTCCCCCCTTAACCAGGGGCCCTATAGTATCTATCTGTTGTGTTGCAGTGAAAAATAGAAAGGTGGTAATCCATGTAAAGTGCAGAGCATGGTGCCCACCACATAGCAAGCATGCAGCAACCAAGCGTGAGCTGCCAGAGTAAGGTGCTGGGAGGTTCTTGTGACTTCTAGGTCAGGGCTAATTAGCTGGCAGCATCTGGGCTAGTCATGGCTCACACATGAATATTGCATTGTTTTTGTGGGGTCAGGGAATATGGGGGTGGCTACAGAAGTTTTGAAAATCACGGGAAATATAAGAGGCTGAATTTATGAATTCTCTTGAGAACATTACAATATCTGAGGTTGTAAATATAGAGAGTTTAAGAATATGGGCTCAGAAGCAAGAATCTGAATTGGAGCCCTAGCCATGCCATTTATAGGCTGTGTGATCCCATGCAAGTTGCTTAACCTCTCTGTTTCTCAACTTCCTTATCTCTAAAATGGAGACAACAATAACACTTTATAGGGCTTCTGGTATTATTAAATGGGACAACGTAGTTAAAGCTCTTGGTACACAGTGAGTAGATAATATGTGCTGCTTTGTTGTTGCTATTGTTTTACTACTACTGCTGCTGCTACTATTTTACTACTGTTATTGCTACTAGTCAGACACCCTGGGCTCCAAATCACCCCTGTGCCAACAGCTGGCACTGAGTAGTAGATGCCCCCATAGTGGGGTATGAACTTTTCAGGGAGCCACAGTCCTTGCTATGGCCTGTCATCTTATGTCTGCCACACCGTCTTAGTCACGGTTTTGTTTCCTGTTGACATCCCACTTTTGGATGTCCATGTCCAGGATGATTGAGCTGTGAATGAGTCTTTATAGAAGTATGAACGTCAAGGAACATTTTTGTCACAGTGGTTCTTAACCTGTGGTCCAGGTTGATAGCATCAGCACCTCCTGGAAGCTTGTCCTCAGCTGTTCCCCTAGACTTCCTGAAGCAGAAACTCTGGGGATAGGCGTAGCCATGTCTTTTAAGAATACCTCCTGCTAGTTACTAACCAAAGTGTGAGAACTATTGGTTGGAACACAAGTGTTCCATATTTGTATTGCCTATATCTGGTTTCTGTGTAAAATTAAAAATGTTGAGTTTTGTTTCTGAGCACTTTAAATGATTTGTGAATTCCACACTTTCCTTACTGTGTGATCCCTTAGCTATTAGACACTGCTGGGTGTGGGTTCTTCCTCGGGGCAGTGGGGGGGGGGGGGGCGCAGTTTGTTCTGTTAAAAGTCAGGTGAACTCTGATCTTTTAACTTGCTGGAGGAATACGGTTTATCTGGGGGTGATGGTCAGACGTTTTTAGATAGAAGACTTTAGAAAGTAATGGAAGGGACTGCTTTTAGGTGGATATGAAATACATGAAATAATGTTTTTAATAAGATGGAATAATTATTTTATAGATTCTAATTAATGATGACTTTATATCAGCCATCTAACTTCTATGATGTGGAAGTTCACACTGTTTGTCTGCCTCTCCTTCCCCCATTTACAGTAATTTTTCTTGGTTTCTCAAGAATTCTTCTGTATGGAGCAACACCCTTTCTCCCATCGCCTGTCCCAGGGATATTCAGAAGACCTTATCCAGTAAAAATAGTTACAGTTAACTTTTGACAGAAGTCTTTAATTGTGCTCTAAATTCAACACTATATCAAAGCTACTTTTTAGTTCTCTTCTGGGTGTTGTTAGTGGCTATGTTATAGCATCCCATTCTAAAAGGATTCTAGAGTTTAGTATTTCTGTTTGCTACTTTGGAAAGTTCTTCCCAAATAGTTGCTTAGCATTTTGTGAGTGATTTTAAGATGGCTTTCATATGCCTCTTCTTTAAGTTCTTATTAGATTATTTTATTCTACACACCAGGTACTCTGCTTTTGATTATAATGTTATTGAAATAGAATTCAATATTTGTATTTATGGAGGACAGGTTTGCTCTTGAAATTTTATCTTGAAAGATCTTTGTAAAAATTGTATACATTATTTAGATGCAGTTATTTGTAATACGTTATTAGAGTCTACTCATGGTTATGTAATGTCCTCAGCAAAAACCATGCGGATTTAGTGACATTGGTAACAGGTACTTTCTGAAAGGAGAGTTTTGGAGATTGTGTTATGCTGCAGTTACAGTTTTTACTTAACTAAAACCAACAGTACATAGCCAAATCATTTTGTCAACAGCTTTAGAGCTGAAACGTTGGTAGACATTAGCCCCCCCAACTACCCATGTACTGTTTAGCAATCCTGCTGCTTCCTTTGGAGCATCAACCAGAGAACCCGAGAACACCCTCACTTTTCAGGCCCCTGCAACATGCCACAGGAGGGCAACTGAAAAGAGCTTGCGCTTTCAAGATATTTATATCATCTTTGATAATAAAAGCATCAGTGAGAATTGACTTCTCTTTTGCTTTTCTAGTCTGTAAAAGTAAAACCAGTTTGGTTTATTTATTAAATATTTATTGATTGCACAAGGAGGCACAATCTCTGCCCTCAGAAGTATACGTAGGTTGTTAAAAGAGTAGGTACATGTGCAAACAAGTAATTACAAGGTAGTGTGATAAGCACAGTAATTGAGGCTTTACAGACGAGGGACTGATTGGGTTGGAGATGGTGGTAGGAGGTTGACCAGATGGGATTTCTTGGACTAGGTGATGGCAGCCTAGGGTTTCATGGATGGGTGAAGTTTTCTTGGTGAGTTGGAAGTAAATTTACCTGTGTGGTGGCACAGGGACAAAGAGGAGCGTGGCCTGTTCCTACAGTTACAAGTTCATAGACAAGCGTGAAGTTCCAGGCATGGAAGAACAGTTAGATAAGGCCAGAAAGGTAGGCAGGTTCCAGGGCCATGGGGGGCCTTGAGGGCATAGAAAGAGACCTGAGATTCACCTTCCGATGATAATGTTGGAGCTAGACGCACATTTAGAGAGCACTACTTTGGGGCATTTTCTCTAAAAGTTGTAAGCCAGCATCCACAATACCAAAGTGAGTGTAGTTTTTTTGAACTACAAAAGGTACTCAGGGAAAAATATGGAGGTTAATAAGTACAAGTAGGGCTCCATCCTTTGAAAAATATACCAGAATAGATGTTGCTGGTTGTGGGTCAGCAGTCCCTTCTTATATATGTAGCAAGAATAGCAGAGTATTGACATATTCTATTTAAAACATTTGTAACCCAAGATCTGTGGGGAGTATTGTGGGATTTACCAAGAAAAAAAGACATGTTTTTTGTCTTCAAAACAGGTGGTTTTTCCTTAGAAATTCCTAACCACCTTTGCAGTCAAGAATATAGCAAACTAGTTTTAAAGGGAAATCTGCAGTAAGGGCCCTAACACATACCCTAACAGTGGGAGAAGTAAGTATTTTAACCAGTGGTGGAAGGTAGGAAAAGAGGGTGTGGTCCAGGAAGGCTTTGCCGAGTGGGTGGCATATTCAACCACCATCAGAGTATTTGCTGGGCATAGTGAGAATTCTAAAGAAGAATAATACAGTATTCTTACCCTTGAATTGTACACATTTGGCATGTATGCAAATTATGATAGTACAGTATTTTATGTGGCTTAGTAATAGTGCTTGTGTCTCCTATGGTACACTGGGCTCGCGTGGAAGAGGCTCTTTGTAATTTTAAGGGGATTCTCCTTCATCTGGGTTTTCAGAGCTCTCTTGAACCACCTGTGGCTCCCCAGGCACTTTGCAAGTAGTCTGTCTTTCAGCACTGAGCTTTCAGGTTTCACCAAAGGACTTTCAAGGTTTTTTGTTGTTTTTTTTTTTTAATCAGCAAGCATCAACAATTCCGAATACAAAATAGGTAATATTGTTTGGATTATGTGTGTAAAAGAATGTGAGAAGGTATTTTGGAGGGGGGGTGTTTAAGGACTATATATTTATCCACAATAAATCTTTTCTAAAATATAAGTGAATGTCCTTGAAAAGATGATCTGTAATGCCCATTTACATTCTGTTGTGTTCTTTAATGATGCTTCATTCTGTTTATGAATAGATCTATGTGAAATTGAAAGTTTAAATAATCCTTTCCATACATCAGGATGATAAAGTGTAAGAAAGCATTTATTTTAATCCCCTTTTACTGCTTAAATGCAATTTCCAAATAAATGTTTTTTTGAAATCTAGTCCAAAACTGGAAGTGAACCACAATGAAGTTATCAGCTTAGGGTTAAATTGTCTGTCTGACTACTGTGGTTGTCCTGGGTTGATGCCGCAGTCTTCCTTCCTCTCATACGTAATAGCCTTGTGAATTTTTTACATAAAAATATGTATATTAAGGGATCCATACAAATGTTAGTTGCTGCCAAGAAGAGAGTTGTTTCTTTAGCTATAAACAGTTGATTTTGTAGCCTACAGTCAGTCTTACTGTTGGTTTGACTGTGAGTATATGGAACTCTGGCAAAATGAAATGGAGCAAAACACAGAAAGAAGACAGCCACGACAATAAATACTTTACCTTCCAGCTTTTTGTTGTTTTTGCTGTCTTTACTTTTCGACTTTCTGTAAGACTCATATACTTTCTTTGCAATCACCACGTAAAACAGAAGCATTAGGGCAAAAACAGTCCAGAAAATGAACTGTGATATATAATTCACCCCTTGATGCCATTTCAGCCCCAGAGGGCCCTTTAAGGAGGCACACTTTTTTACAGATGACGGTGTTGCTTCCTTGTTGCTTAAGATCATGTTTGGAAGAGAGATGAGGAACAAAAGCAACCAGACAAGGGTTGAGACCGTTTTTGCAAAAGCAGGTTTCTGTACAAAATATTTTCCAAAAGGTCTGATGATCTTGAGGAATCTGTCGAAGGCTATGAGGCCCAGCAGAATGATGCCCACATACATGGTCTCGTAAAAGATGACGGAGGAGAAACGGCACACAAAGGCTCTGAGCTGCCAGGGTCCAAGGCGGGAGTCGGAGAGGATTTTAAACGGAAGCATGAGTGTCATGATCAAGTCAGCCACCAAAGTGTTTTTGAGGTAGACGATGAAGGTGGAGGAGCTGGGAATGTGAATGAACACCCACAGGGCCATAGTGTTCAGCAGGATGCCGGCGAGGAAAACGAGGGTGTAGGCGGCTGGGAACACCAGCTGGGTGATCCGCGTGTCTCTGGGGCACCGCTCAGACCCATTGAAACCCTTCGTCTCCGTGGCGTTCATGATTCCCAGTCTCACTGTGACAGATAAACACATGCACAAAGTAAAGTGAAGGCTTTTGTGATTTCAAAATGCTACTTTCAAGAAAAAACAAAAAAAGTTTAGACTCGTAACCTATTGACACTTTATGTATCAACATCATCACATTCAATAGATCTGTTGAGAAGGCACAGGTTGTGTCTGGCTAGGATTTTTAATGTACGTAATTCATTTTTGGTACTTGTAACAGTACCATTACTTTCACACCATTATGAAATCCAAATAACAGGTTCTACTCCATTCAAAATTGCTACTTTTACCTTAGCTGTAAAACAAAACCCCATCTAAGAGGTAATAATTCGTGTCAGATTGCTGTATGTTATATATTTCTTTATGATCATAATCTATGGTTTTTAGAATGTTAACCTTATTAAAGCATTTCTCCCCCAGAATATAGTCTACCTTTTATAAGCAAGCACACTGACAGTGAAAATGGAAACTCACCTTGTTTGGGAGGATACTCAGCTCAGTGTCTTCTCACAGAGGCAGTCATTAGAGCAGCCCACGATGAACATGTGAAGCAGATGTCCTTCTGCTTTCTTATACCCAGTTTCCTTCCTCATTTCACATGTGTAACATTAGCCATCAGAATCTCTCTATTTTTTTAAAGATGTATGTATGTATTTATTTATTATTTAGAGAGAGGAGAAGGGAGGGAAAAAGAGAGAAAGATCAATCTGTTTCCTCTGTTTCCCCTGGTACACACCCCTGCTTGGGACCAAACCTGCAACCCAGGCAAGGCACCCTGACTGGGAATTGAACCAGCCGTCTTTCACTTTGTGGAACAACTCCCAGCCGACTGAGCCACACCAGTCAGGGCAGCCATCAGGATCTACTCACATTCAAACCTTTGCAGGGTTTTCTAATAAGAAACCTCTGTTATTTCAAACTTATATACTGTTAATCTACTGTGACTTACATAAATTAGTTGCAGTTAATCTTTATATTTTCTTCTGTGGTAACTATCCTGCAACTTAATCCTCTTTACCTATTTGTTCAATGAAATTTTTGAGTGCCTTTTGTATACAGCAGTAGGAGGCAGAAAGATAAAGGAAATGGCCCCAAATTACAACCAAGTGTAAGAGTTGAACCTAAAATCAGAAGAATCTTAGCTACATCCTTGTAGAGTATTTTCTCCAAAAATTTGTGTTCAGTATGGTGGCTTGTTTATTTCTGTAAATATTTATCTGAGACCTTTGGTCTTTCAATCCCTGAGAGAGAAAATGGTGTATTTGCTAAGCATTAAGGGCTAATAGACCCAGATTTTTGGAGTCAGAATGCCACCCCCACCAATTATTGGGTACTAGATCATAGACAAATAATTTAGTGGTCCTGTGCCACAGTATCCTCATCTGTGTGATCAATTTAATAATAGCGTATACCTTATAGTCTTGCTGAGGGGATAAAATGAGTGCCCAGAACAGTGCTGAGATAGGTTCTCACTGCAGTGGTCCATGAATTACAGATTTAAATCAACATATACTTCTCACTTACTAGAAAATAATTTTTAGAAATCTTTTTCTGTACTTGATGTTATATGCAAAGTGTTTAAGACTTCAGTAATTTCATCAGGCAATCTTGGGCCAAGGTCTATAACATTTTTTCTTTAATTTCTCTTCAAGTTCGAAAGAGTGTAATTGCTGAAATCTATGACAGAAATATTGTCTTGCCAGGTAGGTAAAGGGAAAGAGGAAATTTAAGAGATCTTATGAGGGAATGTGGAGTTCTCCATGGTGAGTTTCACTTCATACTTTTTGCTACAAGTTTTACCACAGAGTTGGAGTAGACTGGGGTTGGGCTGATGGAGAAGTTTTTGATGACTTGGCTTAGGATTCTGAGAATAAAATTCTGTAACCCACTGGACATTTTAAAATATGAGGCAATGGATGCCTGATAATTTTGGTTGGAACTACTCACTGGTGACACAGCTTGAAAAATATGTGTTTGACTCAGATTGACTCTTGGAAATATAGATTCTGGATTTCATTAATGTAATGGAATATAATTTAAACATATATCTTTTTGTTTGCTTCTATAGAGAATAAAAAGCAAACATTTTTATTTATATTTTTTTAAGTGAAGGGATTTGACAACTACATAATTAAGTGTAAATTTCCTGATGGAGCAAAATCCATTATTTACATGAAGGTTTGGAACAGTTTCGATTTAAACAAGGGAAATGCTGTACAAGATAATTTCATAATATGCAAACTGGAAATCACATTTTGCTCAAATTTCAAAATGCCAACGCGTGGGAAACTTTCAGAAGAGGAACTCAGTGAAAGTAGCATTCTTTACTAAAGTTACAGAAAAGTATTCTTTTAAGTGTGGTAGTTTAAAATGTTTAATCACAGTAAATATTCAACAGATCATTCATTTTTATGTGTTCATATGCTTCATACATGTGAGCTCTTTGTTCTCAACAGTCACCACGGCCGCCAAGTGAGATCTTTTGCCCTTGATGGCTGGCGTCTCTGAGAGGCTGACCCGCAGAGTAGACTGCAGCCCTGCCTCAGGAGCCCGAGTGCCTGGGTTCAGCTCCTTATTCTACCTTTTTTCTTGTGACGCTGGGCAAGCTATTTATGCTCTCTATCAAACCATTGTCTCTTCTTTACATGGAAATGAATAATAGTATCTGCTTTATTGTGTTATTAAGGGGATAAAATGGGTGAACATTCACCATGTGTGGAGAATGATGTCTGTGGCATGGTAGGTGTTAGTGGGTTTTTTTGTTTGTTTGTTTGTTTTGTTAAATGAAATTAAAGGAAAAATGGAATATCACATAGAGCTGGGGAGATAGCTCATGGAAGACCAGAAGGAAGAACCAAAGATGTAAGTAAAAGTCCCAGAAATTAGGTACCTGCCAAATGGGAATAAACTAAACATTTAAAATCTTATTGGGCTCAAAGGAATATAGTCCAAACTTATGAACCTACACTAGCTGTGCTGTTCTGTGTGATGACATGATCTTATTTCATTCCTAAAACAGTGCTCAGAGATGGGTCCCATTTTACAGAGGAGAAAAAAGAAGTACAGAAGTTAGGCAGTTTGCCCCAAATCATGCAACACAGGCCCACTTCAGATCCACACCATGTGGGTTCTAGAGCCCATGCTCAGAACCTGCCTTACTCTCCTGGCTGTAGAGGCCAAAGATAAGGTGAACACAGAATTGTTTACCAAATTCTGGAGTTTTTGAGCTGGGTATAACTGATTGATGAATGAGAAGAATCAATCAACTATAAAGTCAATGGATTTGTGAAACTTCTTGCCTTGAAGTAAGATATAATGTTGAAAACAAATTGGTTCAAAGCAGTATAATCAGGAGAGACTCAAAGAAGGTAGAATAAAAATTAGAAACAGAAGCCTGTGAAATGTGAATAAGCTACTCCTGCCATTTGTAATCTCCTTTGGGATTTTCCTTTGGATCAGAGTTACATTCTAAAGGTTCCTGTTGATGTGGTAACCAATACTATATAAATACTTAATAGTATCTGAAAAGATGAGGAAGTATTTTCTTTCACGTGGAATGAAAGTCGAAATGGGAACTCCTAAATTCATAGAAGAGCCTTCTACTTCCCTTCAAAGTACACCACGGTACTTTCTCAGATTATATGAAATTGTCTTAAAAATTCCATATTGAGTCAGCCAAAAGCAGTAATAATAAGCTAAAATAAATTATGCAATTTAACATTAAATGAAGGAATCTGTGTCTGTTATTAAATTCAATATTAGAAGGTCTATACATATAACTGGAAACAAGCAATTGTTTCACCATATCTGAAACTTTTATATGACTGTCCAGTTTCATGTTTTTATTTACACAAGTTTAAAGAGTTCAAATACAGACATGTGTATAGTAGAATTGAAAGTAAAGTTAAACCCCTCTTACATACATGTCAATGGTATGGGAATATACATATGTATATTTATTTGTTGACATATTGGATCTTTGTTTATTCTATGTCAGTATATGATGACTTATCTAATTTTAAAAAGTGTTATTATATATGTAAATATATATTAAAGTTATCATAGTTTAGTTGTCACTAATGGGCATTTTACCCATTTTTTCTCATTAAAAAACAGTACTGTAGAGCACATACACATCCATATATTTTTGTGCATTTGTTCCAACATATTCATAGTAAATGTCCTAGAAGCAGAATGCTGGATCAAAGATATGCATCAAAATGTAGAAAGCCTGTTTTCCAATAATAGCTTTCCAGAAAGGTTGTACCAATTTACGGTCTCACTGAGTGGAATTCTACAACTCCGTTACTAAAAATCTTTTACATCAATTCTAAACGTGTAGGCGCAAAAGGGTCATGCCATTAAAGTATAAAATTATTTGCTTATTAGTAATATAAATCTTTCTATATTTTTATTGCCCACTTGTATTTCCCCTGCAAGTTGATTTTTTTTCAAGTGCTTTCTCCATTTTTTAGAAAGTCAGGATGTTTGTTTCTCTTTACTTTTGACCTGTAAGCGCACTTCCCCATGTTTAGTTCCCACAGTGGGCATTGCCGGCCGCCGACATCGCCTAGATCAGCCCCTCGAACCTGCACTTGTTCACTGTGCTCGGCTGCTGCAGTACCTGGGTGCATGGAGGCAGGGCTCTCCTGTTCTGCGTGGGGATTTTTTCCTGTTTTTAAAGTTCTAGTTAGGGGTTGTCAGTCTTCTTTTCTAAAGAACCAGTTAGTAAATGTTTCAGACTTCCTCTATAGTCTCCTACACAGTTACTTAACCCTGTTGTTGTAGCAGGGAACCAGCCATAGGTAAAACCCGAATAGGTGTGGCTGTGCTCTGTTAAAACCTTATTATGGACACTGAAACTTGAATTTCATATAACTTTAATGAAACACGAGCTTTTACTCTTCTGGTTTTTACCCTCATAAACATTTAAAACTGTAAAAACCATCCTTAGGTCATGGGCTATACAAAAACAGGTGATGGGCTGGGTTGGGCCCACAGGCTCTAGTTTGCCACACCTACCTTTGGAAGGTTTGTGTGCGGAGGCAGCGAGAGAAATGGCCAGTGACCAGCGTCCTTGGGATTTCTTGACCTTAGCGGCTTTGGGCAAGACTCCGTTTGTTTGCCTCATTTCTGAACTTTTTATCTTTTGGACCTCAGTCTACAAAATTGGGCTCCACTGTTTTTTAAAAAAGTTATTGTGAAATGTCAGATGTATTATATATATTAAAATTTCTAAGCTAGAGATAGTGACATGTTCTCTATATAATGAGCACTTCATAATACTGATCTGTCAGTCTGTCTTGAATGGGTTCAGTTTGATGTTTGATACAGGAGTTTATGCTACTATCTTAACGTCTTTGAATAAAGAATTCCTGACAAAGTGTGATTTAGAGTATAGTGAAATTTTTTATACTATATATAAAAACATAGGTAGTTCTAAACATTTACAGTTTGTTTGTTTTTTTGGTAGAGGTACCATCATACCTTGAGCATTTCCGGTTTTCTTTTCTTTCTCTCGTGGAAGTTGTTGTCTCAGTGAGTTAGTTTAAGGCAAAATGAAAGATTATTCAAGTAAGTCTTTGCCCACTCTGTAGTCTCTTAACACCTCACTCGATCCTGGCACTGTGATGTGGTACCTTTATTCCACTCTCTAACACAACTTGAGTGGGTAGAGTGGTGGATCTGCCCTTTATTTTTCCCATATACAAATTAAGATGGTCAGATATTTGAGCTTTCATTTCTCTTCCAGCTCAAGTATCCTCGTATTCTTACAGAACATGCACACTTATGCATGTGACATGGAAGTGAATTTCAGTAGTTTACATGGCAGAAGCAGCTGCTGCCCTTGTCCCAGAGCTACGTAGACTATGCCTCGGGTGGACACATGCCCTTGTGCTGACTTCTAGTGCTCGCTCTTAGCAGGGCCAGAGAAGGAAGCATGGCAACTTGAGAAAAGTGCCATTAGAGAGTTCAGATGAGTTCAATTTTGAACTGAAATTTAGCTCAGCAGAACTTGTGGAGTGTTTGAATAAAATCCATTATTATTAAAGTTCAGTGAACTTCCTTATACTAGAATTCACCCTTTAATTTCTTCAATTATATTTAGATATTGGGATCTATGCATTCTGTTTGAGAATCATCTCTGAGGATGAAAAATAATTAAGATAAATGATGTCAAATTCCAAGTATGCTGCATATTTTGTTTAAATTAAAAATAATGACTATGGCTTGAGTGGAATCAGACTACATTTAAGTCTGACCTGGTTTTTCATTTACATGTGAAGTAATTGATGTGAGATGGCACCCTCAGAAGAGACTTTTCCCGATGTGTCTGATAAAACAGTGTTGCTAGCTCTTCTTTCTAAATGGGTTTGATGATTAACATAGGGGTAAGTAGGAAGTGAATCATAGTATCTAATACCTTGAACAAAAAATTTCAAACAAAGTGTGATTTAGAGTTTAATGTAATTTTTTGTATACACACAGATAACAGATGGATAAATACAAACATTTTATTCACTTTCCTGTTGATAGTTATGCTATGCAAATGCATATTTATATTTATTTTTCTCACTACGGGAATATGTATTAACCTGAGTTGTATGTAGTTTCCGGAACCGAGTTAATAAAGGTAAGTCAATGATGGCATTATATTACTAGAGTTGTCAAAATATTAGTAAAACTGTGTTCTCTAGTATTAAGGAAGTATTATTTTTTCTATTAGAATTCTCCTTATTTTATAGCTTTGTTTGCTATTCTACACTTTTTATTGAACAGGTAGGTTTTAAAACCTCTATCTTAATGAACATTTAAAGAAATTCAGTCCACTCTATTACCATTCCAATTAATATAAATCCCTTAGGTCTTTGCTAATAAGTAAAAGTTAATAGTTACTATTCTTTGTGTGTCCCACGTAAATTTTTATAATGATTATCACAATAGGTCAGTATTTGGTTAGGGACTAGATTGTATATACATCTTAAGTATAGTTTTGGTAAGATTTATCAGATTTATTATTCTTCAGTTGAGTATCTATAGTAAGTTGATTATAACATTGTGATCAATATTGTATTTAAAGAATTATAATAGGTATTATATTGTTACCTATTTTGCACAAACTCTTCATTCCATGGATTCTATATAGTTTTGCATGTCACATGGTGATTGGATATAGTTCGTTTTGCTCCATCGCTACATGTTAATTTCTTTTTTTCTACATTTTAAGATAGCTTTTAATACTGGAAAAGTAAATTAAGATGACTTTTGTAGTCTTCTATTATTTTAAGAGTCATTGTCTCAACTCAGCTACTTCTTAGTCAGCATTAATATTTTTACATAGTGTTTTCCACCTGGTGGGAGTTCCCAAACACTACTAGATTGAACTATTACCTCCATTGTTTACATTGGAGTCTCTTCACTTGGTCCCCACATCTTGTCCTTTTTTCTGTTTTCATGTGGAGCAGATATGCAGAATTGGGGCACTTCAGCATACTCATCAAGGAACTTTGAAGGACCTTGCAAGGAAAAAATAGATGAATGGATCTAGGCATGCATTCAAGGAAGTTAACCAGGAGAGTGCTCTCTTTCACGTAGAACAGGGTTTTCTCAGCAGAGCAGTCAAAGACGTCCCGTGTTGGCTGAGGGTGTAGGGGATCCGGGCAAAGTGGAAGGGAACGAAACAAATAAAAAATAACAGCAATGATAATGAAACTTTGATGTTCACCTTTTTCTTGGGGACTTTGCCTGCACCCCTTGTTCTTACATAGGACCTGTATAGTTCTTAGTAATGAGTGTATAACATACAATAACAATTAAAAAATTAATCCAGAAAATAACTTGACAGATATAGTTGACTATTTCATGCCAGACCAAACCAAAACTCTGATTTGAAGAAAGAACATTTTTTCACATTCTTGTCTCTTGGCCTTTTGTTGGTTAGAATCATGTTAGGCAAAGAGAGCAAGAACATGAATGCCCAGATGACAACAGAGAGAATCTTAGCCCCCAAGAGATTTTTGGGGCTGGATGTTTGAATGGCCTGGTGTCTTCTGGTAGCGATCAATTGTTATCAGGCCTAGGAATGAAATACTGATGTACAATTGTGAAGTAAATACGACGGAGGTCACCTGGCACACAAAAGTCCTCAGTGGTCCTGTTCCAGTTTGGCATCGCTGAGGATTTTGAAGGGAAAAGTCCGAATCATGAGAAGATCGGAAATGACTGGTGTTCTTAAGAAAATAATGAGTTGGGATTTACTGCGGATTTGAAAGAAAATCCTCATTGCCAGGCTATTTGGATGAGTCCCACGAAAACAGGACAGTGTAGAGGAGTGGGAAGAGGACCTGGGTGATCTTGTAATCTCTGGTGCATAGGCTGTCGTTCCCAGCTGCGAAGGTGAGGTTGTCATGGCTGCGTTTCTTCTTCGATACCTGGAAGGGGGAGAGAGGGAATGGTGATTTTCAGTCCCAGATAGCTGATTCTGCTCTTATCTCCGTGTGTAATTTTCTGGACAACCTTCTTTAAAAACTGAGGTTTCTGATCTTCTTTGTGGCAGCTAGTAAGATCACAGAAAACTGAATCCCAGAATATTTCATCATGGCAATATTCTTTCTATCTCTAGCGAAGTAAAATGGTCTGAATTGCCTGAAGGCATGGATGCTTTGTATTTCTTATTTGTTGAGTATTTGCCTCTCACAGAACATTTTTGGTCTTAGGCAAATACACACGAATATTTATATATAAAAACTAGGGAGAGCAGTATTAGGTCTCTGCTTTGTTCTTACCTTTTAACTTTTTTGTCTATATTCTGTCATTTTTCCCACACTGTCCTTATTACTGGACTTCATTTACTCTAGTAGCACCGTTAAAGAGTTCTAAAGAGAAATGACTAGTAATTGTCTATTAGAATTAAAAAAACTAAAATACTGAATCAGACAGGAAATTTTTCTTTTATAATTGAAGGATATTTCTACCTTTATATTACTGTCATCCATTCAAAAATCAGCCTCACAGGGACTCATTCTTTAGCTCCCAATAGAATGGTAGCTAAAATAAAATATCGAAACCATGTCCGTGTCTGGTTCTATAGGTTTTTATACCCCAACAGGCAGCTGTAAAGAAAACCAACACTTAACCCGAATACATTCTCTGGTGTCTAAATTTTGAAATTTAAAGTGAAAATTCCTATTATTTATTTCATCAAAAACAATGGAATTGACTTCATAAAATATTATTTCTAAATATAACATACAGTAATGTTAAATATAAATCTCTAAAATTTTAAAAAAAATTCCATGTGAAAGATTTAAATATGACAAATAAAGGTAAAGCCCAAATCCTCCTCCCCAAATGTCATTGGATTTTTTTTTCCCATCTTTTAATTACAGAAGGTAAAACAATTAACATTCATGTTAAGCAATTATGGTTCAGTTTTCAACACGTCCTCACTTCTCACCTGTTTAACCTAAAACAAAAACCAAAAGCAGTATATAATTGATACAGTATCACTGATTGTAACCTTCCTTGCTACTGTTACTGGCTTTTAGTTGTATATTCATCAATAGTTTTGGAAAAATCTACTTTGAGAATAGTCATTTTGCATAGATCATAACTTATTTAACAAGTATTCTTGATATTAAGAATTTCAGCTCTCTATATTTAAATTTCATTTTATACTCGAAGTAAATAAGACCAATTGTATTTTATTTCATTGCTCTGTATAAATTTTTAAATGAATTTAATGGTTATCTCTAACACCATTATTGGAGCTTATATTTTAATTTTATTCCAATAAGTGCTTGCATTGATATGATTAAAGGTTTTCAGTTTTAAGAAAACTTGAAAAGATTTCCATGTGCATCGTAGTGTAAATACATATATTTGCCACATACTTCTAGATATAAAGTTACCTGGTCACTCTGCTGATTCTGAAGGATGAGAATGTATCCAGTAGGTGGTAGTTAATTCAACCTGCAGAGTGGCGGCTGGTGTTTTCCTCTTTTATGTCTTAGCTGAGTTCTTAAAGCTCTTTATGACAGAGAATTTGCTGGGTTTTCACCAGTAAAGTCTTGAGGATTCTAGAGAGAAATAGAGCAAGAGAGAAAAGAGGAGTTCACAATGTGAGATTACCTTCAAATGCTGTGGACACAAAGCTATGCAGACACTGGATTTCCGTTTGGCCCCTTTTATGACTTCTGCTTTTATTTCCTTGGGAAGTGTGGGGCATGGTGGGTGAAGAGTCATCTTTTGAAGAGCAATTTAAAATCTTGTGGCTTTTTTACTGAAACCTGCCATATAGTTGATGCCATATGAGTTCTTTTGGTTATTTTCTCTGTAAAGGATAAATCCAAGCCTTTTGAAGTCAGCTTCCTGGAAAAGGTTGCCAGCTTGCTTTGCCTGAAACATACTGCGCTGAACCTGGGTGATACATTACGTTGTAACAATAATTACATTAACTCGAAATGTGTACTTGTTAGGGATGTTAAGTCTCTTGTGCCTTGCTTTTTTTTCCTGTTTAATAATGTCATTATTTAAATCTG
This sequence comes from Phyllostomus discolor, assembly GCF_004126475.2. Taxonomy (NCBI): domain Eukaryota; kingdom Metazoa; phylum Chordata; class Mammalia; order Chiroptera; family Phyllostomidae; genus Phyllostomus; species Phyllostomus discolor. The sequence goes on from NC_040904.2 coordinate 61,381,791, forward strand.
TGTTTGATCAACTTTTTGTGGTGAAGCAGTTTCCTCCCTTATAAATTATAAGATTCCAAAATTACATTAGAAAGAAAAACAGCTGTATCCATTTCCAGACTTATTATATAAGCATTGTTCATGCTTTCCTTGAGCAGAATTTACATAGAAACAATTTGTTTTCCTTTTGACCTAGCTTTTGGTTTGGGGGAAATACTCATATATCATTAAATTCAGGGATTCATGTATGTATAGTACATCGATGCAATGTTGTATTGTGCATACACACATACACACTTCTAACTGTAATCTCCTCTGTTACCAGAGAACTTTGGGGATAGATGCCTTTGCTATGAAGATATGTTTCGGTTATTTCTTTCTTCTAAGTTTTGTGTGTGTGTGTGTGTGTGTGTGTGTCTGCATTTGTTAATCTTCGACAGTGGTTCTCAATGTGCACAGCAGCAAGGCTTCACCCGGGAAGTCATGGGAAATGCACATTCTTGGGCACGAAACCAAGTCCCAATGAGTTAGGAACTCTGGGTGCACCCTTCATCTGTGTTTTAATGAGCCTTGCATGTGATACTCACACACACTAACTTTGAGGACCACTGATTTAACTGACAAAAGAGTTTTGTTTGCATTAAGAATTTTAAATCAATCTATGAATTTGAGTCATTTTATTTGGAAATTTTGGTTACTTAATTATCTTGATCTGTCAGTCATCAAGAGGTGTTTATTTGATATTAAACTCTTAGAAAAGTAGGTACTAAGTTATTTTTATTTTAAAATTTGACTATTGTGATTAACTAAAGTCTTATGTATTGAACTAGAGACACAAACTTATACTTTGACAGAACTTTTATGCTATGCACACTTCAAAATAATAAGCCAGTGTTGATTTCTTATATCATCATGAATTAACTCATTTTGTTATCTCAACTACTCTCTGAAGTATATATTCATATCATTTCTATTCTCTGGGTGAGGAAGCTGAGGAAGCTGAGGAGGACAGTGAATTAATTAGAGACCCAATTCCAATGCATACTGTCTGATCCCAGAGCCTGCATTCATAACTACTATGCAGTTGCCACTAAATCTTCACCATCTCACTGTATCCAAGCCCCTAACCTCCCCCTACCCCACACTGAGGCCGAGGAGTGAGAGGTGAATGCCATGAGTGGCTGCACTTCCTGCAAGAAAGCAGGAGTCATACTTGCCTTTACAGCAAATTATAAACTCTAAAGGGGGGTTATGAATTGTTTCTAAGGTCTAGAGCTGAAACAAGACTTGGGGAAAGCATAACTATTTTCAACAAATTAATGTATTATATTACAGGAACACCAATTCAGGATCCTTAAATCATATACTTTATTGAATTTGTATTTGCAAATTCCCAGAGGGCTATGAATAGGGATTTGAAGGGTAGAGGAAAAGCTCCAGCTCTTTCCTCTGGTTTTAACTCACACCACACCTGTCTGGGAACCTTCTCAGACATTCTTTTCTCATTGGAGGATGACTGCCAATGACCTGTTTCGATAACCTGACCCTGAAAGTGACTAAAATCTTTTAAGTGAGAATTGTTTCAAATAGTTACCTTAAATAACCAATTGTTTCAATAACCTTTGGGAATATTTGGCCTATTAGGTTGTTTTAATTCTCATGTAGTAAAACTTGGTATTTGAAGATGTGTATATTTTCTACATGTTCAAAAGTTGACATAAACCAATCTCATAGGCCAGCAGCGATTTGCAACATTTTTCATCTCATGGCACTCATAAACTAATTACTAAAATTCTTTGGCATACCAAGAAAAAACCTTTTTTTGCTGGTCTGACAAAAATAAGTGTAATTTTGATTCAGTCACACCATATGGCTATTGTCATTTTTTAATTTGACAATCTAAGGGAAAGAGGCAGTGCCCCTGACTAGTCAAGTATTGCATGTTTTAAAAATTCTTGCAGCACGCCAGCTGAAAATCGCTGTAGTATGCTATTGGAAAAGAGTTGCTTTTAGAAGTCTTTGTCTTTCCATTTTGAAGAGTGGTAATGGCTATCACGATTTTCCTAAAAATATTAACTGTCAGAAGCAAATACTGCCCCTACACCATACAGAGGTGACTGATGGTTCTTTTTAACTCTGTCCTCACTCTCCACTCATGACTTTGCTTCTAGCCCAGCTCCTGGAGCATACCAGGGCCAACAAATTAATAGAAGCTTCTTCATGTCACTCAGTTCTCCACCTACGGATTTCTCTGTGTTTTTATCAATTTTCTTTCTACCCTGTTGGTTAAGTAGAAAGGTGTGCCTGTTTTTCCAAGTTAAGCCAGACAAGAGACTATTGAGTTCTCTCTCTTTTATCAGTTATCACCCTCCACTCTGGATTTCCTTTATGGAGACTTTGTGTGGAGCATGGCTTTGACACAAGAGGCTGCCACTGATTATCCTAATATAACTTTCTCTTTCAGGCTGTTCTTCATACCCAACTGAGGCAATGTGGGTCACTTCCTTCACCTTCGAGTATTTCTCCACCTGGTCTTAATTACTTCAGCTGCTCGTTTCCTGCTTTCAGCCCCGCCATTGTAGAGAAACTTCTCTTTTGAGGTCCACACGTGTTCTTTGAATAAACACACCAGAGAGGCCACATCCATTGGCTTCTTCACTGCATTTGATACTCTTGATGACACCCCTTGCTCGACATCCCCTTCCTGACATCTGTGACCCTGACTTATCTGGTGCTGTTACTGATTGTGGAGAATTCGTGTGCATCATTGGCTTATTTATCCTCCTCATGGTCTCAGCCTTCTTTGCTTCCCTCAAGAGAATTTGGGGGTTTTGACTCCTCTCCCAGTGACACATTGCTCTCATCCCTAAGCTGTCACCTCTGTATAGGTCTCCGTGTCATACCACCCACTAAATATTAGAAAACACATGTACCTCCCCCTCAAATTCCTCTCACCTAAAGGTGAATTCACGAGCTCACTGCCCTTATTACCTACACTTTTTTTCTTCTAACATAGTTTGTCTGGGAGTACATCTTGAAATCCAGTGAGATAAACATTCACCCAGATGCTTTCCTAATTTCATTCAAATACCTCTGGCTTTTGCTTTTTATTTTGTATTCCCACCAAGATCTAGTTTACACCCTACAAATGTTTTTTACTGTTTCTCTTTGCTTCTCATTTCTCTTCAGCTTTGTCACACTTACAAAGTTAAGTTTCCTACAAAACCAGTTTTTGTTTTTATCTTCATTCTACCCTAATCTTTTAGTCATGTGTTCTTTCATGAATCCAGTTATTTGTTCATTACTTTGTATAATCAGCTAATGTTAAGTACCTAATCAGTGCCTATTAAGAATATAAATATGACTAAAATATACCTGGGATTCCCTTCACAAAATGGACAGTCTAGTGGGGTAGACAGACATTAAGCAAATACCTAGAAAATAAGTGAATAATACTGTGATACATGCACCAAAGGTTCTCTTCCCCTCCCATGGTGAGGGCTTTCACTAACGTGAGGTGATGGAGTGAGGGACCTGAAGCTGTAATTGTTCACAGCATTTCCACAAGTGAAACTGAGGCTGTTGAGAGTATTTTAGGTGGTGGAAGGGGAAACAGCAAAGGAGGGAAGTGCCCAGCGTCTTTAGAAAATGTTGAGTAATGTGGTGCAGTGTAAATATGGAGTGCATGCAACAGAGAAGGGGAAGTCTAGGAATATGAATGGACAGCATGGGTGCTACTAAGTATTTTACATGCTTCACCTCAGTTATTCTCACAAAGACCTACAGAGCAGGTGGTGTTACCCTTGTTATTCAGAGGAGGTGGCTGAGGCTCAGAAAGGTTCATTATCTGGGACCCTAGAGCTGGACTGAATGCAGTCACAGCTCTCTCTGACCCCCCGCGCATGGGGCTGTTACTGGTGTCCTGTAAGCCCCCAGTCTCCCATGTGTTTGTGAGGATCACATGATCTTTCCAGGACACCTGCTCTCACCATCGCCGCTTAGGCTTCTGGCTCTGCAAATACTACTTTTACAATGTGACACTGAATCTGCACTCCTTGAGGACAAGGAACTGTATCTGTCATCCTTGCCTTTTTCTCAGGGTTCCTAGCGCCTTGTCTTACTGTAACTAGATACTCTGTAAACTCTGTTGCTAACATTTTTCTATCATGCCTCACACAGAAGTTTTCACTAGAAGCATTTGATGGCAGGGACCTTAACTGTAAACAGTCCCAGGGCAAAGGACTGTCACTGCTTGGGTTTTGTGTATGAACAATTTTTTTATTTATTTTGAGAGGGGTGGGGAGGGAGAAAGAGAGGGAGAGAAACATCAGTGTGTCAGATAAACATCGATCGGCTCACAAACCCATAACCTGTGCACCCCTAACCAGGGACTTGGCCCACAGCTCAGGCATGTACCCTGACTGGGAATGGAACCCTCGACCTTTTAGTGTGCAGGGTGATGCCCAATCCACTGAGCCACACCAGTCAGGGCATTGCCTGGGTTTATAACAGTTGTCTCAGTGCCCTCCTGTTCCCTTTTTAAGGTTCATATGCACACATCCCACCAGACAAAGAAGAAACACATCAGCAATTCTGTGTGACAACAACAAAAAAAACACGAAATTAACAAGAAGCTTGGGTCATTCAGATGTGCAGCCAGGTGTAGGAGTCACTCCCTGTGTTGACTTTTTCCTATGGTCTTTGAAGAATTTGGGGAAGATTTGGATACTCAGGATTATATTAAAGGACAACAGCTTCTAGGGGAAATTTGTTCCTAGCTGTTTTTTCTTATTTTTTTAAGGAGGCAAGTTTGAAGGCCTGAAACAATAATTATTTGGGGATGGGGCAGCAAGATAGAGTGGCAGGGTGTGCAAATGTAGATTTCTGGTAGAATATAACAAAAAAAGAACCAGAGCAAGGAGAAGTGGTGCCTTGGATTCAAGTGTGCGAGAGAGAAAGAATGACAGAGAGATTGAGAGGATAGTGACAGAGACACAGAACAGGTTTCAGGGCTGCAGAAGCATGTTCATGCGCATGCGTGTGTGAAGTACTCCAAATGAAGCACTGCGCTTTTCCACGTCTCAAGCATTTTGCTCTTTTTTTGTAGCCACTACTAATTATGACCACAATGCAGTTTGTGTTTCCTGGGAGATGTTCTTCTCTCATGCAAGCTCCCAAGGATTGGGTGCTGTTAGGGAGGGGAAGGAAGCACCCACCATGGACAAACATGTAGAAACAAAGAGGATGGACTGAAGGAAACAGGTGGGAATTATCCCAAGAAAATGGAAGCGCATGAGATCGGAGAGAGTCAGAAAACTTCAAAACTGGGTGTATGAGAGGCTAGACCCTGGGTTATTTAACTTTGCCTAAGGAATATGTTTAGCAGGATGTCCATGTTTTTGTTTAGCTGTGACTAAATAATTTCCCTCCCTATGTGGGAGAAATAGTGCTTGAACTCACTGTCTGTGGGTAGGGCAGGGGCGCTGGTCCAGAGGAGGAAGGTGGTGTCAGACAGAACACATTTGCGTTTGCAGCTATCTACCTCAGACCAGATGGGGCCCATGTACTACATACTATCTTCGTTCGGAAATAACCATATATGTGTATCTTACACAGTCATGTGGGGAGTAAATGGAACATTTTTTATAAAAATACTTGGGGATCCTAGGAAGATCTTTTTTCTAAATATGAACTATTTAATGATGCTGTACATAGAAAACCAAACTTACTAAGAAGTAACATTTTCCGGAAGGGAACAATACAAATAGATGTAAATATGATGTGAAATTAACACCATGCTAAATTTTAAACAATGAAAATTTTTTCAATAGTCAAAACTTACTCTGTAGGGTACGCCCACAGCAACTGCTTCTATTAAGACTTCAGGTCAGTAGACACTTTTTTTTTTAACTTTAGCAAGTTCCAAACTGGAAAAACAAGGGTGTTGCCAGTGGAGGTTGAGGTGAATTGAAAGGCAGGCGGGGTGCCACCACCATCAAGCCGGCCCGAAGATGGCTGTGGGTTAGTGTGCTTCATGAACAGGGCACGCGGCCCTGCTGCTGCAGACGAGGCTTTCAAAGTGCATTTCTGTTTTCAGGATGAGTCTTCAAGTCATGAATGTAACCAGCGCACAATCCTTCTCTACGGAGTTGGGCAAAGAGCGTGACGAAGCCAGGCATCAGCTGAAGAAGATTACCAAAGATATTTTGAAAATCCTAAATAAGAAGAGCACCACAGAGACGGGAGGTAAAGAGCCCAAATTCGTTCGTTCCATTGTGCTGTCACGTCTTCCCTCTTAGCACAGCCTTTATCAGAGTGGGTACACGGCACTGTCCTCCTGACTGTTTCCTCTCCTGGATGACTGTCACATTAAAATATGAATAAGCATATTGATGTTTTAAGCCTTCGTTCCATTTATAGTAATCCTGGTTGTTAAAAGAGCATGTTCTATAGATAGAAGTAGGTAGTTTTCACTTTCTACTTTTTTTTAATACTTCTTAAGTTCTCTACTGTAGTGAGAAATGCAGTATAAAGAATGGATTGCAAACCCCTTATTTTGCAAGAGTTTCCCCTCTCTTCTTACCATCTTTTTTCAAGCTTGTAGTTTGCCCTGGGTCCTCATATTTGCATGATAATTGAAAACCATGACAGTGTAGTTGCTGATTTTTCCTTACATTATTTAGAAGAATAATTGTAGGTAATAGTGGCCCCTCATATCACCACATGATTTCAAGTAAACAATACATTAGGTCTTTACTCTCAAACGCCTCCTTTACTTGGAATACTCCTTCCCCCAGCTTTTTTGCAGTTTTTACAGTGAAGCTATGCCTTTGTATTATGTCACCACATTGCATAATTGAAATTTTGTAATTATCCACTTCATATTTGCCTAATTAATCTTTTCAAGATCTGTGTGTGTTATTAGGCAGTCATATGATTTCAAATATGATATCATTATATATACTGCCCTACCACCAGAGGTGTTTATTTCTCTATTACGTAAATAATACAAAGGGGAAAAAGCTTGCATTTTCCCTATGCAAGCAGCACACTTCCTGCATATGGTCTAAACCACCTCTAGAAACCTTACTTTGTTGGTCAGTTAAAAAGTAATACTCTTTTATGAACCTCTGCACAGGGAACCCTTGGGACTTTAGCCAGATGAATTACTAGATAAATTAGTCGAGTTTGTCCATGCTAGATCTTTGCTACAGGAAAGCGTAGATACAACTAATACAAATAGCCATCCCTCCTCTCTATCAGTAGAGGAGGGCAAGAGGCAGAAACAAGGCACAAGGGCAACACTCTTTTCACTATGAAGTGACGTTGAGGGCATCTAATTGCAGGTTAGTCCTTAGAACACTTGCTCGAAATGGAAAAGTCACATTCCTGTGATTTGTATCACATTCCCTAACTTCCTCCTGTTGCCAGTTGAAGGACCTTGTAGTACACCCATCTGCCCAGGGACAACCATGAGGTATGGAGGGAATGAAACCCTGTTTTTGTTTTGACTGGTCATTATTCAGCTTGAAAAGAACAAAACTGCTCTAAGAAAAACTGTTTGATCTTTTCTCTGTCTTAGAGAAAGAGGAATGGGTCACACTTAGAAAGTTGAATTTAGAAGCTCTGCAGGTAGGGAGTAAAGACTATAGAAACTACTTTTTGTTTACTTGACATAGGGTGGACACTATCCTCATTTAAAAGGTTCAGTAATACAGTTTTTAAAAAATCTAGATTAATTTTAGAGTCTTTCCAGAGCCTATGGAATTTGGGGTTTTGGGAAACTGAGAGGGATGGGAAGAGGAAGGAAGCAATGTGGTATCTTTTTCTGTTGAGTCTACTTCCTTCCTTCACAGAGTTTTTTCACGCCAGACTGTAGTCTATGCTATCTTTGCATCAGCCTCTTACATAGGCAAGTCTTGTTCATTGAACTCAAGAGGCAATCGTTGCCGTGTGCTGCGCTTGGGATATCGGTAATAGAAACACCAGTTTGAAGAGGAATCTTCAAAGGGAATTTTTGTCTTTCCCTCATTTTAGGTAAAATTTCTCAACCAGAAATATCTTAATTTGGTGATATAGTGACCTATCTTCTGATAATTATCTTTAAGTCACTCCTTAAAACCTAGTGTGCCCAGGAGAAAGCTAGCTACCTACCTTTCAGATTAATGGAAATTTGCCCTTTTTGTTTGTAAAGATGAGGATTGGTAAGGCCAGGAAAACAAAGCTTGTGTAAGCATGTATTTGATTTCTGGCTACACATAAAAATACAATTTGAGGACTTCATTGGGAATGTTCTCACATTCAACCAGGCCTTAGTGAGAAGTATTTAATAATCTAAAACTTATATGACATTTCCAGTTGAAGATGGTCAAACCACGTTTTACGTTTACACTGATTTGTCATCTTTGGTTTCCAGTGGTGCATCTTTTAAAAGATTAATGAAGTTTACCAAACTAGAAGGTCAAAAACTTGTGGGATTTAAAGATTTCAAAAAAAAGGACAACCTTGTCCTGGCCCAGTGACTCAGTTGGTTGGAGCATCATGCTGTGCACCAAAAGGTTGCAGGTTCGATTCCCAGTCAGGGCACATACCTAGGTTGCAGGTTCAATTCTTGATTGGGGTTTGTACAGGAGACAACCAATTAAGGTTTTTCTCTCTTTCCTTTCTCTCTGTCTAAATTCAAGAAAAACATATCCTCAAGTAGGATTAAAAGAAAAGGACAACACAAATTAAGTAACTGAAGAACAATAATATCTACTGTGAAAGCTAATTAACATAAGACAGATGAGGAAAATCTGAATTATGACTTATGTGAATATCATTACAATAAAGTATTACATTGACAACCACCACTGTTTTTAATATTTTTCTTTGAAAGTGAATATAAATTTCCCAGAATCAATAGTATCTTTTTTATAGAGATATTAAGAAGTCAGCTCTATGTAAGTAAATAGAGTATTAGTATAAACAAACAAAGAGCATGAATTTGTGAATTCTCATGATGGATCTACTTCCTCATATCTGTTTTTTGTTTGTGTTTCTGCTGTTGGGTCCCAGGAAAGACTAAATAATTATGTTAACTTCCGTTTTTAAAGCACATTATAGCCAACACCGTTGATGTGAGTTTCCAGCCTTGGATGAGCGAGTTAGTAAATGAAAAATTCAAACTTGGATATTTTAAACATGCTTATGACACATGAGCAGCTACATTTGAAGGCAGAAATTCCACATTTAAATTTATGGAATTACTTTGAGTTAGATATCAAAAAAACAAGTAGGTTTAAGGAACTTACTAATTTCTCATTTTTGTATTATTGTTGGTGTTATTTGATAAAAGGTGGCACAGTCTTATACTTCATGTTACTCAGCACCTTTTAGTTCTGATGCACTCTGGTATAGGGGTTTGTTTATTTGTTTGTTGTACGAAATGAAGACCAAAGACTGGGTTTTTATTTGGGAGGAAGGCACTCAGGGCTTAAACTATAATTGATTATTGAAAGAACAGTATCTTTCCTCTAGTGTTATTTTTTAACACCATTTGTCATTAATAAAATCTGTTTGGGGTTCATTGAAATCTTTCTTGTGTCTTTAACAGAGGTGTGTAAAGCCTTTGTTCTCTGAAATTAAACTTTTCCGAATATGATGCGAGGGATTAGGCGCCCACACACAAACAAATCCTCACAGACCCAACGTGGGTGATTCCCAGAGGGGAAGGGGGGCTGAGGCAGGCAGAACAGGGCAAAGGGGGAAGAAAAAGGTGTGAGGGCAGTGCCCTTGTCAGAGATCATGCAGTCCACCCTTTCTTTCCTTTTTGTTTTCTGGACTTGTCTTTGTAAATACATATATTCAGAAATATTTAAAAACAGGATCTAATTATTTTTTGGATGTTATCTTTTAAATTCTAAGAAGAACAAGAGTCCTTCTGGGATAGCAGTATTTATAAAAAAAATTTCATTGGAATTTTTTCAAAGTCTTTATGCTAAATTGATTAAGTGAAACACTTTCTGATTAATGTGGAGGAATTTCATTTCTTTTCTACCCCTAAAAAAGTTCAGAATTTTATAAATTTCCTCTTTTTACGAACTAAGCTGTTGGAAGAAACTCTCATAGAAAGTCTCTTAAGAAGATGCCAGTGGAGCTTCTTATTATAGCAGAATGAGCCTGGGTGATTTTTTCCCTCTTCATTGCTGAGATCTTTCTATTTCAAAAGTCAGTTCATCAGAAATGTCCATGGAGGTGTTTCTCTTAGTAGCCGAGATCTAGAAACAATGTACCATAATGGATATATAGATGGTGGTATAGTCAAACATTGGAATAGTGTACACAAGTGGGAATTATCAGTTTTTAGGACAAATTAAAATTGCAACAACAAGATATATTAATCTCAGAAACACAGAGTTAAGTGGAAGATGCCAGATAGTAGATATATATACTGTATGGTTCTGTTCATACCAAGTTCCAAGGTGGGCAGTGTCCATGTAAGCTGCGAGAAGTTGGGAGCTTGTTCCCTAGGGAGGGGAGAGTGACTGGAGGGGCCGATGCACTTTCTGGGGTTCCAATATATGACTTTATGTTTGAATTCCATCATCTGAGTGTATTTGCTTTTTATAAATTCATAAAGTTTATGTACTTTTTTTCATGTGTATATATGTTCCAATAAAAACAGTAACTTTAAAAAGCCAAGAGTTTCCGTTCAGATGAAGCTAATGTGTTTACTGTGTGTTTGCGTAGGTGGAGATGAAGGACAGAAAACCAGGAAGAGCAAACAGGAAGCATTTCCAACGCTGGAGACTGTGTTCACCAAACTTCAACTCCTTTCATACTTTGATCAGCATCAAGTGACATCCCAGGTAGCCATTTAATGCAGCTTATGCATTTGGAATACTCATATTTCCTTAAAAGACTTTTCTGCAGTATATGTTTCAGTCCTTAGTTGCTTTTAATACATATTTGTTGGTTTTTAAAACATATTTGGGAGCATCTCAAACTGTTCAGTAAGTAGTTCAGTTTGAAGTGTCAGGTTGTCACTCTCAGAAGTGACATAAACATATTATGAAAATATGTTTACCTTCTAAAAAACATCACCACTGTATAAAACATTCTTAATGCAATACTTATATTATTACATTATGGTCCTGCATTGCTATTAATAAGAGAAAAATCTGTTGATGACAAATAGAATACTATACAATTGAAAAGAAACTTTTAACTTACAAAATCATTGATATTCAAAAATGTATTATCTGGAAAATAATACTTATAGTTGTTCTTCTTTTAGGGTACATGGGTTTAAATCTTAATGGCTATATGGTTTATTTCTTCAAATTATAGTTATAGTAAGAAAGTCAATTTGTACATGATTTTGGTTTCTGTAGCAATGTTTTAACTTCTAAGTAGAATCACATAGATTCAGATATATTAGTAAAAATTAAAAGAACTTAAATAAAAAATTATTTGGAATGCTGGTCTTAAAATTATTTTCACTTTTGTTTGCACAGATCTCTAACAATGTGCTGGAACAAATCACAAGCTTCGCCTCAGGGACATCCTATCACCTCCCTCTGGCTCACCACATCCAGCTCATCTTTGACCTCATGGAGCCGGCCCTGAACATCAATGGACTAATTGACTTCGCAATACAGGTGTCAGAGAGACACTGCTTCTCTCATTTTTAGGAAAACAAATCTACCAGGCATCATACAACTTAAAATGAGACACACAGTGTGTCTCAATCATACAATTGAGACATCCTGAATCAACAGTATCCAACTAGCATTTTAATTGCAGCTGTGTTGATAGTTTTCAGTTAAATAATTATAATACTGTGCTAAAATATATAATAGTCATTTTCAAGTATGAGTGTTTTAAGGGTATTTTTTAAGATCTTATTTATTTATTTATTTTTAGAAAGAGGGGAAGGGAGGGAGAAAAGGGAGAGAAACGTTCATGTGCCAGAGAAACAACTGTCAGTTGCCTCTCGCATACCCCCAACCAGGGACCTGGCCTCACAACCCAGGCATGCGCCTGACCAGGAATCGAGCTGGCGACCTTTCAGTTTGTGGAATGACACCCAACCCACTGGGCCAGATCAGTCAGGGCTTGAGGGCATATTTCTTTTTTTTGTCTTTTGTTACTTTGTTTAGGGAAGGGTGAAAGTTTATTTGCTGTTTATTATAGAGTATATTTTATGTTAAGAGCAAAAAAATTAAAATCTTATTATTTGATTTTTCCTGCTATATTTCTTGTACATATACTTGGGTTTATTTCGTATGTTGTTAGTAAATGAAAATGAAAGTTGGTTTCTATTCCTTATTCTGTTGGAGGTGTTAGCTTTCTTAATAAGAAAATAATGATCGAAAAATCTCTTTTTTAGTCAAAAGAAGGGAAAAAGGAGAAAAAAAAGTGAGAGGTAGGATGTTCTCTGCAATTACTCAGTCTAGAACTTCAGGCTGCCGTAAAGTTTTGGAACTGCTTCCTGATTGCATGATGTGCCATGGTTTCTAGACAAGAAAAATTTCATAATTTGATAAAGGATTAAAAATAAAAACAATTTTAATTTACTGGGATGTGTTTTCTGAGACAAGTTGTATATGTATATGGTCCTGGAGCAGGATAAAGGGTGAGATCAAGTATTACTATAATAACTCAGTATATGCATGGTTTTTAAAAATAAACAATTTCTTATTTGCTGTGGCAGCTACATTTTCATTCAGTCTTTTCTCTCATTGTAGCTACTGAACGAACTGAGTGTTGTAGAAGCCGAACTGCTCCTGAAGTCCTCCAGCCTGGCAGGAAGCTACACTACGGGACTCTGTGTCTGCATTGTGGCGGTGCTCAGGCGGTACCACAGCTGTCTGATCCTGAATCCCGACCAGACAGCCCAGGTGTTTGAAGGGTCGGTATATATAATAACATCATTATTTTACACATTCTATAATGTATAGCTTGTGATGAAAATATTACGGTAGTTTTGTGAGAAAAACAGTACTGAAGTTTATTTCTATAAAAAGATATAACATAGCTAAAGAATAATTTTTCAAGAAAACATGTACCAAAGGAGTTATAAGCATGAAAATAGTACGTTTTTCTTAATAAAGTGTGTTTCCCTTCCTCCCTTTCTTTTGCTTTTTCTGTTCCTTGTCGCACATCCCTCCCCCGGTTTTTGTGACTGTACGCCAGTCGTTTATCGCACTCTGTCATCTGTGCTACCCATCAAGCATCATGAGTAATTTTGAATGATGCATACATGACAACTTTTTTGTCCATGTAATTTTGGTTTATATTCTGAGAATCCAATACCAAATAAGCTTTGTGTGCATTGTCTTCTTAGAAATTTACTTCTCTATTTTCACTTTTTAAATAAATTGAATCTCTTCTGATAAGACAGTCTGGAACAGGTGACCTGCCTGATTCTTAGTCTTTTGGTTTGTGTTAATTGTAGGCTTAAGTTATCTCTACTACTACTACTAGCGAGCTAAATAATTACCTAATATCACCATTAGAGACTGAGGCTATAGAAACCAGAGAAGTATAATGAGCTCTCAAAAACCCTATCCTAAGCTCCTTTTTGTCCACAAAAGACTCGTTTCCCAGCCTTTTTATTTAAAAAAGGCAACCTGTTTTTCTTTTTCTTCCATTTTCTGACTGGGTTCAAAAGAGACATGAGGTCCTTTGGTTCTATAGTACTCTTTTGTTAACTAGTACATGTAATCAGTTTATTTTCTATTCTAGAGTGACATCCATTTAACAGCGCCTTTTGGGGGGAAAGGAAATGCTCTCACATTAATTGTACACACACATCATTAAGTAAAATCTGAAATGTCCCAGATGATTTTAAATGTGAGAAAATATGTTAGAATTCAGGAAATAGAGGACTGTTTAATAACATTTAGCTACCCTGTAAGGTTGAATAATCAACACCATTTTACAAGCCAAGAAACTCGAACTCAGGCTTGTTAAAGGAAGTGCGTGGGGAAGTGATACACCACCCAGCGTCACAGAACTGCACCCTCAGATCGCTGAAAGTCTGTGAACTGGGAACTCATTCATGCCATTTTGTTCATGCCACACTTTTTAAACCGTGTGAAACTCATTAATTGGTCATGGAATGAATATAATAGGTTTTGATAAGTATTTTTTGTTGTTGTTTTGAAATTTATTTCAGTATCATTTATTTTGACACTTTAAATTTGTGTTCTAGTAAATATTCATAAAATCACTCAATATTCTATTGTATTTTGACTTTATCATATACAGTAAGGGTAAGTATTTTACTTCAAACTATTATTTTGTTTTTCTGTACTTACACAAATGAATATACCGAATTTCAGTGTAAAATGTTTTTCTTACCTATAGCAGATGAAAAAAATTGAGAAAACATTGACTATTATACTCTTGATGCCTAGCAAACTCTCAATTAATGTTTGTTTACAAGTAACTATTTGCTCTGTTAGGTTATGTCTGGAATTTTATTTGTTTATATAGTTAACCAAATGAATCTCTTTTTCATAATTTTGTGACACTTTTGATGTAATTGACAGCTTTTATCAGCTGCCTGGTGGCCTTATCTACCAATGTCATTTTACAGGGCTTGGGATACTATGTTGCCATTTCTTCACATACTTTGCTGAGTTCACCTCTGGAATTTGTGATTCCTTCTTGGCCTTTACACCTAGGCTCCCTCTGGCTTCACTCAGTTCCCTGAATAGTGGAGTGAGCTCTGGCCTAGGAGTGTGGAGACCTGAGCTCTCCTCATGAATCTGCTATGAACTAGCTCTTTGCCTGTGAGCAGTTTACATGAACTTTCTGAGCCTTAGAACCCTCTTTGTAAAATGAGTAACATGAATCAGGTGATTTTTAAAGCCCATTTTAGCTTTAATAATCTGAGTCATCTGTAACACTGCTGTCGGCCGAACCCTGTAACAGAATACAAGGTGGTAGTGGAATCAGACTCACAAATAGGTCGGTGGACCACTTTTGTTTACTTCTGTGTTGTATGAACTTTTTTGTTGTATGAACTATGGCCAAAGAGATCATAGTTATGATTTAGGAAAAATGGCAGAGATAGCAATAGTAATGATACTTGTGAACTGAAATACTTACAGAGAATGTCACTAAAAAGAAGGGGGGATTAAATTCTTATATAAGATAAGCTAAAGTAAATATTTTCTAGTTCGGATAAACAAGGAGAATATGACCTAAAACCATGAATTCACCAGGTTTATGTGAGAACCAACTCATGGTTTTAAAAATGGATTTCCCAGGTTTACTTACCACTTATTGGTCCTTAACTAAGAAGTAGATTTGGGGATATTTGAAAATTTACTGATTTTGTGAAATTTTTTACTGAAGTAAGATTCTCTACTTCAGCTTTCCTTTTGTATTCTGATCATAGCCACTTAATTGATGGATCAATATATACCTTCTATATGGAGGAATTTCTGTTGTTTCTTGTTAATGACATTTTTGAAGTTTTTTAAAAAAATACCTAGTATTTCAATATTATAGTAAATTGATATTTTACTCAATTACTTACTGTTGTAATGATGATTAGTGTTAACAATCTGATATCTTTTCTTACACAAGTAATACATGGACACGGTCTCACTCTAAAAGATCCAAATGGGAACGTGTATATTAGACAAATGTGCATCTCATTTCCTCACGTTTTCTCATAGGCTGTGCGGTGTGGTGAAGCATGTTGTGAACCCCTCAGAGTGTTCTTCCCCTGAAAGATGCATCTTAGCCTACCTCTATGATCTCTACGTGTCATGTAGCCACCTCAGAAGTAAATTTGGAGACCTCTTCAGGTGGGTAGAAGAAAATGAAAAGAAAGCCATAGGATTATGCCTCCGTTTGTTAGTTATTCAACCAGTATTGTCATCCTGTTTAACAATGAAGGTTAATCGTAATTATATCTGCCTGAATTCATATTGTTTCCTATCATTGTAGCTATAACTTCTTATCACAAATGCATGTTTAACTGTGATTGCAATTTTGAGATAAACTTGAGAGAAAATACTCTGTATTTTGCATTAGCTATTACCTCACTGAGAACATTGTTTCCCCTTTTCTTACTTTGTTTGCTTCCCTGCTTCCATTACCACCCTGTTTCAAACAGCATCCCTGACTCCCGTTCCTTCTCAACATCTCAGTACTTGCTACCCCCACAAGTAGACAGGTGCTGGAAAATACGTACTTATTTAATGTCATTACAAGGAAATTTAGATAATCCAACTGTAGGAGACAATAATAGCTGACAAAGTGAATTCAGGGTCTAGAAGGAAATAAGGAGAGCACGATCAGTCATGCTGGTTTTCTTTGCTCCCTTGTATCTTTTTTTTTTAAGATTTTATTTATTTATTTTTAGAGAGGGAAGAGAGAGAGATAGAGAGAGAAACATCAATGTGTGGTTGCTGGGGGTTATGGCCTGCAACCCAGGCATGTACCCTGGCTGGGAATCGAACCTGCGACACTTTGGTTCACAGCCTGCTCTCAATCCACTGAGCTATGCCAGCCAGGGTGCTCCCTTGTATCTTGCATCCCGTTTGTTTGTAAATCCTGTGACCACTCTTCACACTCTGTCACTACCACGGTAGGCGTCTCTTGGTTAGCCCGTCGCACAATTCTGACTGTTTTCGCTGCCTGCCTCCTTGACTCTCTTGAGTGAATGATCAACATATCTACTAAAACCATCCTTTAAAACAAGAATAATACTTTTTAATGTCTTCTTATCTACTTAGACTAAAAACCCCCAAAGCGTGTAAGTAGCCTTTGGGAGCTGCTGGGTCTGGTGTTCTCTTCTACCTCTTTTCCTCTGCTCTGTTCTGACTGTGTGCACCTCCTTACCAGTCTTCAGACACTCTGAGCACCTGTCCTGGGGCTTTTGCACTTGTTGCGTCTTATTGAGTTCTCCCTAGTTATTTGCATGCTCGCTTCCGCACTTCATTGATGGCTTCCCACTGCCCTCCCCCTTACTCTCTGCCATTCTTTGAACCTTAGCACTTACTAACCCCAGTAAACTATATGTTTGTTTATAATCCATCCCGTTCCTAGAATTGAAACGAAAGCAGAAACTTTTTCTGTTTTCTTTACTGCTCTATCCCAGGACCTGGAAGAGTATCTGGCTCATAGTAGACACTCAAAAAAATATCTCTTGGATAAAAGATGTATCCAGAGATACTGTGATACTTTTAATGGTTTCTAAATAATCTCTTACAGAAAGTTGGAGCAAACCTTAGGAAACATCTTGCCACAGAAATGATGTAATAGTAATAATACCGTGTGTTCTGCTGTTTCTTTAAAGAGCGCTTTCAGTTTTGGTTTACAGTTTTTAAAGAGGTTTCTCATACATGACTTGGTTTATGCAATAGCCCTGTTTTTACTAGCAAACTTCCCAAGAGCCCAAATTGCCTATTTGACGCCTAATGCTCCTGCAGAGTAGTACAAGTTAATTTAAGCCATTCGCACTGGCTGTGTGGAGATTTAGGAAACCCAAAATGAACTGAGGGGCTGCTTAGAATCAGTACAGTGGGGCATCACAGGGTGTGATACCATCTAAAGTCTCCTCGATTAAAGAAATGGAAGAGACGCTGTGGTCGGGTGGCTCGGTTGATTGGAGTGCCATCCCGTACACCAAAAGTTGGCAGGTTCAGTCCCCGGTTGGGGTGTGTGTGGGAAGCAACCAATCTCTCTCTCCCTCTCCTTCCCTCACTCTCTCCCTGTCTTCCTCCCTCCCTCTCTTTCTTTCTCTCTAAAATCAATAAAAATATCCTTGAATGAGGATAAAAAAAGAAAGAAAGTGGAAGAGAAATGCAGCTGTGTCAAGAAACATGGAAGTCAGACATTATGTGAAGTTTTGGATTGAGAAACATGGTCAAACAAAAGCTAGACATGCAGAGAGATTTCTGTTAGTGAGCTATGAAACCAGTGTCACGTATTGGATCCGAACACCATCTGTTTGGGGGGCATACAGCATTTTCACATCTCCCTCTGAGCGGCTGCCTGTGCCAGGCATGGCACTGGGTTACTTCCATTAAGATCTGTATTCCTCCCAACAACCCCACGAAGTAGAAATGATGTTTCCTATCAACAAATGATTGTTCTTTATCGTAAGTTAATAAATGATGAAACTAGATTTGAACATAAGTCATTCTGGCCTTGGTGTTTGTTGCTTTCATTACTCTATCAAGTTTTTTGATACATGCAATTTCAGAAGGAAAATACCTGAGTTATTTCCTTAATTCCATGTATGCCTGCAACAGAGAGTGGTAAGAATTTGAGAGTGACTAGGTAGCAGCTAACTCTTCATTAAAACATAGTAGCTCACCTGGAAAGAATCTAATAAATAAAATAGGAAGCGTAGAAATGAAGGGTAAGGAGACCTCACCGTGAGCCATAGCGTTCAGAAAAGTTGAACTTTTCTCCAGGCTGGGAATCAACTCAAGAGAAGTCTCTATAATGATGGGAAATTAGGGATTGAGTCTTATGAAAACTAAGAAAGAAAAGCAGAATTCTTTTGGTTTCTAAAGACAGGAACAAATAACTTGTTAAAATAAAGGGGAAGTTGACCAGAATAGAGATAATGCCTTACTATTTGCCAAAGTCTGTTTGCAAACAGTCAGAGGTAGAGGGAACCAGGGATGTGGAGTTAGGGAGGGAACCAGCAAAGAGCAGAGTTTGTTTTTGTTTCACTTTTAGTGGGAAAATGAAACAAATTAGGAATTACTGCTAAATGAGTATGAAAGAAAAGTTGAGTAGAAAATTGGCAAGGGTAGTTAAGACAGAAAAATGGAGGTTTTAAAAGCACTGAGGACTATATAATATCCAACATTTGAACAGGTCCTGACTCCAGATTGCAAATCTGTATTCTTCAGTGAAGAGATTTAGACAGTAATTATGATTAGTAACCAAATATCTTATTCTTGTTTTGTTCTTCAACTCATTCAGCAACTATTTATTGAGCGACTATTACATTCCAGACACTGTGCTCAATGCTGATGATCAAGAAATTGGTATCAAGAACTCACAACATGAGTCTTTTTCTAGAAATGCATTACAGTTGTTGCCATTTAATGTGTCCTTAAATGAACTAACTTTCTAGTTATTCTAGGTTGTTTTTATCTTTAACTCTTCTTCTTGTAACCTCAGTAGTGCCTGTTCAAAAGTTAAGCAAACCATATATAATAATGTGATGCCTGCCAATTCTAACTTGCGATGGGATCCGGACTTCATGATGGATTTTATTGAGAACCCTTCAGCCCGTAGCATCAACTACTCAATGCTGGGCAAGATCCTCAGTGACAATGCGGCCAATCGCTACAGCTTCGTCTGCAATACACTCATGAATGTATGTATGGGCCATCAGGATGCTGGAAGGTGAGCTGAGTTACCCTGGAATTTGGGACTAACCACACAGTTGTTGGTTTGGTGCTACTTTGAAACTAACTTCTTTAGTAATTACCTATGCTGACATTTGGACGTTGTTAGCTTTTATTTATTTTTTTTATCCTCAGCCGAGGACATACCTGTTAATTTTAGAGAGTGGGGAGGGAAGGAGAAAGAAAGGGAGAGAGACACTGATGTGAGAGAGAAACATTGATTGGCTGCCTCTCACACATGCCCCGATCAGGGACCAAACCCGAAACCCAGGCACGTGCCCTGGCCGGGCATCCAACCTAGGACCTTTTCTTGGTCTGTGGGATGACACTCTAACCAATTGAGTCACACCAGTCAGGGCTGCTTTTTTTTTCCCCCCATATTTTTTCATTCCTGAATTCATCTCTGCTCTATACTATGATTTCCTTAACCTGAGAGACAAAAACATAAACAATAAAAATAAAAATTACCTATATTTTGAAAACACTGTATTTAGGCCTACCTAAGTTAAATTTATTTAATTTTTTTTGATGCTCTTTTTTTCTAAACCAATTCATTTTTGTTTTTTTAATTCTCACCTAAGGATATGTTTTTATTGATTTTAGAAAGAGAGAGGAAGGAGTGAGGGGGAGGGGAGAAACATTGATTAGTTACCTCTCATACATGTCCCCACCAGGGACTAAACCTATAACCTAGGTATGTCCTGAATGGGAATCAAACCCTGGACCTTTTGGTGCATGGGGTAATGTTCCAACCAACTAAGCAACCCGGCCAGGGCTAATTTTTTTGATGTGCTTAAAAGTTAATTGTATAGGTCAGATTTGTTCACAGAACTAAAAATATGCTTATTGATATCGGTACTGATTACTGTTTGTTGCTCACCAGCATTAAACAATACAAAGCATTTGAAGCCATTTACTTTTATCTTCTGCCTTAGATTCTGCTAGGTTATTTGTCAAGGGAGCATTATGTATTCTGAATATAAGAAATGAATGGCTCACTTGATGATAGTGAAACACGTGTTCATTAAGTATGTCACATGAGTGGTTCTTTTTGTTACCTACTACTACGTATATTCTTTTCCTTTTTTTAGGATTAATGACATAGCCAATTTCTCCTCCGAGCTGACGGCCTGCTGCACTGTTCTTAGTTCAGAGTGGCTGGGAGTTCTGAAGGCCCTTTGTTGTTCTTCAAATCATGTGTGGGGGTTTAATGATGTACTTTGCACTGTAGATGTAAGTGTTCTTTTCATTTAAAAACTCACCTGCAATTAAATATTTGATTTGTGAGTAATTTTTTAAATTGGCTCAACCCTTAACTGAAATAATTGTAAAATATTTTTTCCCTCTCTCTCTAAATGCAGTCATCAGAGTGCGGTTGGTTTTGCTGTGCTGCATTAAGAATGTGCAGGCTTAATTCATTGGCCATTCTCAGTGATTGTGTCTGGAAGTGATGAAGAGATACACGTTATATATCACACATTTCCTCAGATATCATAGTGCATGCATGATGTGTGAATTTCCTAAAAATCTATCTCAATTCTTTATTTTTGCCTATCATTTCCTGGTGTAATATATATTAACATATCATACATGTAAAACCATTTTATACATTTAAAAAACTACCTTCCAGTTGAAGTTGAACTTCTCAGTTCTGATATCTCAAGACAGATTGGACAATCCTATTCCATTCATTGTATGACTGCCTAAGATTTTATACATGTAAAGCTCCTATCTGTGGCCTGCTTTTCTAACATTGTTCCTTAACCTCTTAGTTGTTTTTATTACACTTTACCTCTGAGCTGTTAAATGAGATGATCTTTGTACGTTGCTAACCATAGTTCCTGGCCTATACTACAACTCAATATAAAGGATGCTATTATAGATTTTTAAACTTATCATTATTTTCTGCCCAAGTCTTGTGAGTTCTGTAAAGGTAGAGGTTTTACTGTGAATGAATTTTCTTCCTCTTTTCTCTCTTTTTAAAATTTAGGAGTCAATTGTAAATTTTCAGAGTTGTTTTTAAATCTAACTTTATATTAAAGGCACATTATTTGTTATTCCTAAAAAGAACTCCCAAACATTACCAAGGCTTGTTTTTCAGTTAGGGCCTACTAATGGTTGCCCTTACATGACAGAGCATACTAAGTTCTGCAGAAAAGTTTTATTTCTGCTACATCTTTTAGGGATTTCTTTGTTTTCTTTTTTTTTCCTTTTTCAATTATATGTACTCAAGATAAAGCTCAGTATCTTCTTATAGCAATGGGATGTGGGGAAACCTCATTCTTTGTCTTATGAAGTAGAAATAAGCCTGGAGGGTAATAATCATGACAAGTTATTTCACTCATTTGGGGACCTGAGGCCTTATTGGTGTTGCCTACATTCTCTTAGATATTAATCTTAGATACTACTTTAGAGAGTGTTAGGTATTAAAACATGTCAATGTTTTTCTTGAAGGTGAGTGACCTTTCATTCCATGATTCATTAGCTACTTTCATTGCTATTCTGATAGCACGACAGTGTTTCTCCCTGGAGGACGTCGTGCAGCACGTCGCGCTCCCCTCGCTCCTCGCAGCAGGTGACGGCATTTGTTGTTTGACTGTGGTCTTGGTGGGGTGGTTTCTGAGGACACCCTGTGAGTAGCTTCTAAGGGTATGAGCACTGGGCAGGGGTGTGGCGTCGTGGGAAAGATGACAAGATGGTAGGTTTTGTTCTACACAGAGTGCCGTGAATCCCCATGGATATTAGTGCCCATTTCTGAGGAAGCACGGACGTCTGGGTTTCTCAGAAAAGCATGGCCAGTGCCTTACTTCTTACCATAAGGAACACTTGTTTATTTATTCTAGAAAGTATAGCTTAATAGAAAACCTGAAGATATGTTCTTGAGTATGTTAGAAAACTTGCTTTCAAAATCCTTCTTCCCTAGCTTGTGGAGATGCGGACGCTGAGCCCGGGGCGCGAATGACATGCCGGCTCCTGCTGCATCTGTTCCGAGCTCCCCCGGCCTGCTTATTACCTCAGGCAACCGGTGAGCTGAGCGCTGAGAAATCTGGGATGACATTTTCATTTGGAGCTGCTGGTTCTAAAATGACCCAGCAGGCTGTCCATTCTGTAATTTCCTCCCTGACTCTGGGGGGCCTTCTTCAAGGCGAGGAAGGGGCGCAGTGATGCCACCGAGAGGGCTGTCGGCACCTCTCCCTTAACGCATACTCGGATGTATGAGAAACTCAAATCCAGAGTTAACAATCAATCAAAATACTTTTGCTCTTAGGCCAAGCCATGCTGCAGGGCAGAGTGATCCTCTAACACACCGTGCATGTTGGTTATGAACCAAATCACAGCAGCTTAGGGCAGGGATGATTCATTTACTCTTTTACTCAGGTAAAGGGAGTAAGGTGAGCTGGGCATGTTAGTGAAGTCTTTTCCTAGAGATAGTTTCCATATTAGGGTGTGTGTGTGAGACAGCATAAGTGTATGCAAATCCTACTGTTTTTGACACCTCTGTCTCAGGAGCAAAAACAGCATTTTTGGACCATAAAATGCACTAGGTTTCAGAGGAGAAAAATGGGAAAATTTTTGAAGCAAAAAATATGGTAAAATATTTAATAACATAAATCACATAAATATTTCCCAGTGTAAATGTGAACAGAAGTCAACAGCAGCATTAATAACCATTATTCCTCCCAAGTTGGGGGGTGGGTGCACGTTATAGTCCAAAAATACGGTGATTGAAAGGAGAGGTTAAGTAGGGAATACAGACAGTGTTTCTTAGTAAATCCATGAAGCATTAGTTAAAGCTAGCTAATGGCAATTAATCACCCACAGTCTAACAATGAAAAGCCCTGCTAACTGTAAATGGTTACAAAAGACTTCATGATGGTGATGAGACATTAAGGGTTTGTTGTTACTCTCATAGGCAAACCCTTCCCTGGAATACGATCATCATGTGATAGACACCTCTTAGCTGCTGCTCACAACAGCATCGAAGTGGGAGCTGTGTTTGCTGTTTTAAAAGCAATTATGATGCTTGGTAAGACTATCCTGGCACTAAGCTTGGTTAATCAGCAGAAGTTTAACTTGATTTAATATTATTAGAAATGTTTTTGTTACTGTTGTTGTTCTCCTGGAAAAAAAATGAGTTGGCTTTTCCCAAGTCCAAGTTTAATTGGAGTCTGAGAAGTCTGGCCCTTCCTACAACATGGGTGGAATTTAAATATAGCACCCTTTTTTGGTGGTGTTTTAACTGCATACTCATTCTGATGTAATATCGATCCTCCCATATCCTGGGTTGTTTTGCCCTCATTTGTTGGCATAAGTCACACTTCCTGATGGACACAGAAAACTCAGTGACCTAACCAAAGTTTTAAATTTCATGTTAGATTCCAGGAGTAAAACACTAGAAAACCTGGGTTGTAATCTTAGTGTCCTGTTTCCATTGTGATCCTGAACAAGTTTATATCTTTGTACTTTAGTTTTTCTTATCAATCAGATGATAATTGCATTGAGATTGATATTACAGATACATCAATATTAGCTATCACAATTTTTTTATATATTTCATGATGTCCAAGATGTATCTTATATTCTTACTGGTTTACATCCTCCTGGAGTGGTAGTACTGCCTTCTCTATTCATCCACAGCACAATACCTTAAGACATGTTTATCCTTCGGATCAGTTAGGAGAATGATGGGAAAGTCTTCAATTCACACTGCCTAGTTCCAACTTCGCATTCCCTCTTTTGGTCTTCACTACACAAAAGTTCCCTCTTATGTTCTGAAGGAGGCCCCTTTGATTAGAGTAGAAATTACTGCATGGATAGAAATTGTCTGATGAGTCTTACAGAACATGTTTGAGGATGTGCCCTTTCCGTTTATACTCCTACTTGGGAAGTGTTATTTGGTGGTGACAAGGGAGGAAGAGCAGGGTTCTCATAAGACAAATAGTTAAGAGTTCATTTAAAAACATCTACATATACACATATGTATACACATTATATACATTTACAAGTATATAATATTCCTGTTAAACACTCATGAATATGCAGCAAAAGGAGAAAGGTAGAGTCATGGAGGGGTACAGCCTCCTCTGAGCTCAGGAGCTTATAGTTTTAACAGCCAGGATTAAATGGTCATCTCAGTAAGTAAACTTTCTGCACTCTGATATTTGGTAGGAAAGATGGCTGGTCAATTCTGTTTAATTAATAAAAGTAGAGACCTTGAAGTCAGAACTCCCTTTTTTTTACTGTGGTATCTAACATTCATAACAGAAACAAAATAGATTTTCCATAAACTAATGTTGGAAGGGCGCCTGCATAAGTCATAGATGTTTTAATGGCAGAAACTAAAATGAGTGCAGTGTAAACATTGCCCCTTTGATTTGAATGACTGGTCTGATTCCAGGTAAAATTGGCCAACCTGTTTAAATATCCAAATAACCATAGTTTAATACCTATGTATAATCACCAATTCATTTTTCTTTGATTGCCTCTCCTTAACCTTTTTAAACTGGCCTCAGTTCTTGGTAGATTCTACAGCCTTGTAAGCGCTGGAAGGTTCTCCAGGTCTAAGAAGGTCAGGACTGGGCAGGGTGAGTCAGCAGATCCTTGGACCAGGCCGTCACTGGACACTCTCATTTGTTCTGGTGTCTGTATGATTGCAGACGGCTCTGGTGCAGCCCCCATGGCCCCCAAACGTCTAACCTGATGTGAGGATCTCCTCATCCGGGACTGGAAGAAATGCTTGTTGTGTTTCTTTGTTTTTGTTTTTACAAAAGTTTTAATTACCTATCTCTCATGTCCTAACATGTTTTCTCAAGCCCTGTCCATCAGGACCTATTTTGAGTTTGGGAGATAGGACCGTTTTATAGAATTTGGTTTCTAATATCTAAAGTAGTTTTACTGTAAGGTGTAAAAGTAATTATTTGTATTATCAAAGTTGGGAGAAAGCATGCTAAATTTTGTGCATGTAGAATATGGCCTTTATTTCAGCTCCTAAAGAACTCTGTTAAATTAAATAAACTTCTATGGGTAAAGTGAAATTGGTAGTTTTCATATATTTTAATGAGAAGTATATGATAATAGATAGTAGGATATTGGTGAGTTGAAGTGTATTTTTATTCCTCTCATCCTTTTAATGATTCTATAAGTAAATATTCAGTAAGCAATTCTGATTTTTTCAGATTTTTTCAGCAGAGTTAGAACTTTTTCTTGGTTGACCTGCGGGTTTTATAAGACTTTCGGCACTGACCTGGGCTTGGTTTCACCCAGAGCGAGGCAACGAGGGCCTCCTGGGAACTCATCTGGTGTTGGCTCTGGGCCATGTTCTCTCTCCCGGCTGAGGGTCCTGCAGGTACACAGGCAGAAGTTTGGAGGCTCTGTGTCAGTTGGCCGTCTCTATTACCAAAGTATTTTGTTCTTTTTTTCCAAATTATTTTATTCTCTCACCTTCAAAATAGGGTAGTTATTTCTGTTTCACAGTGAGAGATTTCTTATTTCTAGATATTCAACCACTCTGCTCAGTTTTTACCCCAGAACTTTTTTTTTAATAAGGAAAAAACACTTTCCTAAGCTTCATTTTGTTGAGGGTAGTAGAGACTGGTGAGATGAAGTTTTCTGATTTGGTCTTTACAGAGAGGAAAGTGAAAGGCATGGGTTATTCAATGAATGCCCTATTTTCCAGGGCTTCCTTAGTATGCATTGCCCTTTTCCATTCCCAGGGAAATAAATCTCTCTTGTCAAGAAGTTGATAGTAAGGTGGGCTAAGGCAAAACTTTTCTCTTGACCTATGGATAGAAAATAAGTCATTGTAAGAGAAGAAATGGAAAAGGGACATCTTGAAGGGTGAGTAACCCATTTTTTCCTTGTCTACAAGTCAAATGAATCTGAATACATTCATGCTTGAAATATTGGTGAAATCAATGTTCTGTGATTATTAAGTGTGATTTATAATGGCCTTTCCAAGTTTGGTGAAAGCATACTTAATTCTATAAACAAAAATAAAGATTGAGTCTTGAACTTGCTTTTTTCCTCATGTCTGGTGAAACTTCTCTAGGTTCTCGCATTTATCCTCTTGACCCATTCTCTTCATTGCTGAACTACTATGCAATAATGATACCATTCATGTACTTGAAGTCCCTGATAGCTTGCCTCATTTACTTTTCAAATACTTGGCAATAGGTTGAACTTGTATGATTTTGCTTTTGTGATTCTGTTATTTAGGAGATGCCAAAATTGGCAATAACAATGTCAGCTCTTTAAAGAATGATGACTTCAGCATGAGGGGTTTACGACGCGATGGGAATGCTGATGATATCTGGACTGCCTCACAAAATTCAAAGTCCTGTGGAAAAAGCATTTCCATAGAAACTGCCAATTTAAGAGAATATGCTAGATATGTACTGAGGACTATCTGTCAACAGGTATTGACCTTTCAGTTTGAATATGTAACTGTCTTTTTGGAAAGAGATTCTCACTATTGTACAAAACTTGTACATAGGTGGACCTTTTTTTTCCTGCTAACTTTGTTTTGAAATAATTTCAAATTTGCTGAAAAGTTGTAATAATAAAGAATTCTAGTATATCATTTATACAGACTCATTAAGTTTTTACATTTTGCCACATTTGCTTTATAATTCTATATGTGTGTGTAAATGTGGTACATATACTTAAAATTTTTTTTCTGACCATTTGAGAGTAGTTGGCATACATTATTCTTTTTTACTTTTTAATACTTCAGTGTTTATTAACATAAGCAAAATATAGTTTAAAACCTCAGGAAATTTAGCATTGGTACAGTAATTTTTTCTCACCTATAGGCCACATTCCAATTTTGTCAATTGTCCCAATTATGTTGGATTTGTCTGAAGTTTCCTGTAGATTAGCTTCAGATTATGCATTCCTGGCCAAGATACTACAGAAGTAATGTTGTGTTCTTCTCAGGTAATCACATCTGAAGGCACATGATGTCCATTTGCACCTCATTGGTGATGTTAATTTTGATCAAGATGTCTCCATTATATGATTTCTCTACTGTATAATTATTTTTCCCCTTGCAATTTATAATCGGTCTTTGGGGAGACACTTTAAGACAAAGCAAATATTCTCATCAAACTCCCTCATTCTTCCCTAAGGAAGAGCCTACCCTTATTTTTCCCCGTATTTATATTTATTTATTTTCCACATGGATTATAATTTACTGTCCTTAGTTATTTTCATGTTCAAGTTGTCCCAGATTTTTCCAGTGGAAATCTTTTCATGTTGGTTGTCATGTTATTTGGACATATCTTTATCTTGTTTTTTGTTTTGTTTTGTTTTATTTTTTAATATTATGTCTCCTTTTGTATTTTCTCTGCCCCAGACCTGGAATTACTCATTCCTCAAAAGAACCTTGGTCTTAGTTAGTCAAGGATGGTATTTAGAAACCAAGGTCAGCACTGTGTATGCTCTTTGCCATGGGCCATGTGTGTTCATTGCTTCTAGGCCTGAAAGGCAGACAGAGCCAAGGAAAAAACATCTACATACATAAATGTGTGGGTAAACCATGAGTTAATACTGATATATTTAATACCAATTCAGCCCCACAAAGTTCTTTGTGTTCCCCCTCTTCCACAGTAAGAACCCCTACTCCCAATAACATTAACCCATTTACTGTTTGCTTAATTCTACAGTGTACCTGTAATAGTTTCAGAATTGCTACACTCATACCACAAGGAAAAACAAGCCTACTAAAAGGATTTGAAGATTTGTTTATCATTCTTCCTTAAGCATTTTTAGTATTGTATTAAAAAGTCACTTAGATTTTCTCCTTCAGTGTGTGTTATGTTACTCACTTGAAGCAGAATTGATTTTATTTGTTTCTGTTTACATTCAGTTTAGATTTCTTTCTCCCCCCAGCTCTGTCTTAAGAATAGCATGCTTCCACACTTCAACTATGCAAAAAGGTGTACTCAGTGATGAGTCCTGCCTCCCTTATCTCTCCTACTCTTTATCGCTCCCTGCCTTAGGTGATGAATTTTATTATTTTCTGGTTTAACTTTTCATTTCTTTTTTTTAATTTCTTTTTTCTTATCAAAACAATCATAGCATATCATATATGCTCTTTTTCACTTTCCTAATGTCAACAGGGTCATGTTTTTATTAAAGTGTATTATAACTATGGTAAAAGTTAGCTAGACAGTTGTATAGGTATTAAGAGGGTATTGAGTTTTTCATTGGTTCTCAACCGTGAGGGTATGTTAGAATTACCTGAGGAGTCAAAACAATTTTTTTTGATGCCTTCAAATATGACTGATACCTGGTCTCGCTCTCTAAGGTTGACTTAGTTGATTTGTTGTAGGGCCTGGGCCCTGGAATTTTAGCAGGCTCCTCAGGTGACTGTAACGGACAGCCGGCCTCGAGCCCCTGGTGCAGTGGTTACGAAGCGGTTTCCTCTGAAACAGACCTGGGTTCACATGGGGCTCGGAGACAGGTGGTGATTTCTTAGCTCATTTAATATGAGTTCTCCTTTGAAAAAATGATGAAGAAAAGGTGATAGGAGTTTAAATTGGTAGAAACTCTCTGGAGGCCAATTAGCCACATACATTAATAGCCTTACATTTTGCTCTACTTCTTGACCCTGCAGTTGCACTTTTGTGACACTATCTTAAGAAAATAATTATACAGAGAATAGATGTGCACAAATATTTATTTATAATATCATAAAGGGAGATACTTTTTTCAATGTTATGTTCTATTCAGTAAAATATAGTATAATGCATTCCATAAAAATGGGATATTGTGGTATAGACTCATTGCCCTTATATAGCAAGTTAAAAATACTGATTAAAAAACATTTCCTAGAGCAGGAACCCATTTTTCAACTGAAATATGCCAGTATTTTTCCTTAGCTTTCTTTTTTTCACTTTTTTTACATATCTGTGTTTTAAAAATTTTTTAACCAAGGTTTTACTTTGTGTTTTTAAGAAGTAAAAATATTAGAAATTTTGTTTTTAAAACTTTTGCCACCATTTTTTTGTGTGTGTAATATTTTATTAAAGGGAAGATTCCTGTCTGCTTTATATTCCATTGTGTGCCATGAACTTAGTACATATTACATATGCCTGTAGAAGTCGCTGCCTACCGGTCTAACTGCTGTATTATTTTTAGGAATGGGTAGGAGAACATTGCTTAAAAGAGCCTGAAAGATTATGCACAGACAAAGAACTCATATTGGACCCTGTGCTTTCAAACATGCAAGCACAGAAACTGTTGCAGCTTATTTGTTATCCTCACGGCATCAAGGAATGTCCTGAGGGGGACAACCTGCAAAGGCAGCACATTAAGCGCATTCTGCAAGTGAGTGATGATAATTTAAAGGTCATGTTTCTGTCACTTGACACATTCTTTGTAGTTATAACCAAAATTACAGTCTCTTTTTATCATTGCTAACTAATTCTTCTCAGCTAATTCAGTTAATTCAGATTTTTATTCTCCCCATTTTATTTTCTGTGTTATTGCCACACTTTATAGCTGGCTAGCTATAAGTAGGTACTGCAGATTACATGCAGTCATTGCATAAATATTGATATTTTAAGTCAGTACTGTAATTGCATGAAAATAAGCTTTGTGGGGGCACTGTGTTAAGTGTCTTATCCAAAAATATTTAAATCACTTTGGAATAGAGTTGCTTAGATAGAGTTTGACAGAAGACATGTTTATCTTAGTTATTTCTAGTGCCCAGCTGAATGAGGCACATTATTTTAATGTTGCTATTTATTTCTTTGTGTTTACAATGAATGTGTGTAGTAGACTTGGCAGCCTTTTGATCCATATACCCATTGTCGGAAAGTAGAGTGTTCCTGTGAAATGTTTTGTAAGCAAAAATGGTAAAAAGTGAAGAATCAATTACCATTAACTTATGTTGAAAATTTTTGAACATTCCCAGACCCCAAATTTAATGTGCATACATGTTTATTTCATTCACTGCAACCAAAATGCTTAATTACATTAGTTTTATGCTAAGTGTAGGACTCTTACAAGCTCTCTCAGGCTTTTGCAATACTTTAAGACACACCTTGCTACCGAATGTACAGAAAGATCAAGGCAAAGCACAGATGCCCGGAGGCACGGTTCAGAGTCCTGATCGCTCGATGCTGAGTGTGATTCCCTGGGAAAGAGGTTCGCAGAGCCACTCTTGCTGCTCGGGGTGTCTGTCTCTATGGCAGCTCCCTGCATGGCAAACACTGAATGCTATAATGCTGTTTTCACACTCTCCGGATTTCTTTCTGTTAGTGGAAGCAGGTGTAATGTAGGTCTTTTGTAAAAGTGAAATGGCTTAGCACAGTCTGTTGAAAAGCAGAGGATACCTGTAGACCCCTTTGTTGTACATCATTATTCTACTCTTCTTCGAGGTACGGAATACTGCAGGGACTTACTGTATTTTAAGATATGCTTATTATTCCTAATGTATTTTTATTTCCATGTTCCCCAGAATCTTGAACAGTGGACACTGAGGCAGTCCTGGCTAGAACTTCAGTTAATGATTAAGCAATGCTTGAAAGATCCTGTGAGTATATCTGAAAATCACATGTATGTGTAACATTTTACAGAAAGCAAAGACATGTTGATGTTTGAGGATAAAGGAAAACACCTGTGTGCTAATTTTTTTATGTCTGACACTAGGGCTCTGGTTCTGTGGCTGAAATGAACAACTTACTGGACAATATTGCCAAGGCAACAATAGAGGTGTTCCAGCAGTCTGCCGACTTGAACAATAACTCTTCTAATCCTGGCATGAGCCTCTTCAACCCGAACGGGATCGGAAGCACTGACACAAGTAGCCCGAGGCAAAACGGAATAAAGACATTTCTGAGGTACTTTTCCTGTAGTTTTATTAGTCTCTTGTTAATTTTCCACATGTAACAGGGTGTTTTATTTGCATAATGTAGTATTTTTTTCATGAAGCTACCGGAATGAGAAGCTACATATTACTTAATAATATGATAAAGGGTAACCCTGTGGGGTGGATGATATCTTAGTGTTCTAAATAGTAAGTTAATCAGGCCGGCTCCTTGGAACCACAGATGACATATGCAGGATGGATTAATTTCCATAGTGCCCCCTGAGGCTGCTCTGTTCAGTGGTATATTCTTTATATAGAAAACAGTTTTTTCTGCCTTCTTTATTAATTGGCAGTTTTGCACAAATAATAATCATGAATGGCAGATTACCTTGTATTTTATCATTTTGCCAAATGGACATCAAGGTTGTCCAGCCTTTTGATGTCTCTGCACCACACTGGAAGAAGAAGAGTTTCTTGGGCCACAGATTAAATGCATTGCAACACATAATCACAAAAAACTCATGTTTTAAATAGATTTACGATATTGTGTTGGGCCGCATTCATAGCCATCCTGGGCTGCATGCAGCCCGTGGGCTGCAGGTTGGACACCCCTGAACTACAAAGTATAACTAGTAAATTCTAAAACTTTAAAAACTGGTTATCAGTATGCTTAAACATAATCAGAATGTTTCATACCTTAATCATGGCAGGAAAGTGTATTGCTTGTTGGACAAAAGGACTATTGCTAATGAGAGTGCCAAAATCATGGAAAAAGACTTTTATAGATTTTAAAAAAAAGAAGTTTAGTTATAGTGACCTCCCAGAACCCCACCTTTTATTGCCTTCCATAAGCATGGGTTGAAGTGTGTGCAAATATCTGGTATTTGGTGAAAGGAACAATAGTATAGAAATGAACGGGAAATTTCAGAATAATCAGTGTGTCTTATGAATAAAAGTTTTACATCGGAATTCCTGTAACCGTGAGAGCAGAGGAAAAGGATGCCTCCCTGGGTGTAACGCATGTTTCTGACTCCAGTTCCTCTGAGCGCAGGGGCGTGTGGCTGGTGGCCCCCCTGATTGCCAGGCTGCCGACCTCTGTGCAAGGAAGAGTGTTGAAAGCTGCTGGGGAGGAGCTGGAGAAGGGACAGCACTTGGGTTCTTCTTCCAAAAAGGAGAGAGACAGACAAAAACAGAAAAGGTATGGCTGGCAGGTGTGCCTCTTTTGTGAAATTCTGAAGAAGAACATCTCGCACGCAGCAAACGTGCATGATTGCTGCACCCCGAGTTACTGAAATGTTGTTCTTAAATGAAATTGAAAGTACTTTGTTAGGTAAGGCACCGTTTCTACCAAGTTTCAGGTTATAACATTTACCACGTAAGTTCTCAATTCTATGTGTCCAGATCACTGCTGATGTATTAAAAATACTGACTTCTTAGCCCTACTGCATACCTACTGAATCAGATCTGGATCTCCATTTGGTCCCTATAGTCTACTTTTAATTACTATTCATTTTTTATTACTTAAATATTTTTGTTTAACATGCATAAAATTATTTCTAGTTCTGTCTTATTGGACCCTGAAATAGTTACTAATATTTTTAGTATTTAAGACTCTTGTTCTAGATTAGACATTAAAACTCATAAACCACAAAATTTAATGTTTTTTTATTTATTTTATGCCCTAGAAAAGATCTCAAATAATTGTCTTTAAAAACTGACTATGATGAGGAAGTCTAAAACCACACTTGAATGTGAAAACGTGATGAATTTAGCACCATAGCATAAAGGGAAATAATGGAAATTTCTTCTATTTAAAAAAATTTTGAACATACAGGTTTCTTTTCCCCTATTAATAACATTTTGGTAGATGCCATTTATTGAGCTCTTATAAAATACCACCCCCTATATAAAATATATTTTGTACATCCTCAAACTTTTAAAATCTCACAGCAATCATGCAGTAAATGCTCTTAGTATACATTTTTTGCAGATGAAGAAATTGATGCTCTGAAAAGTTCAGTTAATTTCTTAAGGAAACACCACTAAGGAAATAAAAAGCTGGGACTTCAACCCAAGTGGTCTGGCTTCTAAGCCTGCCCTCTAAACTCTAGTCCATTTGGTAGAAACCTACCTTTGAATGGTTGCCAGCATTCAGTAACCAGCCAGATGACTCAACTCACTTCTCAAAGTGTATTAGCTAATGGGTGATTGTGTGCCTATCACTTCACTTGCCAAAGAGAGGACAAATGGTATTAAAATGTTTCAAAATGGCCCTTCTGAACTCAATCTCTCTCAGCTTTGCTGATATGAGGCAGATTGAAATATTTTGGCCTCAATCTCATTTTAAGTTTATCTCTCCAGTGTAGCAATTAGTTTATCAGTATGACTCATTAGTTGTTCTCTAGTAACTGAAGCAGTCTTAATAGAATTTTCATCAAATGCCTTTTCAAGTTGAGCCTCTGAGGCTGGTGGGACTACGCACTACAAGTCTCCAGAAAACACTCTGGGGTCCTCAGGCCCAGGTGCTAACCTCAGCCCTACCAATAAATGCTGCACTCTTTGGCCTTAAGAAATGTGCTGAAAAATAAAGTAAGCACAACAATTGGACTGGCTTGGACCTTAAAAGAAGAGTTTTGTGTGAGAAGAATTTTTAAGTTTTTAATTTTACTTTGTGTATAAATTGATATTACTTCTTATGTGTATTTTTAAATGCAGCTTAACTAATATAAAATACAAATCCTCTTCTCCATGCACTACCCCCCCTTACACACTCATTTGCATTATGAATTTATGCTAGTTTTGGGAATGCCTTCAATATTAAATTATTTAGAAGCCTTACAGTAGCTTTTAATATAATTAGTAGAGATATAATTTAACTCTCCATTTTCTAATAGTAAAATAAATATGAATCTATAACCCAAGGGTGAGGAATTGGTGTTGTGCAGGAAGTAACCCAGTCTTTCTAACTAGATCTGCTGTTATTACTTCCTTTGTAGTATGTCTCTTTTGAGTCAACAACCATTCCTCTCCCTGGTTCTTACCTGCCTTAAGGGACAAGATGAACAACGAGAAGGCCTCCTAACATCCCTCCAGAATCAAGTTAATCAGGTAAAGCAGCAGTCCCCAACCTTTTTGGCACCAGGGACTGGTTTTATGGAAGACACTTT
Organism: Phyllostomus discolor; assembly: GCF_004126475.2. Lineage (NCBI taxonomy): Eukaryota > Metazoa > Chordata > Mammalia > Chiroptera > Phyllostomidae > Phyllostomus > Phyllostomus discolor. The sequence goes on from NC_040904.2 coordinate 61,416,131, forward strand.
TTCCATGGACCAGGATGAGGGGGGGTGGTTTTGGGATGGTTCAAGCGCATTACACTCAAGCTCACCTCCTGCTGTGCAGCTCAGTTCCTAACACCCACAGACCTATCCCAGTCTGCGGCCCAGAGGTAAAGTATGGTAGAGATTAAGCCCAGCAAATATCTTTCCAATGGCATTAATTTGTTTTCCTTTCAAATAGTAAGATTAAAGTAATAAGGACACACTACAGTTTGATTAGATGCACGGAGGCATAATCCACGCCCTGTTCTCCTACCAAGCATTCTAGTCACCACAAGATTAACAATTTTATATTAATTATGCATTGGATAAAATCTAAAGTCTATAAAAGAAACATTTTTTGACATTGCGCCTACCTTTGGCATATCTGCTCTTCTGACCCTGCCTCAAGGGAGGGGCTCTGGAGCAGCCCGGTCCCCGTCGGCATGGCAGTAAGACCGGAACAGAGCTCCAGGTCCCAACTGGCTTCCACATATCAGGCAGGGTCTCAGCTTGAGCCCTATAGATTCAGAAACTTGATTTTATTTTACCGCTAGAGCCAGACTGATGCCAGTCAAGTGCACAAAATGCTCACTTAGAAATCAGAAGGAACTTTGGTTCTTTTATAAAGAATATGGACTTTGCCTTTCCACCAGCTACAATCCCCCTGGCATTCTCTGTGCCACAGGAAACTAGTGACCACATTAGCAACTGGAAATTATGGAACACAGCAGAGTGGTTAGATGGGTCGTGTGGGGTGTTTTATCCTGCTGCAGAGCCCAATGGAGCCCTCCTGTGGTGCTGGGGTTCTATGACACCATGTTTTTCCTGTGGGTGGTATAGCTGAACATGAGTAAGGATGTTTACTTGGTTCTCCTGTTGTCTCCTACCTTTGGATATGACAAGTCTATTCTCTGCACAGCAGTCAGAGTGATCCTTTTTAAATGTGAATCACCATGAACGTTAAAAAGACAAATTCACAGCTATCAACAACTGAATCCAAAAACAAAACAAAAACAACCCAAACAAACTAACTAACTAAGCAAACACCCAGAACAGAAACAGAAGCATAAATATGGAGATCGTTTGGAGGGTTATCAGCTGGGAAGGGTGAGAATGGAGAAATGGTATGGGAATAAGAACCATAATTGGTAGGAACAAAATAGACAGGGGGAAGTGAAGAATAGCATAGGAAATGGAGAAGCCAAAGAACTTACATGCATGACCCATGGACATGAACTAAGAGGGCAGTACTGCTGGAGGGAAGAGGGTACCAGTTGGAAGGTGCCAAAGGGGTAAAAACTGGGACAACTGTAATAGCATAATCAGTAAAATGTGATATAAAATATAACAATGTGAATCACATGTTTTTTTGGTAACCAAAATGCTGAAATGATTCTTACTACACCAGAATAAAAATCACTGTCTGAGCCTATAAGGCCTCACATGAGATGGCACTGGCTCTCACTTCTACCTTGACTCCTACTAGTCATGGCCTTGCTCGCTGCACTCTTTTCATAGTGGCCACATGGCTGTTCCTTGAACTTGCCAAGCAAATTCTTATTGCAGTGCTTTTGCATCTTTTCTTTTCTTCACCTGGAAGGCTTTCCTCTCACATATGAGCATGGTCATCTCCCTCACTTCATCAGGCCTCTGCTCAGACACTGCCTCCTTTGGGAGGCCCTCCGTGATCACTCTAAAAATAGGACTGTGGTCCTTCTCTGTTCCTTGTCCTGGTTCATACCATTTGTTACACCTGATTTATTATTTGTTCTGCTCCTTGAATGTAAGCTCCGTGACAACTTGTGTGCTTTGTTAGCTGTCATGCACCCTTAAGTCAGCCTTGGGAGATGGGGGAAGTGTTCTTCTCTTACCATGCAGTGTACTTACACATCATCTGGGCTACTTTTGCATGTACCTCATTTCAACTCTTTTAAGATCATACTCATTATTTAACACCATTGTTTCAAGAGCACAGCAGTATGGGTTTCTTGGGAAGAGTTGTTTTTTTGCTCACACCATCTGGATTTGGGGAGTGGCCCACCTGAGCCATTTCCTAAGAAAACCTTCCCTTTCCCAACATTACTGTGAATCAGTGAAGAAGCACTCACTGTATAAATTGATAATCCACCTGACTAATGTACACATTGTCATATCTTTCAAAATAATACATATATATGTAAAATCTTTATAAAGAAGACAAATCTATCAATAGCAAGATTCCACTACACCAGAATAGTACACCAAAATAATACATTTGCTAGGGGTCACAACGTGTTCCTGGAAATATAACCTAAGCCTGGTGTGAAATGTAATTTTGTCTGTACAGTATTTATCTGTGTAAGATCAAAGAAATGATGTGCACTTGGCCCTTGAATAACATGAAGTTTAGGGGCACCCACCCTCATGCAATCAAACAAACATCTGTATAACATTGCCTTGCTGAAACTTCAGTGGTCCCTTGGTATCCACAGGAGACTGGTTCCAGGACCCGCCTCAGAAACCAAAGTCCACAGATGCTCAAGTCCCTTATATAAAATGGCATAGAAGAGTACATTATAGTCATCCTTTCACAATCCATGAATTTTCCACCTCCAATCAAAAATACAGTTTCACAGGTGTGAAACTCAGGTTTACAAAGAGCCGACTGAATATTTATTGAAAAAAGCCACATAAAAGTGGGCCTGCGTAGTTCAAAGCCTTATTGGTCCAAGGGCCAACTGTATTTAAAAAATAAGCTTTATTTTTGTTAGTGTGTAACTTGATGGTCTTCTAAAACATTTTTTAAGATTTGTCACTGAGTAATTAGAATAGATTCTTCGTCTCCCTTCTAGAAAGGTAATGTCAAATTTCTGTCTGCATGGTGGAAGGGGAGGAAAGTTTTAGTATTTGCTGATTGGTTAAACTAAGAAGTTATTTTAGACTGTCAGTGAAAAGCTCTGTTTAAATCTGAAAAAAATATTTTAACAGGGGAAACAAATTTTGGGGTTTTAAAAAACTGATTGTCTGATTTAGATCTTAAGTAACTGGAGAGAAGAACGGTACCAAGATGACATAAAAGCACGGCAGATGATGCACGAAGCATTGCAACTCCGCCTGAATTTGGTAAGACACTTCTAGTATTTTCCCTGAGTTAAACTTATCTAAAGTAGCTTCCCACTTCTCCTATGGTCACAAGTCTTTGTTACGAGGTGAGGCCTTTTGCCGTTTGTTCTCTGAAACTACTTCCTGTCTCTCTAACCTTCTGTTTTCCCGGCTGCCGTCCTTCCTTGTCTGATCTGACCTCGGCTGGGACTCAGTCGGTATTTTCAGCATTGATTGCTTTCTGCAACCCCTGCCCCAGAGAGTCTCTCCTTTTTGGCATCTGCTCAGAGGAGGTCTTAGAGGACTTTACTTTACTTATTTAAAAACCATCTTAAAATGATATTTAAGTCAAAATTTTATCAAACATTACATCAAATTGATCATAAAAACAAACCCTACCTGGAAAGTTTACAGAAATTTAAAATTTCCTCACTAATTGAACATTCCTTTGAATCCCCCCCCTGCCATCCCTGGCACTGGACAAGCCAGATGAAGGCTACTCCGGAGGATGGCTTGCCTGATATTTGGCAGTTGATTTTAACTTCATTCCCACATGTGAATGAGTTGACTGTGGGCCAAGCCTCCTGCTCATCAGTACTTTCGTGTTACTGGATATTTCCAAGTGTTGTTATGACAGCAGGCTTAGATTCCATTGTAATTGACAGCATGAAGTTATAGATAATCGCATTAAATGATTTCAACCTATTCATACTAAAATTTCATCATGAAAATGGGTGTCCTGAAAATTTAGGAATGAAAGAAAGCTAATTATACTGGTTTATAGTAGGAGTTATATGTGATTTTCTACAGGAAAGAAACTCATTACCCCAATCCTCTGCATTTTCAGGGGTCAACTGTAATTCTTACTGATGATATGCCCACACTTGGGTGCGCCTTTCTTTTTTCTTTTTCTTTTTTTTTTTTTTTAGTTTTTTAAAATTAATCAGAGTTTGGCTACGTAAAGTGGCGGGTTGATATTTTTCTCTCTAACACAGTGCAGACTTTTTCATTGTACTTTGTATGTACTAGGTGGGAGGAATGTTTGACACGGTGCAGAGGAGCACCCAGTGGACAGCAGACTGGGCGCTCCTCCTCCTGCAGATCATCACTTCTGGAACTGTGGACATACACACGAACAAGTACGTACTGATCATTTCACCTTTAATTTGATATGCTGACAAATGATATGCTGCATCTTTTAGGTATCATGAAAAACTCTGTGCCTTAACCCTGTCTGATGTGGCTCAGCGGGTTGAGCGCTGGCCTGCAAACCCAAAGGTGCTTGGTTTGATCCCCAGTCAGAACATAGGCTGGGGCCAGGTCCCCGGTTGGGGGCGTGCGAGAGGCAAGCAATCTCACATGTATGTGTCTCTCCTTCTCTCTTTCCCTCCCCTCCCTGCTCTCTAAAGATAAATACATAAAATCTTTTAAAAATAAAAATTCTATGCCTTAAATAAAAATTCTCAGTTAAAAATATCTTGTGGGGTTTTTGTTGTTGTTGTTGTTGTTTTTGCTTTAAGGTGAAAATAATTATTTTCTGTCCCCTCTTAGCGAATTATTTACAACAGTTCTTGATATGCTGGGTGTTTTAATCAATGGAACATTGGCCTCTGACCTGTCAAATGCATCCCCAGGGGGGTCTGAAGAGAACAAACGCGCGTACATGAATCTGGTAAAGAAGCTGAAAGTAAGTTTGTGACCTGCTTATATTATGAGCTCAAATTGTTTGTGGGTTTGTTATTTAGTACATTTTATTTAATGTATTACTCATTAAATTAAATATTATTTGTTGCATTCAAGTTAACTGGTACCCAAAAGTAATGAGCATATAGCTAGCTAGATGATTTTTCTTTTAAAACTTTTATATTCATAAAACATGTTTAATTTTTTAAGGAAGTTTAGCAATGCATTACCAAATGTATAACCAAAATGCCTACAGTAGATTTAGCATAAACTTGTGCTTGGACTGGCACATGCAGTTGAAAAATAGTCACTTGTATTGATATTTCTAAACCTGATTCATTTTACTAACCACTAACACAGTCTTTGAAATATTCAAACTGAAAAAAAAAACAGCATAGGAAGAAAATTAATATATCTGATGACCTTACAATAAAATAACTAACGGTTACCTTGTGGTCTGACTCTGCATTCGAGAATGTGTTCGGTGCTGCGGCTCCTGACTTCTGATTGCAATTACTACCCAGGATTTTTGTCATTTCAGCACTATGACGTTGTTGTGTAACAAGAGTGCCTTTTTATGTCTTCTGTTTTCTACCAAAAATGAAGAAATGAAACACACTCACCACTCTAAATGAGAGCTGCACCAAAGACCATGTTCCAAGTTAGACAACTTTGCAGCTATCTAAAAGGAAATGTTTCATAAGGGAACTTCCTTCTTGGTAACTTTTGCCTTCATTGTTATTTCTGTTCCACTTCTCTTTTCTCTCTCTCTTTTTTTTTTTAGAAGGAGCTAGGAGACAAGCGGTCTGAAAGTATTGACAAAGTTCGACAGTTGCTACCTTTGCCAAAACAGACATGTGATGTCATCACTTGTGAACCTATGGGTTCCTTGATTGACACAAAGGGAAACAAAATTGCTGGATTCGACTCCATAGATAAAAAACAGGCAAGAGTAAATGTTTGTTTCTCATATATATAAATATATAAACTTATAAAAACAATATATCTTCTCATCTTTCTGTAAAGCCTATAAAACATCTTCATATAAGTTTCCTGATTTTAAAAGCATATTCTTATCATTAAAGCACAATGGTTATTGGTATTATTGTAAAATAAGTCAAATCTTTCAAGATCTTCATTTAAAACTGTACTTGAATTTAAGTGAATTTATATAAAATATTAAGCAGCATTTTCTATAATACGAGAATAGTCCATGACTCTTTCAATGAACATGAGCAACAACAGGTTTCCAGAATTACAGATATGAAAGACAGTGCTCCTCCTACCCTCTAGAGGTAGATGGACAATTACAATTCAGTGAGATTTGTGTGCCAAGTTGCAGAGTGTTAGGGGACCCTGAGAAGGAGCCATCACAGTCAGATGAGAGGTTGGGAATTGGAGCAGTATCCCCAGGAAAACTGACACCTGGGTCATTTTTGAAGGCTTTAGAGTTAGCTGGGAGATAGGGGGAAATGTGGTACAAGTAGAGTTAGCTGGGAGATAGGGGGAAATGTGGTACAGGTAGAGTTAGCTGGGAGACAGGAGAAAATGTGGTACAGGTAGAGTTAGCTGGGAGACAGGAGAAAATGTGGTACAGGAGTTTATTCAGAGATGTGGAAAACTATGGCTCAAAGGCAAATGCACTGCTGCCATAGTTCAAAGTACCTTTAGTACTTAGGTGTACCAATGCATTTGTGGACAGAAAAATCATGAGCAAGTTGTGTTTGCAGTGCCAGTGGGCTCTCAAGTGGTGAAACATTTAGAAGACATTTGGGGATGTGGTCTTGGCACCCAGAAAAGAAGTCTAATCTCTGGACATTTTAGGAAGCATGCAGATGGGACTGAGCCTTGGTTTTGGGTGAAGCCACTCACAGAAGAACATGTGTGCATAAGAACAGGAACACTCATATTTTCTGGAATGCCTGAGTAGTTATTTTCAGGGTCATATTGAAGAAGAGTATTTTCAAATTGCTATGCCAGGGTAGGTACTGTGGGGCATCACCAATTCATGGTAAAAATAAACTGTTTATTTGTATAAACAGAATAACATTTTCTCCTCTGAATTCAGTCGAAAGAAGCTTGAGTTGAAGGACTATTTCTGCCTGTTGGTACAAGTTAATTCTGTAATAATGACTTAACTCTTCAGAGACTGGCCTATTAAGTACATGAAAGGTGCCCATATTGGGTCAAGTCCATACGTGTTTCCATTGAAGTTTATTTGAGCCCAGGTAGAGGCTGAATGTAACTTGACTGTTAAGTTTTGTTTTATCCTAAAAGCACTAAATGTCTTATCCTAAAGGGTTTATTACTGATTATAATTTAGTACAGTAAGATCAACTTTGCAGCATTTCTTAGATATTATTTTTTGCTAAAAAAATACTAAATGAAAAAAAGCCATTTTACAGTAGAATACGTTGGACTATCTAGTGTTACAGCTTGAACAGAGCCTCCGTGGTATGAAGAATCATAGAACTGAATTTTAAGGTGTGGATTCTAATCACTGACCTGTAGCAACGTAACTGTGTACCCCTGGACTCACCAGTTAGTGTGTCTGCTGTGCGCTAAAGTTCTTAAGGCCCACACCAGTCAACATGCTCTCTGAGTCCATGTCCTCAGATAGTTTGGCCTCTGGTCAGGAAAAGATATGAACGCATGGTCATAGACTGTTATTTTACCACAGGGTCTCCAGGTCTCCACAAAGCAGAAGGTGTCCCCATGGGATTTGTTTGAGGGTCAGAAGAACCCAGCGCCTCTGTCCTGGGCCTGGTTCGGGACTGTCCGAATGGACCGGAAGGTGATCAAGTATGAGGAGCAGCATCACCTCCTTCTGTATCACACACACCCCATGCCTAAACCCCGGAGTTACTACCTCGAGCCGCTGCCCCTGCCTCCTGAGGAGGAAGAGGAAGAGCCCACATCGCCCATCTCTCAGGAACCAGAGAGGAAATCAGCTGAGCTGTCAGATCAGGGAAAAACCGCAACAGATGAGGAGAAGAAAACAAAGGGAAGGAAGCGCAAGACAAAATCAAGCTCAAGAGTTGATGTAAGTACGGGAAGTAGAGGGACCTTTGGCTCGTGAGCATCTGGTAGAAGATTTACTAGTGTCCAAATCATATTCCTAGCAACATTGCTAAAAGTAGTAGAAGCCTTTTTGTAAGAATTATCCTAATGAGGTGTCATAATTACCAGAATCAGGATTATAGCTCTTGATTTTTCTTCCTCCATGTTTCATAACTATTTAATTTTGGGCTTCCATTGTGAGTAATATTTAATATTTCTCAAATTTAGAACTTGACTTTTTCAGACTTTTAAAATTTCATCCTCTTTATATTTTTTATTATAAGCCATGTCTAAAATAGTTACTGTATTTTGGACAATTGGTATCTGTAGTATATTAAAATAAAAAAAAACTTTTTGCCTTTCTCTTAATAAGTCTTCGTCTAATATATTGAATAGGATGTTTCTGAGATTTCACAGTTTACCATTCCACCTTACTCTCCTGTATAGTCTACTTATTTCCCATATTTTGCTACTTTATAAAAGGTAAATATAATCTAATACTGTTTCACTTCTTGTTTACCTACTAGCCTTCCCTACCTACAGCAACATATTCTTGGAAAAAAACCCAGAAATCTATAAGATGACAATTTAGAAATAATTTTACAGAACTTACAGAATCAATGTATAAAGTATATTTCCTTTTAACCTCGCCTGAAAATACTTGAGAGCTGATTCAAGACATTTTCCTATGAAATTCAAGGGTGTTTTTGCTGTGCAGTAGAAAAAATATTAGCAATTTAGTGTTTAGAAATTATGATTACTTAGTGTTGTTGTTCATCTATGTCCAAGCCCACACATACTTTTCTCTCTGATAGCTTGGTGATTAATATTATTCTGGAAAAGATCACCATCACTTTCAGATGTCACCTGAATGTCAGTGCCATCTTTTCATATAGTCTTCCTACCAGTATTCCTTTGTCTTGAAAGGGATGCTTAATAAGGTCCAGACTGCCACACCCCGAAATCTGGGCCTCCTGGCCTGTCCAGCCACATGGATGGACTTCTGTTCTTTTCAGATGCAAAAGACCTAAAACTCACCTCATTCCCCAAGTGAGTCTTGGTCACGTCTCCGCCTCCCATACTACTCCTGAGGCTGCCTCTTCCCAATGGGATATAGTACAGGCTTTAGTTTCCTGACATTTATTTTTCCTTCATCCTTTAGAGCTAGACTAGAGAAGGAGGGATGGCAGGGGAATTGAGACATGCAGTTGTGATCCTTAGAGACTTTCGGCTCCTGTAAGGAAGAGGAAGCCCTGAGATGGAGGCATAGGGTAGGAGGGAGACGGTTGTGTTTGCAGGACAGGGGTGAAGTCTGCTCCTACAGAGTGCTGTCTTGAACATTGGAATAAGATACTGTCTAGGCCGGCTGGTTCTGAAGTACTGTGGGCCTTCGGCGTGAATCCAATCCAGACCCCATATCAGCAAGGCCTTCTAAGAGAAAACAATTGGGAGACTTTGCAACTAAAGATGTTCTTTCAGCTGTGGTCGGTGGTCCATACTGATATTTTAAATGTGCTTTTAGTGTATTAAAAACAAAGTTTAGAAAAGACTTTTTTCCCATCTTCCTCCACTGTAATCAAGTACATTTTAATCAAGGAAAAGCTTTAATTTAAATGAGTGTTTTGCAGAGAATATATGGAGACTCCTGCCTTCTCTGCCCCCCTTTATAAAAATAGCCTTACCTACTGCAATAGGAGTTACCTCTAACAATGCGATACGAAGACTTTGCATTCATTATCTGTGTGCTGTGTGGAGTTAAGTAACTTTTTGTTTTAACTTTATGTTGAAGGAGTACCCACAGAGCAACATATACCGAGTGCCTCCTAATTACTCGCCCATTTCCTCCCAGATGATACACCATCCACAGTCTACCTTGTGGGGCTACAACCTCATGGGGCAGCCCCAGCAGCCTGGCTTCTTCCTCCAGAACCAGTCTCTCACTCCAGGTATGTGACGAGAGCGCAGTCAGGTCACTGGGGATGAGAAAGAGCTTGGCCTCCTCACGTGCAGTTTTCCTTGCTCTTGAAGTTTCAGTGGCCCAGTGCTCAGCTGACATTTCTGCAATTCTTTCCATTCAACATTTTTTCCTCCTAAAATGAAGTTTTAGTTATGAGTTTGTGTGCTGATTGTGGAATTTTTATCCAGTGCTATGAGGACATTAGCCACTAATGAAAGTCTTAAGCTGTAAGATATAAAGTTGTTCAAAGTTTTATGTTGTGAAATTTGTGTACATTTTTATCAGATATAGTTCTTACCAGCATTTTAAAGATTCGACAGTATTACACAACGTTTTTAAATTATTTTCTTATGTTTTGAATTTTAAATTACTTGTGCTATGAAGGATTTCAGAAATTTGGTTCAGCAAATGATTGAGATGTTATCAGCAAGGAAAACTACCATATCCTTACTTTAGTATTGCTTTGATTCAAGCTCAAGTAGTTTTACATCTGGAATGAAGATTTTTCTAAACAAAAAGAGCTTGTAATTAGGAAAGGATTTAATATTCTTTCTAAAATAAAGTTTGCCTACTTTAGAAAAGTAGATTATTTTGAGATCTGTCTGTATTTTGTTAGGATGTGCCATTCTAATATATATTTTTATTTATTATGTTCTGTGGTATAGTAATTTTTTTATTGTAAGTTGAGTGTGACATTTTGAAGCCTAGGGAAGAAAATATTCTTGTTTTAGAAAAAAGTGGAAAATCCATGTTTTGTCCTACAAATTGGTAGTTTTGAGAGCTGGACTGGGTATTTGCAGTTCTATTTTATAATCTGGTTCTTCTATTTTCCTGCTGTATAATCTCAGCCAACTCTTCATTTCTGTGTGCCTGATCATTTTACAGCTTAATCATCTATAAAATGGATATGCTGTCATATACCTTCCTAGGGTGGGCAATTCAGTTATTCATATCAACAATAATATTGGGTATTAGGGTATGCAGTAAACAAGATGGGTAAAATGCTTCTTCTTTTTTGAAGTGTATATTATACACACATACACGTGTGTGTGTGTGTAATTTAAAGTAAATTTTTAAAATGTAGCACACAGAAGATAGCCTGACACAGCAGACATGTCAGGTAAATGATCCAAATGCATGTTCGCTTTAGGGCTGTGCCCCTGCTGCTGGTGATCCCGTGCCCAGAGCGCTCTCCCTCGGACGTCTCCACAGCTCCCTGCCTGCCTCCCTTGGGTTTGCTCAGACACCCCTTCCTCAGTGAGGCTTCTACTGACCACCCTGCACTCCCTTCCCCTCGCTGCCTTTCTCTTTCTCCACAGTAGCAGCACTTGCTTATATGCTATATATTTACTTATCAGCCTGCCCTGGAGTGTTATCCTCTTTGAGTATAGGTGTTTTTACATTCTGTTTGCTATAGTGTCCCCAGAACTTACAGCAGTGTGTAAGTAGGCTCTTAAAAGTAGGTTGTTGAGTGAATAAACGCAGACTACAGAGAACAAACTAGACTTGATAAATGTGGAAAATAATACATGATAGTCCCTTCTTTGGGCTTTCTCTTTAATGCCAAGATCCTGTGAACTTTCTGTCATTTTCAACTTTGTAGATAATAGAATCAAGTACAAGGACTATCTGTGAACTGAAGGCTAAGTACTTTATGAAGGCACTTACCCTTTCACCCTAGAGTGCTATAGGAAGTATTTGTAAGTTGGGGGGCTTGGGTATCGGGTTAGTCCTGGGTATGATAACAAGTAAGAAAAAAAATTGAAAAAAACAACTACTTATGAGGGTTGTATGTGTCAAATAACAGATTTTCATAAAAATATGAATCTTATGAAATTGAGGAAGAGTATATACAACATGCTTCCATTTATATATACCCTATTTTGCCATGTATAATATGTACTTTTATGTCCACATTCTTGAGGGAAAAATAAGGATGTGCATTATACATGGGTATAATGATTACATACCAGGGGTATAATAATGGGCATAATAATCCTATGTATAATGTGCACAGAAATGTGGGTGCGCATTATACACAGCAAAATACGGAAGTTAAAATGCAAAACAGTGTCCCTGTATATACACACACACACTCCTTTACCAGTCTCTCTTTCTTGTTTACACACACCCGTACAGTAAATTTATAAGGGAATGTGTGGGAATAATAAACAGCAACTTCAGAACAGCATATGGTAGGAGAAGGGGAGGAAAATAATTAGGTAGGCATATACAGAGGCTTTGACCATATTTTTTATATTTTATTTTTTTAATTGATTTGGAGTTAAAAAATTACAGAGAAGTTAGAAAAAAAATAAAAGAACGTAGACCATAGTCTAATCTTTAAAAAGAATGGTCCTTAATTTTAAAATGAGTCAATTAAGTTTTTATGTATTAGTTCTCATTTTTGCTTCAGCCTTGCCATATGTTGCTCATATAGACTTCCCATTTTTTCCCAAATGATCTTCAAATACTTCTCAATTACTTTGTAAATCATATTGCTGATTGTGGTGCTGAGTATTTAAAAGAATGTGGGTTTTTCAGGTAAACAGCTTTAAAATGTTTGTTTCTATCATATAACTTCCTTTAAAAAGATAAAACATCTTTTGTAAGGTATTTATATATGTTTTCTTATTTGCATGCATTAAAGAATGTAGACTATGTAGCAAATGGAGGATTGGCACCTACTTTGAAGTCGGCAAATGTTGAATGTTTTTTCCTCTTTGAACTCTTAAAGACATTTGACACATTGCATATGCAAACTGTTAAGGATTTTCCTTGGTTTCTTAGCATCACTATAATCAACATTTCTTATTTATTTTATTTCTAGCCTTCAAAAAAGATGTGTTTTACATTTACAATCAAGGTATTTTTAAGTTTCCAAGCATTTCAGGTTTTTAAAGTATTTTCATGCCTCTGTACTATAAGATAGGCACTTCCATTTTTCATGGTGAAAAAGATTAAATTCCTGCCTTGGTTGGTGTGGCTCTGTGAATTGAGTGCTGGCCTGTGAACCAAAGGATTGCCAGTTCAATTCCCAGTCAAGGCACATGCCTGGGTTGCAAGCCAGGTCCCCAGTAGGGGGTGTACAAGAGGCAACCACACATTGACATTTCTCTCCCTCTCTTTCTCCCTCCCTTCCCCTCTAAAAATAAATACATAAAATCGTTTTTAAAAAGAAGCTTAAATTCCATGAGCTTCAAATTTGTTTAAAATTAAGGAAGGGTTTCTCTGCCTGGCTTAGGACACTTGGCAAAATACACCACAAAGGCAATACATTTTCTGCAAGTATGATCTGTGTCCCTTAGGGCTGACCTTCCATCATTTGAAACCCACATGATTCTGAAAGTATGCCGATATCTTTGCTTCAGGCATTTCACTTTACCAGTTCAAGCGGGCCCTCCGTGAAGCATGAGGCCATTCCTATAGTATAATTCACTCCCACATCACCCTCCCATGCTTTAGAAATTATGCAGTTCTTGTATAGGGGTGGGGCAGTGCCTTATTTTCTATCTTGCTTCATAAGTGAGGCCTTAGAAGGTGAGGTTTCTGTGTTTTGATAAAATAAGGAAGACCTGCTGCATTAATGTATTGAAAGCCCTTCCTTCTGGTTGGTTTTACAGGTGGCTCCAGACTGGACCCTGCAGGCTCCTTTGTCCCCAGCAACACCAAGCAAGCTCTCTCAAACATGCTGCAGCGGCGCTCGGGTGCCATGATGCAGCCACCCTCCCTGCACGCGCTCCCATCGCAGCAGCAGCTGATGCAGATGAAGGCTTTGCAGCAGCAGCAGCAGCAGCGGCTCCTCAGGCAGGCCCAGGCCCGGCCATTCCCACAGGTTCGTCCAGATCCACAGTGGCGTCCCCCACACTCCATGGTGTCCTCTAGCCAGGAATGCATGTGAGGGTGAGGCATCTTCTTCCTGCATTTGTATGCCTGGCTACCTGGGGGACTGCAGGAAAAGCTGTCTTATACAGGTTGATAAACACTTTTTCTCCTCCATTCTACTGTTGTCATTGATCAAATAAGAACCCAAAATATCTTAGGTTCATTTAAAGTATGCCTTAAAATAGAAAGGAAAGCTAATGACTTTCTGATCAGTTAGATTTACAGGGGTGTCAAACTCATTTTTACTGGGGGCCACATCAGCCTCACAGCTGCCTTCAAAGGGCTGAATGTAATTTTAGGACTGTATAAATGTAACTACTCCTTAACTAACAGTTAAGTGAGAGCTCGGCTGGGCCACATTTGGCCCACGGGCCTTGTGTTTGCCACCTGTGAGTTAGAAGCAGCAAGACTTTCATCCTTGAGGTGACCTTCTCTGAGCACTCATCCAGTATTTTAATTGTTGTCACATTCTGTACTCCTTTAGCTTGCTCTTTCATGTATTCTTATTCAATTCACTACTTTGACGTTGTGTCTCAGGAGCCCTGATGTTAGGTTTTTTTTCCTACAGCACCTGGGGCAGGCTGTGTTTTTATTGCATACTTAATAAGTTGTATAGCAGACATAGAGTACATTACAAATAACTGTCAGCAGAGTATATCTTTAGATTAATTCTTGACTTACATTATTTCTGTTTTTATGCCCTGTAATCCATTACCTTTAACTTTTTAGATGAAAATGATTTTTTTAAGAAAATTTTTTAAAGATTTTTATTTATTTATTTTTAGAGAGGGAAGGGGGGGAGAGAGAGAGAGAGAGATAGAGATAGATAGATAGATAGATAGATAGATAGAGAAACAGAAAAACATCAATGTGTGGTTGCTGGGGGCCGTGACCTGCAACCTAGGCATGTGCCCTGACTAGGAATTAAACCTGTGATTCTTTGGTTCGCAGCCCGTGCTCAATCCACTGAGCTACTCCAGCCAGGGCTAAATGAAAATGATTTTAACAAAATAATGGTAGAAGTCACATAAAACTTGGTATAGACTCGTGAAACCCACGATTCTATGCAAACATTAAAATAAACATAGAGGGGAGATTGTGACTTCTTTTTTCTAGTTTCTATATAATTTTGTGTATTGTTTAATTTTTCTTGAAATTGCACTATTGATGATAGTAATAATAACTATAATATTTATAAACAGTGACCACTGGTGGAGCACTTACTATTTGCCAACATACTCCCAAATACTTATAAATGTATTAGTTACCTTAGATCTCACCACAGTCCCATGAGCTAGGCATTTCTATGATCATCAAAGGAAGCAGCCAATCTTCAGGTGTATCCTGCTCTAAGAAAAACCACAAAACTTTCAAATTAGCAAGAAATTCCAGTTAAAATATTCTTTGTATTTTAAAGAATATTCTTTGTATTTTGCATAACTTTCCATGGATATCTCCACTGTGTAACTTACAGTACGTCTGTGTTCCGTCCACCTGGTGATTTGGAGTGGTGGGGATACAAGGGTTAGTTTTAGTTATGCATTCTTAAAAGTGCTTCCTTTCTTACCTGTATTAGAAAGGGAGGAAAGAGGAAACTAGTTGAACTGCATGTGAATGCGGACAGCAGTCACTACAGCTTGTATCTCCCTGCCCTCTGGTGACACAAGAGAGGCAGGGAAAATGGCAGCTAATTGCCTAAGTTGCTTCTTACACAGAAAGGATGAAGATTTGATTAAAATATTTACAATGATTTGATGTTGCTTAAATAATCAGAAAGTTTAGAGCCATTTAAAACCTCAGCGGAATTTTTGCTTTTCTTAGGGATGATTGTTTCATTTTTTTATCAAGATACCATATTTTTCGGACTATAAGATGCATCTCCTTCCAAATTTGGGGGGAACGTGGGGGGTGTGTCTTACAGTCCGAATGCAGCTTTACTTTTACATTGGTGAAATGTTATTTAAGTTATTAAATATTTTACCACATTTGTTTGCTTCAATTTTTTTTTCCTGTTTTCCTCCTCTAAAACCTAGGTGCGTCTTATGGTCCAAAAATACGGTGAATTGAAATTTTACTAGAAGTTGAGTAACCATCCCACTAGCTCCCTTTTAAAGTAATTTAAGCCTAAGTAAAATTTGTCTTCCAGTAATTTTATGTAGTCTTTCATGTCTGCCTTTTTATCACAAGGTATAATTTGCTTTATTGACTGACCAATTTCAAACTATTACTGCTAACTTCAGTTTTCAGTTGACCTAAGTAGTTCCTAGTGTCAGGGAAAAGCTCACTGAGAAACACACCTTCCTAAAAAGGTTACTTCCCCATGGCAAGCAATTTCCCCAAAGGCAACTGTTTTTTTAAAAGAGGAACAATAGAATAATGTGCATGTAATCAAAGATATCTTGCATATTTGGAGAAGGCAGGCTTATGACCTAAAACATACCTGGAGGACCCCATTAATCCCACTTTCCTCCAACCACCTACAACACCTGACTCCATCCTTTCCCACCACCTGCAGTTATGCTGCCTGTACTAGAAGGAATGAACTGGTTCATTCTTTTCTAACTCATTCTTTTGTACCAACTCTGTCACAGTGTTGGAATTTCTGATTTTTTCTTTCTTTCCTCTTTTTTTTCTCCTTTTCAGAAATCAGGAATTCCTTCTTCAAGTAGTAAAACTTCAGCTTCATAATACTGCTTGTACAATACTCCTTTCCCCTCCCCTCATGTTATTTTTTTAACCATTGAAACTCACTTTAGAGTCTATAAAGGGCTCTCAGAAGCAAATACATTTTTTTCTCAATCATCATTCTTAAAGTGCTAGATAATTGAGGAAAATAATATAAGGATGAGAATTGCATGTGTGGTGCCATCATCTGGTCAAGTGGTGCTGCACAGAGTAAATGAGATTTGTTTGTAGCATCTGCCCTGCACATGGGGGAGGGTATGTCCTACTAGGTCATGTACAAACTACTAATACACCTGAATCTAGCTAAATACATTTTTTTCTGTGGCTGAAAAAAATTCTTGTGCTAATCCTTAAAAACCTAGAGTAAAAACAGAATTAAATGGAAGATAACTGATACTGATAAGTTGTTTATGATATGATTCTAGCTTCTATTAGTTCTAATAAATACAGACATTATATTTTTCATAATAGGAAATGATACTAATTTTGGCAGGAACATTTTCTCAGATTAAATGTCTACACATGATGTGATTCTCTCTAGCTACATAAGAACATTTATGGGTTTTTTTTCCTTTCAATTATTGGCTTATAGGGAAAATGATATTGTCATTTTTCTTCTTATCCTAGCAATTTTCTAAGTACTGAAATTCATTTTCTTAGATGTAACTAATGTGTTGGAGAATTTCCATTTATCTTAACCTTGAAGACTGACCTTTGAATTTTAACAGATGCTTTTAAACATTGACAACTTTCTCCAGGCCATGGATATGACTGCTTCCCAGGCCACTTGTCTGTGAATCCCTTGGTCACCACCCTCTTCTTACAAGATCAGGCATTTGGGTCTTTTTTTTTTTTTTAAAGATTTATTTATTTCTTTTTAGAGAGGGAAGGGAGGGAGAAAGAGAGTGAGAGAGAAACAGCAATGTGCAGTTGCTGGGAGCTGTGGCCTGCAACCCTGGCATGTGCCCTGGCTGGGAATTGAACCTGCGGCACTTTGGTTCGCAGCCCGAGCTCAATCCACTGAGCTACGCCAGCCAGGGCTGCATTTGGGTTTAAAATATTTCGTATTATCTTTTCACTTACTGAACACAAGGTAGAAATCTATGGGGTGTGTATTGAGTGGGTTCATATTTGGAGTGTCTGTTTCCCAAAGCTGAGAGCTTCCTAGCAGCCTTCACCTTCGTCTCTTCCCATCCAAGGAAACACATTGATGTATGTAGAAAGCATCTAGTCTTAGATGGTGCACGATGAAATTCAGAATACCATTATAAAATAACTCTAGTTCTGCTGCAGAAACTGAATATAAGTTTCAGTTGGTCATGGAATTCTCTGTTACAGACCATCTTATATTTTCTTAGGAATGTATTAAGACATTGGTGTAGTGTCTATAAAATAGTAATATTAGATATTGTAGGCTATTTTTAATCAAGTTATTTGGTGTAATGGTTGTTAGATAATCAAGTATATTTTCTTATAGCTTTAGTGTATATCAACATGCACAAAGATGTGTTAGCAAGAAAACTTGTTTTCATTCTTCTTAGTTACAGTCTTCATCCCATTATTCTTCATTCCTTTCTGTGTGTCTTGTATTAAAGTGGGACTTGCTGTAGTGACTGTTATCTTTCTGTGCCTCAGAGTCTCACCTATTAAATGGAGCCAGTGCAATAGGGTTCTCGTGAAATGAATTATTTAATGTATTTGACAGCCCTTAGAACAGTGGCTGGCTCGTGGTAAGTGCTCAGAAAATGTTAACTGCCATAGTTATTATCACTGTTTTATTAGAGTTATTTTATGGTTGTATTATTTCAGAAAAAAATCCTATCCCATAAAAATGTTTATTTTCTTAAATCTGTTAAGAATTAAAAGAGAATAAAAGCACATTAAAGGCTTTATTTGTCTAATTGCATTAATTATCCCTCAGTGGTCACCAGTAAAAGAGACCAATAAAAAGGAATGTTGTTTAGTTTTCCTTTTTTTTTTCTTTAAGATTTTATTTGTTTATTTTTAGAGAGGGAAGGCAGGGAGAAAGAGAGAGAAAGAGAAACATCAATGTGCAGTTGCTGGGGGTCATGGCCTGCAACCCAGGCATGTACCCTGACTGGGAATCGAACCTGCGACACTTTGGTTCGCAGCCCACACTCAATCCACTGAGCTATGCCAGCCAGGGCTTAGTTTTCCTAATAGCCATTTTGGTTTCATAGACCAGTGTGTTTTCACTGTCTAAATTCTGTGATACAAACTTCAGAGGGACTCGTTCCAATTTCAGAATTAGGAAGTTCACTGTATTTTTTCTATATAGCCTATGAGAACTATCATAAAATATAGAATGGTGGTAATAACAATGCACAATGCTGCTTAACTTGTTTTCCAGTCATCTTTTTTATATCCAGTATTTTTTTTCTAACAGAAGAACTCCCTTCCCCACCTCTAGTATATCCATCTTCTGGGAAATGAGCTTTTTCACACAGGAAAAAGGACTTAATTTCATGCCTTGATGTATGGTATCACTTTACCATGATTTCTCCCTTTCAGTGCACAAAATCATTTTGTGTAATAATCAATGCCAGACAGTATGAGTTCAAAGAAAGATAGAAAAAGATATATTTAGCTTAAATTGATGGAGAAAAATTTGAAAGGAAGCAATTGGTTACAGGCTACAGATAGTAAATTGGAAGGATTTTCATGACATTAGAGAGGAAGATTACTGGCAGCAGACAGAAATGATGTGCCCAGTTGTATGTAGTGGTTGTTAGTGAGAACACGAATTTATCGCCTGTGGAGCAGGTGCCACTATCTTGTATCCAAATAAAGGCCTTGGGTCACTTAATGAAAGAGCAGTAATGGCTGAGTCGGAGGCTCCCAGAGATGTTAACTTCATGGCAAAAGTGAATCTGCCACTCCTAAAAACATGCCTCTTGGATTGGTGAAGCCAGTTTAAGATGATTAACTGAGCTTTTTGGATTTGGTATCACCTTGAACATCTGTTTTCTTCCTTTACTCTGTAGTGGTGTTTCAAACATGCAGATAATAATAGAAAATCATATGGGAAACACTAATGTACTTACCACCTAGTTTTATTCAAAATGTTTTGCCATATTTGCTCTAAATCATTTTTAAAAATAAATCATTAGAGATGTATAAGGCCCCTTGCCTGCTCTCATTTCCGTTCTTTCCTATAAAGTGGTAACCATGAATTTAATGCTTTTCTTTCTTAATGTTCTTACTTTCATATTTTGAACTCTATAATATCTCACACATGTGTTATTGTATTGTTTTGCAACTTTTGTATTTTGACCAGTTTTTAATTTCATTAACTTTGTTACGCTTAGTTTTTTATTCATTTGTTCTGGCTGGGCGCTATTCCATTGTGAATAATAGCACCCAGTCTCCTGCTGGAGATCATTGAGGTTACTTCCAATTTTTCTAATTGTTCACAATGTTACAGTAAACTCTTTTGTACATTTCTTCTCTGCATTTGGAGTGTTCCAGGGTTTGTACTTGGAAGTGGAAATGCTGATTTGATTTCTAAAGTGAGAGTGATTCGTGTCAGGAGTGTTTTCCTTTCTCCACGTCCTCACCTGCCCTTGATGTAGTCAGGCATTAATGTTCTCATTCAGAGCAGGTGAAATGGTATTGTATCATGACATTTTAACTTGCATTTCCTAAATACCTGAGAGTTTAAGCATTCTTATTATTATACTAACTATTCAGTTTTCCCTTTATAATTTCCCTAATTGTATAATTTGAGCATATTTCAAAATAATTTGATTTTTATTTGATAAAGGTAGGCAAAATAGTCTTGTTGAAACAAATTTTGAGTTTTGACAATTATCTTTAGTGCATTTACTCAGAGGGTGTAATTTATAAACATCTCAGTGACAAAGTGTGAATGTAAGAGGACAAAAACCACTGAACAGTCAGTATGTCCTAAACTCCTTTATTTTGCTCCATGGGTGGAAACCATGTCCAGAGAAGTGGGTGCTTTGCTTATTACTTATTAGGTGGTGTTTCTCTATGTATTTGAATGCTAAGGAAGGTGCTCATTGCATTTGTTGAAGTTGTCAATAGGCAACTAGAATGATCTAGATGATGGTGTGCACAGCTTGATCTTTGGAAGATCAGAGGGGAGCAGATTGGGGTAGAGAGGGGAGAGAACAGATCACCAAAACACAGGTGGTTGTTGGATTTAGAGCAAATGCACAGATGCAGTGAATCATATGCCTGCACCTCAAGTGGTGAGAACAGATACTATTTGCTTGGGAAATTCCTCCTATAATTTCTAGTTCTTAGTGTAGTAAAATACATTTTCTGTTAGGGTGGAGAATCCTGTGCCTCATTTCTATCTCTAAAGCTCAGTGAGTAGAAAAATTTTAGTATCTCAGACAAAATGCCATTTAGAATCTGTTTGTAAAAATGATTAAACAAGAGAATTATTTACATGAGGAATAGGAAATTCCCCCGAACATTATTTCTGTTTTTCTAAGTCAGATCCCCTGTCAGTGTGTAAACACTGGTGGCACTGTAAATATTTGTTGTCTGTTTTTGATTGATTGAATGTCCAGTTAACCGATGCTCTGCTTTTATTTTCATTTACTGGGGCCATACCTACCTAATTACATCCTCCAGTAACATATGTCCTGCAGACTTGTTCACTTAATGTCCATCTAGTGTGACATTGCCCAGATGGCCTGAGCTATCCCACTGGTGCAGGCCCAGAGGGATGCCAGCTCCCCGTTGCTCACTGGGGAGCCCGCACCCCTGCGCTGCGGGAAGTGTCTGTGAGTGACCTCTCCTCTGCCTTTTTTCCATCACCGTTTAACCTCCAGGTTGTGCTGTTCCATTGTAGGAATCTTACCATATTGTTTTCCAGTGTCCAAGACTATGGTGGTACTGTTTGGCATGTAAATGAATAAAACCTCTATAGGGCCTGGGTTTTCAAATCTTGACTCACTGAAACATTGTTTTTGAAATGAACGATTTCATATGTATTTTGGCTACCCACATCATTAGGCTAAAAAAATTCTCATCTGTATTGTCTGCCGTTTTCTTGCTGTCCCCTTTCTGTAGGACTTCTGTAACTCTGCTGTCTCCCTTCTGGAAGACTTTGACAACATAATGGTAACACCCCTGCCGTCATTCCTTTTTCTTTCTTTTTTTTTTTTTTTAAGTAAGCTTTTATAGC
This sequence comes from Phyllostomus discolor, assembly GCF_004126475.2. NCBI lineage: Eukaryota > Metazoa > Chordata > Mammalia > Chiroptera > Phyllostomidae > Phyllostomus > Phyllostomus discolor. The sequence goes on from NC_040904.2 coordinate 61,437,661, forward strand.
ATTACTCTGAACATCAAAATGAGAAGCGGGTTGTTCTTCTATAGCTGGTAATAATTATAATCTTCATCTCACTGTTACTCACTTGTTTTATGTTTGAGACTATAACACAAATCCATGAATGCATTGACCATGTTCAGTTTAATGACATTTATTTCTGAAAGCTTTTCCCTTTGATTGCCCCATGATTTTCATCACACATGTGTATGGTAATAGAAACCAATGGACGTTCATGGCCTGGGCTTGGGAGCATAGACCAGTGTGCGCACCTTCATCTCAGTTCCAGTTCTGAACCCGTCTATTCCCGAGCTTTTGCTTCTCTCTGTGGTAACTCACATCGTTAGTGGAGGAACGCATGGCATGCTGACTCATAGACCAGTGCAAGATAATGAAAACCGTGGTTATGAAACATACCCTTCTCATCACATCCCACTTACTGCCTATTCCAAAATTCTCAACAGAACACATCATTTCAGTTTTCTTTCCGGTATGGAGAATATGTCTTTTCAACCATAGATCTTGTGCATGCATGTCATAGACTTCACCTCTCCTGCTTTGCCTGGGCTAGCTAAGAATGCATGTTTTGCATTAAATTACTTATAGGTTTCTGTATCAGGTAGCCAACTTACAACATAAACCCAAGAAGCATTAGAATAAAAAAGAGCACACATCTCAGATGTGAATGTAAGTCAACTTGTTTCACTGCCAATTTAATGGGTAACATTTTCTGTATGTTGGTGAAAATATCCTTAACTGCATATTCAAGCTTTGAAAATATTTATGTTATTAAATACTTGTTATATAGGCAATTTCTTCGAGTTATTTCTGCAAAGGAAAGTTCAGAGACTTTTCCGAAAATCATTTTTTTTCCTATCAATTTTTTGACACTTTGTGTTGTATAGAGAGGAGGTGAGGTTTTTATTTATTTCAAACTTGAATTATACATTATCAAATTTAAAACTATTTTGGAGGAAGTTTATAATTTATTGTTCAGATGATAATGTAATTCAGATAGAAAACAATTTGTGTAAATCATTGATTTTAAAATATAGACAAAATATTTTGTCGAGTATTTAAAGTCAAAAGTTTCTATAATTTTCATATTCAGATTAATAGGTGTATATATGTATATCTTTGCTTTTCACCATTGTTATTTTCCTTCAGTATTCTCCATTATTAGAAATTTAATGAATGTATACATTCGACTAATCATTGTTGATTATTTATGGACATGGTAATAGAATATATTGTAAGTGTTTATTTTGGAATGAATCCATTTGTTCCAGCAGTTAATCTTACTGTTAACAGATTCTCAACCAATCAATACCTGATACGAAAGCTTTATGCGAATCAAACATAACTGGTCAACAGGATCTCTCGCAATTAGAGTTTTCTCTCTTGTTTGAAATCAGAGTACACTGGTATGGTGTGAAGACCGTTTCCGGCTCATGCCATGTGTTTAGCCTTGAGCAGCACTGCTCTGCACCTGCCAAGATGATACCACAAATAAAACCCTTTTTGCTAAGATGACTCATAAAACATTACCCACTGGTTTTCACGGGGTGACTTTGATTATTATTCCTAAATCAGATTCCTAAATCTTTCAGAAAGAGTCACAAAATCTGTTTTTTTAGGTAAAATTTACCTGCTTACTTGCTACCCTTAGACACTATTGAAAATTTACTAAATACAGATTTGAAAAAAATCATCACTAATGAGTAGAGTGTGTAGAAAATGCCTGACCCTGAAATGTTGCTGATTATAATACCCACTGTCTGCTAGTTGGATATACAACTAATGCTCCTTTAGAAAGAGATCTTCACTCAGCTTGCTCAGCTGACTGAGGGAGTGATTGCTAATGAAGAGAACAGGACTCAGAAGAATGGAAATCTTGTTTGGGGTTGATTTTTCAAAAATTTTAACTTACTAGATGCATTAACTTCAAATTATAAAAAAGGCCTTTGAGTCAACATCTCTTTGAGCTTAGACACTTATTTTGTCTGATTTTATAAAGGCCAGGAAAATGCATCAGCATTGAACAGCATGGCCTCTTTTAGAAGTTTTTAGAAAGTGGAAATTTTTGAAAATGTAATGGATTTATATTTCTTACATAGAGGCAAGCACAAAGCAAAGTACATAAAAGCAAATGAGAGAGATGATGTGTAGGGATTTACCTCAGGCAGCAATGTAGGGTGGGTCTGTATAATTTTTGGAATCTCCCAGTTGGCTGTGGCTCATTCAGCACGTGTTAGTGGGGTGCCGGAGCACGGGGGCAGGGCACAAACGTGTGTGTCGTCTCTCTCCATGATGTGCTCAAAGTCATGTGCACCTGGCTGGGCACACATGTTTTGTCAGAATGGCCTCCTAAACTGTCCTTTGCACCCATAAAGACGTGAAGTTAATGTTGCCTCTGCTTGTTTCAGTTAAACAGAATAAAGGAGGGGAAATCGAGCCAGTCTATGGATATTTATGCAGGTAGCAAGAAAAAATCATTAGAATCATAGATGCTCCAAATTAAAGTAAAAAATGAGTTTTCTTCAAAAAAAAAAAGATAGTTATAAAAATGTGGGACAATTGGAAAGCACTTGGTAAACTAACTTATGTTTGCTTAAGAGTAAATAAAATAAAACTTTGAAGGTTTTCCAAAAATAACAGACAAATGAATTATGTATAACTGAGGTGTCACTGTGTGTCCCAATTTGCAAGGCATGGTCCCACTTGACACCTGTTGTCCTGGCCTGTCTTAGTTTGCATGATTCATCCCTTCTTGATTAAATCAGTAAAGCCATCCCCACCAATATTATCAACCTTTTACTAAATCCTAATCTGTAGTTTTTATGCTTATACTCACACTGTGATCCTTGTTGAGTATTTGTAAAATATTTCAAGTTACTAAAGAACGTTTTTTACTTGTTCTTCCCCCAACAAGTTGAAATATTTATACAAATTGAAATGATTTGTTCCTGGCATTATTCTGGGAAAAGCCAGAGAACAGTACGAGGCCATTTCAGTTTAGTAGAAGAGTCTGGGGTATTTTTTCAAAGTAATTCAGGGTAACATACAATAATGAAGCTACTCAAAGAGCACTTGGATAGCACTAGCCAACTTGGGTGTTTGTGATTTCCTCAGGGAGGATGTTGCTTATCGGAATTATTACTGTACGGAAGTAGGTAGTGGGAGGGAACCCAAAATGATCACAGATAGTTAATCCTTAGACAGAAATGGTTGACTGAGAATGCATGAATTTAGAGTGCAAAAAATGAAATTTTGATCCTTTTCTCCTTCCTTTGAAGTTATATTGCTTTTTCCTTGAATGTGGTTTTTAATGTAGCATAGTTTTTAATTCATATTTTTTAATCTCCACAATGTCAACCATTATTTATCAATAAAAGTGCAGCCCAGTAACTCAGATACTTATTAGTATTCTAGTTTTCCCCCACATGTAAGTCATAGTTTGTTTCATATGTTTTTCAACAAGCAGAGAGGAGTAAAGAGTCAGAAAGGTCTGCTGCACGAATCAGCGTACTGCTGTCGCACTTGGGTCTCGTTTCCCTTCAAGCCCAAGTGCAGCTTGGGTCTTGTAGACGACGTATGGATCTCAAGATTCTAACTCACATATAAATGACTCATTCTTCTTCATTTCTATCCAAGTGATAATATACACATATTTGTCTCCACAAAGAAGCACAACAGTATGCTTCAGGGACCTCATGCGATGCTGTCAGGAAGCACTGATTTTAGGAATGGCATTTAAATATCTGGTTGATTTAATGACTCCTTGTCATAGTGTTTGGAAAATCAAATGCCATTTGGGTACTTGGGCAGTAGTTGTAGCCTCCCTGTGGCCACACTGCCATGGCACAGGTTCTCGTACTGGGGTTTGGGGCAGTTTTTCCTAGACACAGTCAAATGGAGGAATAATTGCACTTAGATTAATCAGCTAAAGATGGGGGTATCTTTATGGTACCCTGTTTTCAAAAGTGAGATTCTTGTTGAAGCTGTTACATATAGATTCCATGGTAGATACTCTCAGAAATCGATATTTGCTTTGTGAATGCATAGGTAGTCACCCTAAGAGAGGCTGAAATTCTTAAATGCCCCAATTGATTTTATGGAGGGATCAGAGAAAGAGCTTTATTGTCTGATGTATACATTTTATTTCAATATTTTTAATGTCTTCATAGAGAGTCTCCATTTGGTTATTCATTAGAGTGAGCTTAAGAGGGCATATGCCCCTAAATAATAAGCACCAAATGGGGTTTTAAATATATTGATCCTTAATATGGTATGTAGAAGCATCTTGTCATAATGGACAGACCCCTAGACTTTGGAGTCAGACTCACCTGATTTCACATAGCGGCTCACTCAGCCAGGTGCAGTTGCATGAACTCGCTGAGAGCTGCTTAAGCTCTTTGAGCCTAGCGTTTCCTCACTGAACAAAATGGGGATGATGCTCCCTCCCTGCGGAGTTCCTGTCAGAAAATGGGAATAAGAAGCAGCAGCCCAGTCCCTGGCATATAATAGATGTTTAGTAAATCTTAAGCTAAATGTTTATCTTTCTGTCTGTCAGAAATAACTATCCTGGTTTCCAAGAACATGTAAGCACTTTAAATAATGAGGACATCTATTATGTAAAACAACAGTAAAATATGCTAGGATAAACCCCACTCTTTTAAACTGGCAGGTCCTAAAAAAACATAGGGATGGGCAGAAGCTAGACTCACCCTCTGGTTATTACTGCAAACTTCCATGAAGGAGCTTCTGATGCTAAACATAAACCACATACTGCTTTTAAGAGTATATTTCTTTTCCTAAGGCCAAAATATTAAATTAAGGTTGTAGAACAGATGGTAATTGGTTTTATTTTATATTGTAGTTGGTTAGAATTGTATTTGCTATTAATAAATTTTAATCGATTATATTTTGATTATTAAAGTCATGGGAGATACCAAGTTCATCCATTGAATACATGGCTAAGTAGACATATTTTAGGTCACTATAAAGACACTTTATTGAAAAGTATGAAGTTTGTATATGGCATTCGTATATGCTCTTTCCTTTATGGGCATAGGATGGTGGTGGACTCTGTGGTTTCAGATTTCACAATTAGGGACTCTCGACGTTTACTCTAAGGGGCACCTGTATCCTGGAGTGTACACGAACACTGTCTCAGAGCCTCTCCAGTGAGCAAACCAGTGATTATTACGGCTTGCATTTATGTCAGTACTCTGTTGTTGGGGACTTCTGTAGTCTTCTTTGAAAGGCATAGTAAGTTTAGCAGCCTCTACACATGTAGCAAATTGATGAGAAATCAAATTGAATGCAGATTAGAAACATGTAAGTTCTGTATTCACATAGTGACATTTGGTGTCAGGGTCATTGGGGTCATTAACTGGGAGCTCAGATCCAGTCCTTGCTGTTATGATCAAGAGTTCCTCGGCTTTGTTTTCCAGGGCCAGCCGGGGGACCAGGCTGCTCTCTTTGCTGCCCAGGCACGGCCCTCCCCACAGCTCCCGCAGTATCCAGGGCTGCAGCAAGCACAGGTACCCACGTTCGCCTCATAGGTGCTGCTGGGATTTTTAATCTCTGTTTGAAGTGGGAAACAAAGTAAATAATGTGTCTACTCCCTAATGGGGTCTAGTACTTAGTTACTCTTTCAGGATATAGATTTTAATTGACATTTCAAAAAAAAAAACATGATCAATGATTGTTGAATGAGTCTCAGGATTAAAAAACACACAACATTTTAGGAAATTCCTGAATTAGAAACAAGTAAATCCAAACCTCTATTAATGATGATCATAGGTATTGAAATACTTAGCAGTCCCAAAGTACTGTGTTATAATATATAATGATGTAATTCATGATTGAATTTGTCATAGTCAAAGATAGCTTCAAAGAGGAATATGGCACAGTAACAAGATAATTGGCCTTGGAATCAGACCCTTGGCCAAATTCTTGACAACTTACTAGCTGTGTGACATTGCACAAGTTACCGTGAGTCTTGGTTCCCATCTCAGTAGAACAGAGGGGGACGTTGTGAGTATTGAAGACCATCTCTAGCCTGTGACAACCCGTAGAACGACACCATGCTGCACCAGATACACAGCAGTTCCTCAACAAATGGTGGCCTTGCCACCATTATAATCAGAGGTTTATAATGTAAACCTCTGGAGCTCCTTTTTTCTAATAATTTTGTTTGTTCAGCATCCTTATACTTTTATCCTATCCCTCCCATAATCAGGAGTAGGGATGTTGGCAAGACTGAAAGTTGTGGCTAACAATTCATGCTGTGTCCACAACAGAAAGCAGGGTGAGACCAGCCTTCACGGGCACTGAGCCCTACCGCCTGGCTCTGTTTACACAGCCTGTGCAAGTCCACTGTGCGTTACTCTGTCTTCCAAGTCAGAGCCGCTGCACTGCCTGAAGATGTGGTGCTGTCAGGGTTCGAACAGTGGTCCTCTTCTACTCTAATCAGCATTCTATTCTATAAAGTGTAGGTAGTGATCTAGCAGAACCTCAGGTTTTTCATTTACATTGGTTGTCAAGATTTAGAGAAACAGTCACGTTATGTTAATACCACAAGGGAAAGTTAAGTGTTCAAGTGAGGGGTACAGTGCTGGAAGGCGCTACAGCCCAACCAGGACTAGAGGGTGCTGAATAGTCTTCAGGTCCATCCTTATTCTGGTAAAGGTATTAATTGTGTGTTGGCTTGTTTTTAATAACTGGTTAGTTACCAAAGACACACTGATCAGATTCAAGGAGGTATAGTCACATCCCAGGAAAGGGTATGCCATTATTTTTATTTACATGAGCGGGGGTAGTTTTCCTGGGTAATTTTGGAAATGACATTAATGATGCTCAGGATCCGTTGAACACCGACGCTGACTGTGCATGAAAGCTATGGATGGTCGTCTGCAAGGAAACACGCTCTCCCTTCAAAACGAGCAACTGACCTTAACACTAATCTCTTAACCAAATGAGGGTTCTTTTTCTCTTCTCTTCTTTTTCTTAAGTTGCATTTTCTGATAAATCATTATATGACTAGTTCATTCTTTAGCTTTCTGGTTGGCCTGTCTGCCTCCATGACAGTCCTCTCCATATTTTGAGTCATAAGAACATTTGAGAATAGTGGATTTGAGGAGACTCCTCCTGGGTTTGTTTATCTGCATATATCAGCATCTTAGCAACAGGAAAGCGGGTGGTAAATTAAGACACTGACTTTGTTCCTTGTGCCTGCCTGCAGACCATGCCCCAGGGCTATACAATGTACGGAACACAGATGCCTTTGCAGCAGAGCCCACAGCAGCAGGCTGGCAGCATGGTCCTGTCTCCCAGCTATAACTCCAGAACCTATCCAGCCGCACACTCCAACCCTGCGCTGATGGAGAGACTCAGACAGATGCAGCAGCCACCGAGTGGCTATGTCCAGCAACAGGCGTCGCCGTACCTGCAGCCTTTGACTGGCTCTCAGAGGTGACACAGTGGCGGCAGTAGTGGGCACAGTTCTTTGTTATGCTTCTTCAAGGGCACAGCACTTTATATTGTTTTTTATGAACTTGCATATTTGTATTATGTCATCTTATTTGTATGAGCACTCAGAAGTTCAAAATAAGCAGTGGCCCATCTCGTTTATTTCATTCAAGACCCCTATGTTTTGATCCACATCTCCCATAACATGGGTATAACAGATGATACCACTGTGTTAGCTCTAGAGTTCTTTCTTTTCCCCTCTTTTAAAAAGGTATTTTGTTTGCTAAATATACCTAAATTTAAAAGAAAATAACAACATTGATTATCATTTGAAATGCTGCCCTAGAACATGTTGATCAGAGCCATAAATTCTGTGATTGAAATACTCAGTGTACACGGTGCCTACAAGACTTTTATAAAATCTTAATGTTTACTTTTTCCACTCCAGGGATGGTTGGCAAAGCAGGATTGTGAAAGGCTGTCATTTAGTTCTTGCTTTAATCAGATCCCTTAGACATAGCATGTAACTTCATTGTACCTTGTAGGAGCCACCAGCCACATGTGGCTATTTCAGTTTAGACAAATTCAAGTTAAATTAAACACTGTGGTCCTCAGTTACACGAGTCACATTCCAAGTGGCCAGGAGCCACAAGTAAAGCCAGCAGGGTCAGCCTGGAAGATGCGGGGCCAGTGCAGTCACACAGATCGCCATGCGTAGAGGGACCCATGCTCGATTTAATACTCTTCTGTCACCCTCTTGAAATTCTAGTTTTCTATCTGGAAGCCTTGCAGTTTTATTTTACACTGAGACTCAAAATTATGTACTTAGTCCTGGTGGCCAGTGGCTGGTGGACAGCACAGCTATAGAATGTGTTGGTCATCATAGAAAGTTATATGGGATTGCACGGATCTAGAAAAATAAGTTTTGCACAAAATTTTGTGCAACGGCAGGTAGCAGCTTAGCTCTGTGGATCATCAATGGCTGCACGTCAGTTCCAATTAATTGCCGTTTGGACAGTTGGCAGCGTTGATGGTAGCACAGTTCGGAAAATAAAATGGGAAAATACACATTACACTTATTGTTTTTCTAATAAATGACAGCATTGCATATTGCCTAAGAATTTAAACTTTAAAGCCCCAAAGTTCTGGATTTAAATTCCACCTGTGCCTTTTGCTGTCTGAATTTCTTTGGTGAGTTATTCTCTAGGTCTGTTTTCTCAGTTTTGAAGTGGGGATAACAAAACTACTGACCTCAGAAGGCTGCTGTGGGAAGTCAGTAAAATAACACTTTCCACTCTTTGACCACAATACCTACTCTAGAATAAATGCTCAATTAATGTCACTTCCTGTTGAAAGCTATTAATTTTTTAAAAGTAATTTATACATGATTGCATTTCTCCCTTAAGTAGTAAGCATGCTTTTTCTTTTTCAAGTGATCCTGTGTATCTGGGGGGGTCTAGATTATCTTAACCACTGGCCTTCGTGACATTTGAATTGTACAAGTAATTGTTGAACTAGTCCTTTCTCTGTGAACGTGTGTGATGTGCTTGCTGGTGGCGCTGATAAAAATGTGAGTGTATGCTTGGGCCTGAAACAAGCTGCGTTATTCTTGCCAGGCTGAATCATCAGTCCCTTCAGCAAAGCCCTCTGATGGGTGGAGGAATCGATGCAGTGCTGACGTCTGCACATCCAAACCTTCCCTCAGTGCCACTGCCTCAGGACCCCATGAGGCCCAGACAGCCGCAGGTGCGACAGCAGCAGAGGCTTCTCCAGGTACGGGTTTGGTAGGTGAGGTCAATACATGCTGGGTCCTCAGCAGTCACGAGAAGGAACAGGCACTTCAGACTTTAATTGCCAAGTTCCAAGGAACCCCGTGTGTGTGTCAGTGGGACCTAAAGTGGTGTTACTTAGTTTCAGCTTGTCCAGGGTGTTCCTTTCTCTGTGCCCCTACCTGGTCACAGGCAGTGGGTACATTTTACAGAGCATCCTTCCCCTTTCATTAAGGTTCAAGGTAGCTGGATGGCTTTCTTTTGCTAGTGTAAGCCACACTTAGCCAGTCATTGTTTAACGAGAGGCCAGGCAATTTGAACGCAAAATTTCTTATATTGTTTAAAGAAAAGGAAAAAAAACTTTCCAGAGCTTTTATAAGGCTTCTAGAGGAGCCTTTAATCCAAAAAATTTCTTTAGCACCTCTGGTCTGATTAGCCATGAAGTTGGTGTTATATAAGTAGAATTATCTCAGGGATGTTTCACCTTGACTCTGTTAGACTCCAGAAAGCTATTCTTTCATTATTTGAAATAAATGCTGCATCTCTTAAAGTGTTCATCCCCATGATACATTCTTGCTTCTAACTTCCTCATTTAAGAAATAAAGGCTATATTATGTTTACTATCCAGCATCCATTTGTCTTCATTATGCATAAGTTGGTCCTATACTACTGGATTAGATATTGCCTGATGAGTCTCTAGAGCACATGTGGCAAACACAAGGCCCGCAGGCCAAATCCGGCCCTTCACCTTGTTTTATCCCGCCTGGCACCTTGTTTCAAACCGGTGGCAGCACCAAGCTCTTGCTTAACTGTTAAGGAACGGTCACATTTACACAGTCCTAAAATTATGTTCGACCCTTTGAAGGCAACCATGAGGCTGATGTGGTCCCCTGTGAAAATGAGTTTGACATCTTGCTCTACAGTGTACCCTAATCTTACCAACAATCCAACTTGAGATGCACTGTCATTTTATGTTTACTAAGAAAGGAAAAAAAGGAGGACCTACCTAGGGCTGTTCTCTTGGTGTGAGGTCGGTGAGGAATAACCTGCATGGGGAGGGAGGGAACTTGCATGGCTTAACCCAGAACTAATACTTACGTTTTCTTCCACTTTGAAATTTCACAGTTTCAAATCACTGAGGAAAGTTATTACATTATTTCTTTATTTACAGCTTTCTATCTTATGTTGGTGTTTTTTAAGGCTACAAATTTTGAAAACCTTCCATATTGATTAATATGCATTTTTACCCCAATTTAGCATAATATGCCTTTCTAGTAATTTTTCTCATTAACAATGCATTCTTGGCTCTGGTTCTGTTGTTCATTTGGTTAGAGCATTGTCCCAATATGCCACAATTGCAGGTATGAGCCCCAGTCAGGACACATACAAGAAGCAACCAATGAATGCATAAATAAACAGAATAACAAATCTCTCTCTCTCTCTCTCTCTCTCTCTCTCTCTCTCTCTTCTCTCTCTCCCCCCTTCCTCTCTCCCTCTCTCAAATCAATAAATACATTTTTTTAAAAGCCACATTCCCTAGGGATAAAGAAGTGATTTGGTTTAGAATCACACTTACTCCTTTTCTAGTGATATGTAATCAATTAATAATTATGAAGTTGGGTTGACTTTTCCTGGAAGAAGTTACGGAGAGCGAAATGGAAAGTTGGCCCCACCTTGTGATCACTGTGTTTCCACCCAGGCAGCACTGTTCACACTGGGAGAGGCCGTCCAGACCTCTGCTGGCTTCCACATCCGTGAGCACTGTGGCTTAGTGGGAAATGCCATCTGGCATAGTCACTCATTTATTACCTTGCCCTAAAGAAGACAAATAAATTGACAACTAGTATACAAAACAAGTTGGAAAATGCAAAAGAGGAAAAGAAGTCTGGTGCTGTCATCATCAAGATGAAGTGTTTTTCGTGGAGGGAACTTGAAAGGTCATTGAGACAAACCACCTATTCATACTTTCCTCTGCATCCTCTGTGTTTCTTCTCCGGCTTAGAAGTGTTTTCCAAGAGTTAGTGTATTTGAGCCAGCTTTGTCACAGACACAAGTTATGATTTTATTCTCGTAATTTATGCCAGAACTTCCCACATCTTTGACTTCCTTTTTTTTAAAAAAAAAATATAATCTTCAAGAACAACTCCTTCTCTGTTTCCTCATTCTCCTTCTCTGTCTTCATTTTCATCTTCATCTTCGTTAAAAGAAAAACAAACTAATCTTCAAAAGTCCACTCAGATACCATAGGGAAAGAAAGGACAACTATGGAGCCGTCCTTGCCTCACCTGGTAGTATAAGGCAGGATGAAATAGAGGTGAGGCAGATGACATGGAGCGGGTTCACAGTAAGCGCAGGGGCTGTCCTGGGACAGTGCAAGGCAGGCAGACAGCGCTGCGACTACCGAAGGAAGAGGGTCTGGGGGTTGGAGCGGTCCCAGAGGCTCCATCGACCAGCAGATTTAGGTCACCCTTGAAAGAGGAACAGTGGCCAGGCAGCAAGGGTGGAGGCACATGGATGTTATTTTTGTTGCAACAACATACTTAAATAAAAAGCATATGAGAAGAGGAGATTGGAATATTAAGCCCCTCTGTTTAAGTATGTAACCCTTTTTCTTTCTTCCTAGATGCAGCAGCCCCCACAGCCCCCGCCCTCCTCGCAGCCCCAGAGCCAGACCCTAGGCCTACAAGCGATGCAGCCCCAGCAGCCTTTGGTAAGTAAGGCCTGGTGCTTCGGGGTCAGACGCGTGGGCATTTCCTTTAAAGTCTGTTTGCTCTTTCGTGTCTCCTAATATTGTCAAAAGTTAAAATAGCCTAAATCTACCCTAGCAATTTTCCCAGATTTTTACTAGAGTGGGATTGCATTGGTGGTATAGTCAGTATATTGGTTTTCTTAGAAAGCTCTACATAACTATTTGGGGGTCAGTAGGTTGTATCATTTTTTGTCTTCAAATTTTTCCAGACATCTCAATCGACTAAAATATGTATATTCACAAATACTTTTTCTAAGCAATATTAATATAAGTTACTACATATATGTTTAGAAGATTATCTTTCTTTGAATTTTTACTATAATCTCAAAAAAGTATGAGAGTGCTTTCTAAAATACTGTCTTGACCAATGTAAGAGAAATACTGATTTCAGCCAGTTAGCATTCGCTGCAAGAATTGCACAGTAATTTGTAGCTGTGTAGCTGATTCCCCCAGCTTTGTGAACCATAGCATCAGTGACCGCCTGAGAGCATCAGCCGTTTACAACAGCCTTCCTTTCCGAGGGTGCTGTGCCCTGCTGTTTTCTCGACGCACTATTGCCTCTTTTTCTATTTACTTAAGTATATTCTAAAGAGGAACGCTTTATCACTACTATCAATGGTCACATCACTTGCTACATATTGGAAATAAGTGAAAATTGGGAAAAAAGAGCTTATTGTAAAAGTAAGTACTTACTCTGAAGGTAACTCAGCATCATGAGCTGCGTGCGGAGTACTGCCTAAGGGGAGCCGGCTACTGTACAGCTGACACTGGTGTCTCTTTTCAAGGCAGGATTTGAATGTGGAGGGGTTCACAACTGGTAATGAAGAAGGAGCAGCATGGCCAGGGCTGTAGTGCATTAGGAGGGAGCAGAGTAGAGTTGGGTGGTACAGGTCTGATGATGCCCGGGTAGGACTGCTGAGGGAACATGGCCAGCCGGAATGGCACATTCTGTCTGCATTTGACAAGCCTCCGCCTTGGTTGGTGTGCTCTCCATTTTTAAAGAATCTGGAGGTTTTGTTGGTATGTGTTGGGGTTTTTTGCTCTGATTTTTTTAAATGTGTCTATGACTTTTACTGCAATCCACCTTCAAAATCCTTTCTGAGTAGAGCGGTATGTAAACATTCACAGACTGTCTGCTTTCTTTACCAGCACGGGTGTATTAGCAGGGATCGGCTGATGCTCCTTACAAACGTGGAAAGGAGTCCTTTGGGTGGGGTATTGCTAGCTGACTCTAACATCTCTCCTAAGAACAAGATTTAACTTTGCATTTTGTAATAATTTCAAACTAACAGAAGAGTTGCAAGGATAATACAAAGTGTTGCTGTAAATGATTCACCCAGGTTCACTAATTATTAACATTTTGCCACATTTGGTTTATTCTTCTCTGTCTCTACACCTACACACACACACACACACACACACACACACACACACACACACTTTTTTCCTGATCTGTACACTTGAGTAGTTGTAGGCTCATGCCCCTTTACTCTAAATACTTGTATGTTTTTTCAGCAACAAGGATATCCTCTTACAAAAACTTGATACAGTCAAAATTAATAAATCAGTAACATTAATGGAAAACTACCATCTATACATTTTTGCAAATTGTGCCAATTTGGACCAGTAATACCACCAATGTCCTTTATTACAGATTTTTCACTGGTCCAGGGTCACACTTTGCATTTGGCTTTTATGCATGTTACCTGTCATCTTGCAGCTTTATTTTTATTTTGTCCTCATAACATTACATTACATTAAATTTTTTTGAGGTGCCTAGGATTTTGTAGAATGCTACCATATTTTTCGAACTGTAAGACACATTGTTTTCCAAAGTTGGGGGGAAAGAGGGGTGTGTCTTATAGTCCAAATGTAGCTTACCTGGCTCGCTGTGGGGCGGGGTGGGGGCGGCAGTGGCGGTGGAGCGGGGTCACAGGTTATTAAATATTTTACCACATTGTTTACTTCAAAATGTTTTTTCCTATTTTCCTCCTCTAAAACCTAGGTGCATCTTATGGTCCTAAAAATACGGTAGTCAGTTTGATTTGTCTGTTTTCTCATGATCAGATTCAGATTATACATTTGGCAGGAATGTCACAGAGGTCACATTGTCTGTTTCTCAGTGTATCACATTAAGGCAGACATTACTGGTGATACTGCCCTTTGTGTAGGTGATCGAACAGTTTCTTCACTGTAAATTTATTGATTTTACTTTTGCAATTAACAAGTAATTCATGGGGATGTTTCATATAATCTAATTCATCTTTTCATCATTAGACTTCACCCTCCAATGTTAGCATAAATTATTCTTGCCTAAATCTGTTTTTATATGACAAGGGAGAAAGGATGATTTACTAACTTTTTTTTCCTGAAGCCCAACATTTGACTTTTTGCATTTAAGATGGGAAACTACTGAGAATATTTTAAATTCTTCCTCTAACTTTACTCAGGATTCTGGAGTCATATATGGCTTCAATTAGATTGAACTTGGCAATTTAATAATCAACTTTCCACTAGGTATATTAGTATAGGAGGTGGTACAAAAGCTTAAGTAGCCTTTATCTTTTGTTTCTGCACACAGCAAAACGTTCTAGTGGTATTTTGACAAAAGACAAGAAATACAAAGTTTGTCAGGCTGACTGTTTTGGATATTTAATGGTGACTTGGCAAATCCTTAGCCTTTTTTTCTTTCTAATTTAAAACAAAGTCTTGTTTTGCTGTAATGTTCGTGTTAGCAGCACAGATTATGTAAAGAGCTGGGGGAGATAGATATATAACTGTACCTTTTCAGAGATTTAATGCAAATTCATAAGTGAATACTTGACTAACAACATAAGGTATTCATTAATTTGAGAATTATAACTTTCTTAAGTGGCTAGCCACTGCTAATAAGGAAATGGTTACATAATATCTTTCTTTAATTTTCTTTAACCAAAAACACAAACATTACATGTAGGACTGATTTTATTGCTTTTGAGTATATACAGTATATATTGTAAATTTTAGCTGTTTTTTATACCTTTGATTTATATATGTAAATAAATATCTCACATATGAAGTATGAACATATAGTGGCTCCAAGTAAAGTTTATATATACATTTAACATGTATAATTAAATTTATTTACATTTAAAACATGTATTTTTACATATTTAAAGTCTGTTAAGTCTCACAGATACATAACTACCATCCTAAGAATTTTACTTTTCAAAAATTTTAACTTTAATTTGTAGGTTCATGTTCCTATAAAATAGTTAACAATTTTAACAAAAACCTTGGATTGATATCTGCAATTAAGCAGGCACTAACAGTTTCTTCATTAGTCTTTCTCTTTGGCCTTTTATCCACTGATTATTAAACATTATTTTACTTTGTTTATAATGTGTGGGAAATATATAAAATATTAAGAGTATAAAATCAGTTTTATTCTTAGAGAGTCATGCTACAAAAACACATGTGAATATTAAGTACCTAAAATATAATAGTTGTTTTGGAAAGGTTAAAAAAATAAAAATTTGATTCTATCACCAAGTTTTACAGAGCTGGGGAGGATGAGTCTTTAAACATTTAATTAGAATTTGAAGCAGAGAATCAGTTTATGCAGAATTGAGAGGAGACTCAATTTCCATGTTATACTAGAATTAAAGCACATTTAATTAAAGGAAGTTTACTCATCTAATAGTTTCATAAATATTTAATTTCTTATATGTGAAGAATACATATCAGACTTAATTGATTTTGACTTCTAAGACAGTGTTGAAGCTTTTTTAGTACAGTAAGTTTTCACTCACTGGCTTAAACCATGTCTACCCCAGGTGTTGAGCAGGCCTGTCAGAATGTAGCACATGATTTCTCCCCACTGTGTCCAAAAATTCCATTCCAGCCATCTTACTGGGTAGTAAAATCCACAGTAGGCTTTATACGGCTTCTTTTTAAAGCTGAAGTTTCCTTAAAAGCTACCCTGCAGAGTCCTGTGACTTATTTTGAGCCCCAGCATATTGTTTTAGACAGCAATTATTTTCACAAAGGCAAAAATAAATACTATACATGTTCTAAGTCCAAGAATGGGCTAGGAAATTTAAAGTATCACTCAGAGTGGTACATTTCAGATAATTTTAGAATTAGAATTTTACAAGGATGTCAATGATCTTGGTTTTTACATTAGTATAATTAATTTTTAAGGCACTTGTTTGTTTTTCAACAGGAGAAAATGAAGTTTTAATACACATGCATGGGGAATTCACATAAGCATGATATTCAAAAGACAGTGAGGCAGTATTGGGAAATAGGACATTTTGGACAAAGGAGCGAAGGGAGGTACAGGGTGCTGGACTTCAGAAGTGAGAATGGGGATTTACATGTAGGTGAGGAAGAGGGGAACGTACATGGCAAGAAAATCCTTGCTAGGCAACTCAGAAACAGTGGGACACAGCTAACAGGCCCCAGCCCGAAGCCCTCTTGTGTGCCAAACTTAAATTACACTAAGGCAGCAGCCTAAGATATCCTCCCTGAAGCAGGTTTCTCTGCGTAAATCTCTTGGGCAGAAAAGAGAGGAGGGTCAAAGGTTCCTTCTGGGTTTTGTTTCTTAATAAATTGCTGAAAATCAATATCCCCAAAGGGCAGCTTCAGGTCGCCGAAACTCCTGTTCCCTTCAGTACAGATGGACAGGTGGCTGGCCGACAGCCTGGCTTACCGTGACTGGGCTGACTAGGGCAGGGTGGTTGCCCTTGGAAAACCCAGTTCAGAGTCATTTGGACAAAGTGGGCAAACCAGATCTTTTTTTTTTTTACTTGTCAATTGCAGTTGACATTCAGTATTATTTCATATTAGTTTCAGGTATACAGAATAGTGGTAAGAACTTATATAAATTTACAAAGTGATCCCCTGATAAGTTGTACCCACCTTGCACCATACACAGTTATTACAGTAGTACTGACTGCATTCCCTGTGCTGTACTTTATATATCTCATGACTATTTTGTAACTACCAATTTTTACTTCCTTCTTTTTAAAGCACACTTTTATTTAGCACACTTCTTTACATATACTTTTAAGTTTATTGATATAGTCCACATGTTTGTCATTTTCAGTAGCCGCGACAGCGGGCCATGGTATCATTCTGCTGCTAAATGCTGGGCCAGCCCATTTGCTGTTGAACATTTAGATTGTTCCCAATTTCAAAAATAGTACTTCTAGGGATATTTCCATATGTGTTCTATTCCTCTTATTTGTGTTTGTGTGTTCTTACAAGAAAAGAAAATAGAAATATAAGAAAAAAGTTATTTCTATATATTTTTAGAACAGCAATAGCACAAAGACTCAGCAATGTTGAGAAAAATTTTATATTATCTTTTTGTTTTTCCTTTTCAGTTCCACTAAGATTTATTATATGCCTTATAAATATATTTAATTTATTGAATATCTCCAGCAAATCCAATTCTTGTTATGGGCCAATTGGTGCTCTTTGTTTTTATGTCTCTCTTCTGCTAGAGACAGAGCAGGAAGCTGGCCATCAAAGAGAAGCCAGCTCTGATTCATTTGGGGTTCTGAGTCACACAGTCTCTGGGGAGAAGTGGTAGTGGCACCACAGCCACCGCCTGCCCATGACTTTCCCTACCACTATCTGGTGCCATTCACAATCTAATTCAACCAGTGCTTGTTCAGTGTGTACAGTGGAGGCCAGCCCTTGGCCAGGGGTTACGGAACACGCTGATGAAGTGCCAAGTATGCCTTCTGCAACCAGAGGACTTAGAACAGCTCCAAAAATGGAGAATAATAGAAGAGCTAGAGAGGTTGGATTAGTTTGCTAAGGTTGCGTAACAAAGTACCAAATTCACAGTGGCTTAAGCAGTAGAAATGTATTACCTCACAGTTCTGGAAGTCTAAGACCAAGGTGCCAGCAGAATTGGTTCCTTTTGATGGTTGTGAGAGAGAAATGTGTTCCATGCCACTCCTCTAGCACCTTGTGATTTGTTTACTGACAGTCTTGGGCATTACAGAATTATCACCCTGATCTCTGCCTTCATCTTCTCATGGTGTGTTCACTATAAATGTGTTTGTGCTGAAATTTCTGCTTTTTATAAGGACACCTGTCACATTGGATCAGGTCCTACCCTAATGACCTCATTTTACTTGATTACCTCTATAAAGATCCTATCTCCAAATACGGGCACATTTTGAGGTACTAAGGATTAGGATGCCGTCCTGTCGTGTGTGAGGAACGTAATTCAACTCATAACAGGTCAAGAAGAATATGAGAAGTCTGGGACGCCTTGATGGGGAGGTCAAATGTGATAACCTTGAAAGGCAGTCGGGTTTGTTCACTGCATGTTGACTATTCCCTTATCAGTCTGCTCCCTTGTTGACAAGCTGGGACATGTGGGACAATGACTGTCAGCACCCACATAGGCAGGCTGGTCACTGATATAAAAAGTGTACCTAGGAGCCCTAGCTAGGTAGGTCATTTGGTTGGTTGGGGAGCTGTCCTGTACACCGAAAGGTTGAGGTTCTGATCCCCAGTTGGGGCACATACCTAGGTTGTGGGTTTGATCCCTGGTTGGGGTACGAATGGGAGGCAACCTATCAATGTTTCTCTCTCATATCAATGTTTCTCTCCTCCTCCCTCTCTCCCTCCCTCCGTTTCTCTAAAATCAATAAACATATCCTCCGGCAAGGGCTTAAAAAAATTAAAATAGGGTACCTAGAAGTCAAAACTAACAGAACAGAAATAGGCACTTCTTCAAGCAGCCTCATCAGAAAATAGAGCTTTTCTGTGAAAGGTAAGGAAGTGTAAGAAAAGCTCGTGCTTACAAATTAAATCTAATGTTGGCTTAATATCAGTGCCCGTGCGGTCATTTGCTTACTCAAGTCACTCTTCTGCAAAAGAAGAGCATCTGGAAAGAGCCAGAGGTGCCTTTGCTGGAAAATTATATTTGGCCTCTTTAGTCAGGGCCTAAATTATAGTTCTTGACTTGAAAGATACTTGAACACTTGCGAGTTAATATGATTAAATTAACTCTTAACTAAATATGTTCACAGGCCATGATTTTCTTTAAAGCTGCTTCCAGCTTTTCAGAAAGTAATGTTTACCCCATCCTGATGTGTCATTTTTTTCATCTTAAACTCTGGTTTCCCAGGTGTATGACCTGGAAGCTGTGCTAACAGAAAACTTTGAAATGTTGGCTCCCCCCGCCAACCCCCGTTTTAAAGCAGCCACTGTTTATTAACTGACCAGATTACAAAAATAACTGTGGTGGAAACCTTAGTTCATCCTTCTAATAAACCTGTTGATCTGGTCCTCCCTGCTAACCAGCATCTCCACCTTCTCCCAAATGAGTGGTCTTTTTCTTCATTCCACCTCATGGAGAGGATGACTTGAAGGGCCACAGGAAGTTGTTTGCTTCTTTGAAGCATTTTCCGACAGTATCGATCTCATGAATCAAACCCTCCATGCAGACGATGCCATATTTACCGAGATAGAGCAATCAGTGCGCTGTCAGGGCAGTTCGTTTTGTATTGATTTTGCCGTAAGCACGCTTGTAGATCAGTTCCTTTACTGACTTCAGGTTTGGGTACCCCCGAGCAATATGTGGTTCCAGTGCTCAGCATGTTAATCAAAACTTTACTGAGCTTAATGAAGGTGCCATGAAGGCCTGGTGAAGGTGAAGAAACTGCAGCACCTTTCGGACCTTTGGGCTCAGACCATCGATACCTCTGATCCTGATGACAAATGCCAATTTGGGTTCTGCAGGTACATAGAAGTTGCCAAATTTTCTTGCCATCCCAGCCATTCAAATCTCAGCTCTGTACATCTGCCTACATTCCTTGTGATGGTACTTAGCTTTTTCATGGATAAGCTTCCTGCTTGCCTTTCATAGCATCTCTGTGCAAACTCCTTTTTAGGTGCTTGATCTTCAGCTTTGCAAAATTCCTTCGCTTTTTCTTAAGGGTTTCTGGCACAGCTGGAACTTCCTTCCTCTACTCAGCTGTACCCTCCATGGTTCCAGCCAGAAAAAAGGAAAAACAGTCGGCATTCTGAACTGACTCATCCTTGTGTCAGTATCATATTACACTACATCCATGCCTTATGAAGAGATTTGTAACAGCACAGCAACAGTTAGTTACCTAAACAGTTGTGTTAGCTTTCAGTCAGAGATCACATGTGAAATTGTCATTTGGTCTTCCTCTAAAAAATTCTTGTGTTTTATTCAGAGAAACCGAGGAATTGTTTAGAATGCCTCTGGAATTTAGCTGGTATAATTCTCCTTTTAAAATGAAAGAAACCAGCTCTGGAGAAGTTTAGTGAACCACTAAAGGAAGGAAATTCCTTTGCTTGAATTTGGATTCTTCTTTGGAGGAAAAGGAGATGTAATATTTGTAGAAAGAAGCTAGAGAAGATATTCTTGAGAGATTTGTGTTAACAGGACAGATACATTTGAGATATATATTTTTTTAACTAAAAAGTCAATGATGTGCAGATCAAAAAAAATGACTGCATGCAAGTTGCTAGTTAACTTGCAAATAAATGCATAGTAAATACTCTAAAATCCACCGGCTGTGGGTACTCTATGAGGGGTGCTGGTAGCACATGTGTTTCTGCCTGGCCCGCGTGCAGCGGCCCAGCAAGTGCTGCAGTCCGTTCTACTGAAGCTGGTACCCAGGAAGGGTTGTGTGCTGTTCATCAGAGATCCCTCAAACTGTCTGGGCTCTGCCTGTTGGCCAGATTAGGTCTGAAATAAATGTTGCCTTGGTGCTTTGTTCTTTTGTTCACCAATAGTGTGCTCAAGCAAGAACCTCTTAGCCATCAGGAGACAGGGACAGTGTTTCACTCACTTTTGTGTCCCTAAACCCAGAAAAGTGCCTGGTTCTGGATAAGTATCATTGAATGACTTGTTGAATGTCATAGCAATGAAGGGGGAAAACTCCACACATTTTCCGTAAGTAAAGAAAATCACAGTTCAGAAGGCAAGATGTATCAGCCAGCTGTGAGGCAGGTCTGTCACTAACGGAGTCAGCCCTACCACTGATTATGACGAGTCAGTGTCTGCTTCTGCAGCTGAAAGACAACCCCAAGGAATGGCATTTATTGAATAGAAAGTACTACTGTAATCAGTGATGCATTTTTTCCTTTAGTAATGATTGAGTGGAAAATGTCATGTTCTTGACAAATGTGTATTGTCAAAGTAGACGTTTAGGGATCAGTCAGAATACATCACAAATACATTTTAATGAATTTTTATTAGTTCGGTGGAGAACTTGTTTACTGGGGAGTGGCTGTGCCTTGTTGGCCTGTTCCGCCTGACTGAGATTATCAAGTTCTGTGCTTTGCCCTGTGGTTGCGGCGAGAGCACAGCCCAGCTCCTGCCCTGAGGAGCTCAAAACCCCAAATGCTGGGAGAGGCAGCTGTCCTGTTGCACTGTGGTTGATTATAGAGGCATCTTTGTAGCACCAAGGATGCAAGAGGGTGATTCACTCTTCATATGCCAGAGGGAGTAGCTGACAACTTAAACTCACTGTTGAAGGCTGGGTCTTTTTTTTTTTTTTTTTCTTTTTTAGGAGTGTGAAAGGCAGACGAAATGGAAGGAAGGGTGTTCTGAAAAGCTTAACATCTGCAAAGGCACAGAGGTGGGAGAAACCATGAAGTTCTCTCACTACAGTGGTGATTCCAAAATCTAACCAAGCATCAGGTCATACGGGAGGACCACTTTAAAAATACAGATTTTCAGCACATTTGCCCCAGAAATTCTAATTCAGGAAGTCTGGGGAGGAACCTAGGAGGGTGATTCTTTAAATTTCCCCTGATGGTTTGTGTTCCACAGCCACAGACAGGGTCCAGTTTTTTGCAGATGTTTAGTGACTTGCTTTGAAATGCTCAGCAGTGAGGTTTCTGTGGGGAGTTTGTGGCACCTTCTCTTTCTCTGGGAGGAGGAGGAGTTCTAGAACCCACAAAAAATTGCACGTGCAGTATCTTGCCTGCTCACATACATGTACAAATTAAAGCCAGTTAAAATTAGTGCCAGGTGGTGTTGAGAGAAACATGAAACACTGCAACTGAGCATACAGCACAGATCCAGCCCATAGACTCCTGCTGGCACTCTCCAAGTACTTGGCCTCAGGATCCCTTCGCATTCAAAAGTTGTGGACCCCAAGAGCTTTTGTGTGGTATTAGAAATTAAAACATGTTAAAAATATTTGGGTCCTGGCTTGTGTAACTCAGTGGATTGAGCTCAGGCTGTGAACCAAAGGGACGCCAGTTCGATTCCCAGTCAGGGCACATGCCTGGGCTGCAGGCCGGTTCCCAAGTGGGGGTCACATGAGAAGCAACCACACATCGATGTCTCTCTCCCTCTCTTCCTCCCTCCCTTCCTCTCTCTCTAAAAATAAATAAATGCAATCTTTTAAAAAATAAGAAGAATATTTGGTAATTCAAAAATGTCATATACAAACACGAATAACATTTTTATGAAAAATACTTGCACTAAAATACATATCAAAATAAAAAATTAGTGAGAAGAATGACATTGTTTCACATTTTTAAAAATTTCTTTAATGTCTGAGTTAAAAAGGAATTCAGTTTGTTACAGTATTACATTATGTTTCCTCTGGGAAACTGCACTGTACAGCCCGAGAGAATGAATGAAAAAAGCAAATAGTTTCTTAGTGTTATGAAAATGGTTTTGACTTTGTAGATACCCCCACAGAGGCTTGGGGTCTTCCCAGGGATTTCATCTCTTCAGGCCACCTAGCAGACCACCCGCCACTCCCCCACACACACCCGCTCGGGGGGCCTGCGCTCCTGTGCACCTACTCACACACCACCCTCCCGGGCACCTCGTGGCTGCCTTGGCTCCTCAGAACAAAGAATCTGAGGTGGTCACTGTAGTGTTTCATTCTAAGAATTACTCTTATTTGAAGCAGACTTTAAATAAACATAGAGAAGGCAGCTGTTTGTTGAAGGAACAAATGTTAAACATTTATGCATTGTGTACCTTAATCAGCTGATAAGCTTAGACATCTTTGCAGTTGGCCATTTAGAATCTGTGATTATTTCTAGAAAAATTAATACTTGGAAGTTCACATTCCAGTTAAGGATAGCACTAGATTGTGGTTAAGATTGTGAGCTCTGGACTCAGGAAGCTGAGTCTGAATTCCAGCTCCAAGACTTAGAGGGATCATGGACAAGAAACATAACCCCTCAGAGCCTCGGTTTCCTCAGTCTGTAAACTGAGGAGGATAGAATTAAAGGTTCACAATTATTTGATTCCAAAATTCAGAAACGTGTGAAAAAGGAAACTGTATGTATAACTCATTGCATAGCTAAACTGGACCTGATTAATTTGGGAGCAAAAGCTACCTTGAACAAACATGAAGCTCTTTTTATTTATTTCACTTGCTATGACTGTTGGTGTGTTTTGCCACAGAAATTTAAAATGTTTGATTATGAAGTACTGTCCTAGACCTTGCATGGTTTGTATATTATGAATGTTTCATAGTAAATCATATATGTACTGAATCCCCAAACACATCTGCCCCAGGACCTCGTATAAGAGATCGAGGATGGGTGTTGTCATATCAGGGGTAGATGGGCTGTTGTAGACATGGTGTGTCCAGAACACTGCCTGGCACATAAAACCATGTTCGTTTTTGTTAAATAAACAGGTTTTATTTCCAAATAAGTGTAGAAACCACTGAATAGAAAAGAAATTGCTTCATATTTCATGAGCACTTTCACATCAGTGAAAGGAGGATTTTTGTTTCCTTTTTCACTCTTGATTAGGGCAATGGGAAAAAATGGCAAGCTGCTATTTTTCCTTCTGTGCATCAAGAAAAATGGCAACATTGGTGCAGGTGTACCTTTCTTGTTATTAAGAAGGTTTGCAAATTGTGAAGGCACTTCAGAGTAGTCGTTCTGTTCATTTCTGCTGAGCGCCTACCCATTGGGTGCCTGGCACTAGGGATACCTTAGTAGACAAGCCCAGCTCTTTATCCTTAAGCCACTCACGGTCCAGTGAGAGAGAAGCAGTTGAAACCAGGTGTTGTGCCAAATATTCAGCTTTAACAACATCAACCCAAGAATGCCTGTAATTAGGGTTGCCAGATAAATTAATTTGAATTTTCGGTAAACAACGAATAACTCTAGAATTATGTTCCAAATATTGTATGGGACATACTTACATTAAATGTGAAATTTGTCCCATGGGATATTTGGGACATACCTAGAACTAAAAAAATTTTATTTTAGTTGTTTATTTGAAATTGACATTTAACTGGGTATTCTATATTTTATTGGCTAAATTGGGCAGCCCTAACCTATAATCCTGGACTATTTCCTGCCACATTGGCAATCTCTGTGGAAGAAATACATGTGTCAGTCATACTGGGTCATGGAGGTTTCTAAAGAGACTGTCTATAGAGGCAGAGGCAGGGTTGGGGAAACTGGGGATGATGCAGGGCCTGGGGCTGGGTGCAATCACTCCCCTGAGCTCTGTGGGGCAAGGGGAGGGAGGGGATGGAGAGGGCCGCTGACAGGGGCTGTGCCGTCCCAGGGAGATGTGTCCCACCAGCAGAGACCCATCCTGAAGGAAGTTGGCAAAAAAAAACAAAACTTCGCTTGGCTCCCTCCCAACTTCATTCTGCTCCTGCCCTGCAGTCTCCAGAGTGTGCCCCTCCCCATCCAGAAGTCAGAAGGCCAGGGGGCTGCCTGGTGACCTCTGACCTCCAACCTCTGACCTCTGTCCAGAAAGCCTGGCAGGCAGAACACTGAGGGGTGGGGAGTGGTCACAGTGCTGCTATGCATGTGATGGGGTGATGGGGATGCTTCTCTGTTACCTCAGGAATAAGCCAGGAGGAAAGGAGTGGGGGAGGGAGAGAAGGGAAGCAAGAAAGGGAAGAAAAGCATGACAGTCTGAAATTTAAAGGTTAAGGAAGAAAGTAAATCAGCACTAGCAATGATTTTAATCAAAAGTAATTTTGCTTTTACCACCACAATTTCTTGTATCAATTTAATGGCTAGAACCAGAGCATAGGGGCCTCATGTGCCTGCACTTCCTGGGTCCTGGAAGTGAATGCCTCCTCAGAGTGTGTGCCCTTGCACCTCACCCGGCCAGGCTGGCCCAGACCCGGGCCTACAGGTCGACCTTCCTCCTCCTCCAGGTGAGAGGGCGGAGTCCCCAAGAGTCTAGACCTTAGAGCTTTGCCCTGCCTCAGGCTGTCCCTGTCTGCACTCGAGCAAGGCAGGGCCTGTAGTGCTTGAACAAGTCCCCAGACTGAAAGCTTGCATTGTGCCAATGAAAACGGTTAATAATATGATGATAATAACCAGGCAGCTGGTGAAGGGGGAGATAGGGATGGCATTTGATCCGCTGGGCCACCACCGAAGTGTGGACTTCTTCATCAGTACTCCTCAAATAAATGCCAAGTAACCGTGGGAGAGGGCTTTTAAATGGACTGGGCACATCAGGTGTTCACCAGGTGTACACTAGGATATACATGAAAATTAGTGAACGCACACTGGGCACGGCACCTTTGCCTTGCAGTATTTGAAGTACATTCCAGACCGTCTGACCCGGGAGTCAGTCTGTGCCGGCAGGGGGCTGACTCCTGCTTTCTCCTGTCCCATTGCAGTTCCCCAGGCCGGGCCTGCAGCAGACGCAGCAGCAGCAGCAGACAGCCGCCCTCGTGCGCCAGCTCCAGAAGCAGCTCTCCAGTAAGTACCCTCGGGGAATGCAGAACGAGTGCACAAGCCAAACGCAAGTGGTGGCTCCCAAAAACGGCACTGCCTTCCGTGACGCCATTTCATCCGTGGTTTAGTCTAAGGTGTTTCCGTTTTGTTTTTAGTTCGGTTTTAGTTTGAATGGTACTTTGCCTAGAAAATCCCCAATCTTTTTTTTTGTTTGTTTGTTTTTTAGTTCAGGGAAGCTCTTTTACTGTTCGTTCCATCTGAACCTGGAAATGTTTCTTTTCATTCAGGGGACCCCTGCAGGCACCCTTTTTATAAAGCTGGAAGGGACAGAGACAGAGAACAACCCAGCAGATGCTCTCAAGTGCACTGATGAAGGGGGTTGGGTGGCCTCCCAAAGGTCATAGATAGAGGGAAGCCAGTATTAGTCCTACCTCCTGGTCACCAGGGCTGGGACTGCTCTTACCACCATGCCATCCCACCCTCCCTGATAACAGCTTAGAGAAATCAAAACCTGACCCCTGGCAGGCAGCGCGGCAGGGCAGTTCTCTCCCCAGTGCTCCTGCCTGCTGTGTGGTGTGATGTTTTAAAATCGTCCTGCCTCTCTCGAATGCATACCACTGACACATTTCAACCACCTCACCTAGGTGCTGGTGGCATGCTTCTGTGAACCCAGTCACCCCTGTGCTGCAGCCATAGGACACAAAATTCTTCTAGAAATGGGAGCCAGCCCCTCTGATGCAAAGTCTGAAAGTCAGGAGACCTACTTTCCAGTGCCAAGTTTACCACCATTATCTGAATCCTGTAGTTCTCCATCCATGAAGTGAGAGTGAGAATGAGAGGAGCAGTTTCTCCTGGTCTCGGGTCGTGTGTCTGGGGAGCAGAGTTCAGAGAGGCTGGTCCTGAGGGCTGCCTTGTGACTAGTAGGGTATTATGAGGGAAAGGGTCAGCTTATGGCTGAGCGGCAGCTTGGTTTTCATCTTTCTCCTCTGCCTGGCTGCCATCTGTGCGGACCTCCTGGCAAAGGAAACGCCCCTCTTGTGTTTCGCTTACCAGGGCATAGCCAAGATCTTATTTTTTCTTTGAAAATATTTTCCTCTTATAGCCTCATTTAATTCCAATCAATCTTTTTTTGCAACTACTTTTTAACAGGTGTGGTCTATGAAACAAATGTGTAGTTAAAATTTCATTGTTTCATTAGTTCCAGAGTTTATATTTTTATATGGCTTAAAAAGACGATATAATTTTAAGGATAAGAAAGCATGTTTATATTTTAGATTTTTTTCTAGTGTTTAGAAATATGTAAGTAGAATTTTTACATAGTCTTAGCTAGTTAGGGAGCATATCTACTCGTTTTCTGTTTCTCAGAGCTCAGGAGACGCAGCTTCTGTTTTTTTCAGCCATTGTTTATGGAGCGCTTTCTTGGACCCAGGTGCTCTGACTTTCTGTCTATGAATGAGTTCACTTAATTCCTAAATCACCCCACCTCCCCGCCTCTGCAATGAGAGTAGGTACTGTCACTGTTTCAGTATTATCAAAGAGGAGACAACTAAAGAATAGGGACATTGACTCATTTGCCCAAGGTTACTCAGCTGACAGTAAGGGATGGAGCTGGGACTTAAACTCGGTCTCCTTCCAGAGCCCACTCTTAACCACCACATAGGCACACCTTGTTGTATTGCGCTTAGCTTTACTGCGCTTTACAGGTTTACAAATGGAAGGCAAGACCCTCCACCGCAAAAATGTCATGACTCGCCTTATCGCGATGCTTGCTTTATTGTGGTGGTCTGGAACCAAACCTGCAGTGCCCCCGAAGTGCTCTTGTATCTACCCTGCTGCCTGACGCTAGCAGTTATGCCCACCTCCTTGGCTGATTAATGACAACTAAGCTAAGCTGCCATAGCACAACTCCAGAGGGCTCCTATTCTGTCAGGGGCCATGTGACTGGGGCCTCTGGATGTGAATAGTCCCACCAGAGTTGTTCCAGCAGTAGTTGTTCCTTTTTCTGTGTGTGCTCTTTACTTTGCTGTGTGTGCGGGTGCATGCTCGCACACATGTATGTACATAGGCATGCACTTAAGTCAACACATATCAGCTCTGGTGCATGCGTACACTTGTGCACAGTTCTCTCTTATATGTCTTTTGGCCATTTGCAGAAAATTATCCAGTTTCAAGCTCTTACAATGTTCGCATTTAAGCAAAACTATCAGTGTGCTTTTATAAAAATCTTAAGAACTTTCAATGCTTTATGCTTATGGATACTTACAGTCCTTTTGTATGTTAGTATTGACGTGTTTCTCAGTTCAGAAATAGAGACCAAACACCCTCATCCGAGCCATTGTGTGGGAAGGGCTGGGACTTGTATGTAGAGCTGGCCCTGCTGCAGAATGAATCCAGCTGCTGTGTTAATGCCACTAGGTCTCCAGGCCAGCACTGATCCCTGACCAGTCCTCTGACTGGGACTGAGAACAGTGACAAGAGGGGTAGCATCTATCTGGGGCATAAGTTTGCACCTGCAATTTTATTTGAATTTATTTTTCTCACTAGGTAACCAGCCACAGCAAGGAGTGACTCCCTATGGGCATCCTCCACACTTCTGACTCGGGAAGGGGACAAGACAAGAAGTTTGATGTTCGCACTGAAAAATAGAATATCAAATTCAATGCATTAGTCATCTTTAGAAATGTCCCTTTGTTCTTTCATTTCTTCAAAATTTTCTTCTGTTTTATGCTATACTTTGTACAAAGGTGTTTAAACAAAAAGCAGAAAAGGAGGTGTGGGTTGGTTTTGTTGCTTTCAGCTTTAAAGCAGGCTTAAAAATGTGTACCCTGTGGGCCTACTGCAGGAAGAGTTTGGTAGCAGACTTTTTGAAACTGGTGCTTTTTTGAATCTCATTGTTATAGAAAGAATGAATTATGGTAAATACAAAATATTTATATATCCATTAATGTTTTTTTTTTTTAATTTTCAAACTGTGCCGGACCAAACTACTGATTTGAAAGGCATGTCAGTTCTTGACTGAAAAGTGACCCATTTATTCTGCATTCACCTTTGATGGTGAAATGGACATTTATTCGCATCACTCTAATTTGAAATGTTTGTAATTTCATAAGCACTTTATAAACTTTGTTCTTATTTATGTAGGATTTTTCTTTGCTTTTGTTGTGGTCAAAAGGTGCTGAAACAGATTGTTGCTTAGTATTTAAACTTCTTAGACCAAGAACTTAAACCGAGGCTTCTGTGAGCGCCACCCTGAGATGTGTGGAAGCCCATTAGAAGTGGCCGTACTGAAGTGTGCAGTGGCCAGATCACTAACCAGAGTCTTTGTGAAGGTGTGGCCCGTAGGTTATACAGGCCCGAGTGAACCACAATGGAATTGTGCTAATTATTTATTGCTGGGTTTGGCAAAAATGACTCTGTCCGATTTTGGTTCTCTTGAACCTTATGCCAACTTGAGAAAAAAATCTCACAGCTGGCCTGAGATTCCACAGTGCTCAAATTTGACACGGTTTCCAGAGAATCTGGCCTCCAAGTCCAGAGGCTCTGGTTTTCTTAAAAGATGTATTTGCTGTTTATTTTGTATGGTAAGTATTTGCTATTTTGAATTTAATTATTAATATTGGTGTCAGTCTTGGTTGTGTATTGCATATACTGTATTTATAAATTGGTGCAAAAAGCACAAGTAAAGTAAATTATACATCAAATTTATTATAAAGAAATAGTAACTATTTTAACTTTGTTCAAGTATGTGGTAATTTGCTCCTATTAGAGTAAAAAGAGACAGTAAATTATTATCAGTTTGTGTAACTTAAGAGTATTCCATATAATATTTTTTTAGATTTAGATGCATAAAATTTTGAATGTGAAAATTGCAGGGCATTTTAAAACATATGTGGGGGATTTTTTTCCCATGTTCTCTGTTCATTCATTTTCTTTTGCCATATGATTTTACATGTTACGTAGTCGCGCAAACTGTGAATAGATTTGTCTGTAAAGAGCAAACCATGTAGAACTACTTTCTTTCAATGTAACGAGTACAACTTCAGTCGATCATTTCTTCTGCAAAGCATTGTATAAATAATTTATATCTTCCTAGGTGAGTTACTCATTGCAAAGTTCGACTCATTGCAAACGACCTCAAACATGTGTCCGCTTCCTTTGCTGTGGCAGCGTCCATGTGACTGCTTTGTACACTGTGAAACTCCTCTGCTCCAGCCTGCTCATTTCGTGTTTACTCTGGGCTGGAAAAGACTTTGCCAAAACATTAAACACCATTCTTTTCACTAAATTAACATATTCTATCTGCTTTCAGAAAATGCATCTTTACATTTCAGCTGGTTTTGTATATCAGGGTCTTATTTTTTTCCTCTTAAGACTCATTCTTAGTGTTCACAAGGCTATTTTTCTTCAAGTAATGTATCCACATAAGGACTGCCTTGGCAAAAACAACTGAACTGCGAATGTTGTGCCTAGTGAGTGAGTCATGTCCCGTCCTGATCGTTTTGTTTCTGTTTTTTTTTTTTTTTTCAAGAGCTGTTGGTATTTAAAATGTCAGTTTTCAGTGTGAACCATATATTCCTGTAGCTCTGTATTGTAAACAGCAGTAATACTGTTTCAAGAATGAGTGTTAAAATCGCATAGCATTTGTATGCACTTTATATTTTGCAGAAGTCAGTGGAATTAATTTATTAATCATTTGCACTTGAAAGCTGTGGGTATGCGTTTTTTGTTTTGTGTCCCTCTTTTTTAGGTGAGGAAGCTAAGTCATGGTAAGGCTGCAGAGATTCTGTGGAAAGTTGAGGGAAAAACTAAAACCGGTTTTCCCCTATGCATTATAAAGACCGCAACTGGAAATTTTAATCTAGTCTTATCATATTAATTCTCACTTAACCCTCTACCCTAAGAGGCTTCCTTTTTTCTTTAGCAACTGCATTAATTTGCATTAAATGACCACAAGAGAAAGCCCTGTCCTTTGACAGAACCTGGTGATTTGCGTCCTGAAATAGAGAGGAAATTATCTTAGGGTAGATGGGAACCCCCACCCCCTTAAACATGAGGCTTTGAAATAGAGTAGACTTGGATATGAGAGCCCATAGACATACCTGTTTACAGTGCAGGCTTGTTCCTAGAGGAGTTACATGTGTCATTTTATTCACTCCTTTTGGCCCAGAAGTAGAGGAAGATCACTGTTAGAATGAGTATCTTTTGACTTCGTGCAGCCACGTGATCCCAATGTCAGAAACAGTAGCAGTCAGGCCCCCTCTTAGGTGGGGCCAGCTGGAAATGCTGTGATGGACACAATGTCTGAAATGATTGACAAGGGCTAGCAGTTCTCGGTTTTGTGTACTGAGATATCTGAGCAAGACCTATGGCTTTTTCTTCTTTTTCACTTATTAAGGCTCCTACAATTCTTCTTAAACAGTAGGTGAATATTTGAATAGATGGTGGAGAAATTACCCTGGAAAATCCCAGCCTCCACAATTAGAAAAGATGAATCATCGTGTACCCCAAGTTAATTCAGGTTGAGTTAATCATGTAATATAAATAAACCCAGTAAATCACAAAAGACAACATTCTGTGTAGGGCTGAAGGAATTGTAAGTGCAGTGAAACTTCATGATGTGATTGGATCTGGAGCTCTCCCAGACATGAACCCGTCACACACAGGGTTGCCACTGAACGAAACAGCATGTGCGTGAAGCACTGGTTTTTTCTCAGAACGTTTTCCTGTAACAGCTCCAAACCAGGGTGCCTGAGCTCGATTTTGAAGTTATAGAGAAGTTTCATTGTGTTTTTTAAAACCTTCTTAATGGGTTTATTTGGACAAAGATGTAATCCACCCTCTTTTTGCATTTTATAATGTACAGGTGTTAGGTTGCTTTTCACATGTGGAAAAGTTAGCCTGCATTTATTTTTAAATGCAGTCATTGAAACATCTTTGTATTCCCCATCAATGAAAATTTTCAGTGTGCATAAAATGTAAATCTTGATCAAAACAGTTCAATGCTTATTTTCTATAGGCTTTAGTAAAATATTTATAAACCAACCACAAAATATTCATATATTAAAATGACAAATTTACGTCAAGACTGCAAATTTGCTCTTTTCCATTGTTTCTGTTGAAAGTGCCATGCTTGTAACACTGATAGGAGGTGGACACTAGGCAACTGGGAGTGGAAGAGGAAAGTCCATTTGATGAAGAATTCAGGTACATTAGCCATTTGTTGTTTTCTAGTGGACAGTTTTCTCTTCATGTTCATTGTTATTTGTTGGCAAAATAAAAGTGCCTTAAGTTAAAAGTTTGTTTTGAGATTTATTAAAGAATTCAGTATCAGTTCATAATGCATTTATTTACAAGTCTTTTTTTTTGCATGTCCATGATAAATTTAATATTGTAAATGTATTAAAATTCATTCACATGCCTATGGCTGCCTTTGATTAAACTTCTTCCAAAAAAATAACCTGTCCAGATGTTGATTCTGTTCCAAAAAATGTATTTCATGTCAGATTACCTGCATGTAAGTCATTGCAGAGTCACTGCCAAGTGCATTCTTTGCTGTGCATTTGTATATCCCAGAGTCCGAGGTTCGAGGATTCTGAATGACTAGGGTGCCTCGGGGGTGAAAAGGCTCAATTCCATGTGCCTTCCCTTTATTTGCCTTTGAGAGCTGGGAGTGGTCAGGCATCTCCCATGTGATTTCTGGCTTGGGGACACCTAGGGCCACACAGTGGAGCCGAATGGCTGTCCCTGTCTTTGTCAGGATGCTCCTTGGTGGCCGATTTGTGATGCGGGGAGCGTAGGCGACAACCGCGACTGGAACACCGATCAGTGCGTGGCCAACACTGTTTTGAGCCTTACAGATGTAGTTTCCTCTGTCATACGCCGTTGCTCCTTTGATGACTAAGGTGCCATTTTCGTGCAGTATGTATTTTCCACTAACTTGAGGCCTGTCTATCACAAGACCACTTGGCAGGGTCCATTCAACGTTTGGCTTAGGGATTCCATCAGACACACAGTGCAATGACAGAGACTCTCCGCTGATACAGTAAACTGTTCCTAAGGCATTCGTCAGAATAACTGGCTTCTGGCCAATTTCTAACACAATTAACTTCTCAATATAGCCAACTTTATTTCTTGCCCCGCACCGGTATTTTCCTGCGTCATCCCGGGTCATTTTATAAATCATAAAAGACCCATTGCTTGCTATCAGATACTGAGAGTTCTGTGGTCTATTGGGAAATCGCGTGCCATTGGGTAAAATCCAGATTATTTCAGGTGGTGGGTTTCCATCAACAGAGCAGTTCAGTGCCGTGGACTTTCCAAGCTGGGCCACTATTTTTTCATTAAATGGGTTTCTGAATGTTGGTCTTCTCAGCATTTCCAGTACTTCCAGCTGTACCACCAACACATTCTCTCCTCCTTCATTCCGAGCTACACAGATAAACTCAGCTGAATCTGAAAGCCTCACATTTCTAATTTCCAAAGTTCCGTTTTTGTGGACTGTGATTCTGCTTCCATAGTATGGTGCTGTGAGGAAAATGTTATCTGGCATGATCCACATGATTTGAGGAGGTGGTGTCCCTTCAGCTCTGCAATCAAAGTGTTTTTTGGAATGCCTCACGGCTGTGGCTTTAATGACAGTTTTGTTTGTATACAGACCATTGATTAATGGAGGCTTGGGCACAACTTCCAGCTTGTACCTTTTGGTGTCATCCCCACTGGGATTTTGGGCCACACACAAGTACTGTCCAGAATCGAGCAGTTTGACTTTGTTGATGGACAAAGACCCATTGGCATGAATTGTGTACCTGTCTTTTGAGAATGAAATCCTGTCATTGGAAGGCAGCAGCCAAAATATTTTTGGTGTGGGTTCCCCAATGACCTCACAGTCGAGGACAGCTGCATCTCCAGCTTTGACTCTTATGTTGGCCTTGTAACCCTGCTTGATCCTCGGGGTAGCCGTTATTACTGTTAGGTGGACCTTCATTTCATCCTTCCCCAGAGTGTTCTGGGCATAGCAAGTATAATCTCCTTCCTCTGTGATCCCAACTTTGTTGAAGTACAATGTCCCATTGTTGAAAAGGGTGTACCTCCTGGTACGCCGGCCACTGTCATCAGCTTGCATTGCATTGTTTACCATGGTTCCATCCGGCAAACTCCACGATATCTTGGGCACTGGCGAGCCAGAAGCCTTGCAGTCCACTTGGAAATCTTTCCCATGAAACGCTTGCTTTTTAAAATGTTTGTGATCAATTTTGGCAGGTTTCAGTTTTAGGCTAACGTGCATCAGTATCAGGTCATCCCCCATTTTGTTTCTTGCCACACACAAGTAATCACCTCCATCTTTTTCTGTTATTGATCCAATAAACAGGGACCCATTTGGGTAGACATGGATTCGGCTGCCCATTCTAAGAAGAGAAGAGAATGAATGATGTGAGTGTGCAGCTATTAGCAAGGGGCAGGGTGGAGGACTTGTCGTATCAACATAGGGTTAGCTCTATGGGCATTTTCTTAAGTTGTTGCAATAAAATTAAAATCAGTGCTAGCTTATTTACTGTCTTCTAAACCATTTAATGAAAGATGAAATTATCTAACTGAATAGGTACAATTTAGTGAAAATGAGTAGTATTTCTAAGACAAAATTCAAATGAATTTCCTTTACATAGTGAATTTTTAAAAAATTATAATGGTAGCCCTGGCTGATGTGGCTCAGTGAACTGAGTGCTGGCCTGCAAACTGAAAGGTCGCCAGTTCAGTTCCCAGTCAGGGCACATGCCTGGGTTGCAAGCCAGGTCCCCACTTGGGGACCTTGTAAAAGACAACCTCTCTCTCCCACACTGATGTTTCCCTCTCTTTCTCCCTTCCTTCCCCTCTCTAAAAGAAAAGTAAACAAATTAAAATTATAATGGTGAGGAGAGTGCTAGAAGTTTTGGAGTCCTAGACACATGACTTTCTTGACCATTTTACATATCAAGTTGTCATAGTGTAATATGTCAGTAAAGAAGAACTTTCATACATACTTAGAAAAGACACTAATATCTCCTTTTTAGAGAGATATTAGTGACAAAATATTTAGAGTTATTTGGTTAAAAAATACGTTCTACTTTGTCATAAAGAGAAAATGCCAGTGTAAGACTTACTGGAAGCTTGCGGTAGCATCTGCCTTTTGCAGGCAGCTATGAAGTGACTCTGGTCCTTGCACTGAACTGTGTGGAACTCCATTCTTCTCCCTGAAGCAAACTACCCAGCCTGCCCTTATCATCGTGAGCCATCAGATGGCAGGTATTTCCTGTTATAACTAAATCAAGTTTTTCAGAAAGATCAGTGGAAATCTAGTGGCTACTAAAAACATATTAGAACACCTACAGGTGAAAATCTATGTGTTTTTCTAATTTTTTGGCGTCGTGAGCTAAGCAGGTAAGGGAAACTGGAGAGAAGAGCATGGATAGTCTTCCATAGTGTAACTGCTAACCAAGTCAATCAGTCTCAAGTCATTTTTTTATTCTCCAGCAAACATAAGAAGTATGGAAGGTATTGTAGAACATTACAACACATGCTGGTGCCTTTCTTTTTATTTTATTTTTTAAGTGTGTAACAGACTCTTCTGGTATGTAAACCAAGATAAAATCATAATAGATATGCTTAGTAAAGGGATGGAGACTGCCAAGAACTTTGCATTTACTTTTAAATCTTTCAGTAGCTCCTCACTCTTCAGCTTAAAAAACTGATATTTAGAGAGACTGTGTCACTTCAAGTCACAGAGCTGGTTCTCAAACCCTGTCTTCTGCACCACACTACACTGCCACCTGCTATCATTTTTGCCTAATCCTTTCCAAAAGCACCGATTCTCGACGATGGGTGCACATTAAAATCAGTTGTGCAGTATAAAATAATGCTGTCTGGGTCCCACCTCTGGAATTTCTGACTTAAGTGGTGTGGAATGCGGCCTTGGTATTTGGGCTCCAAGTTTTCCAAATGGTTCTCATGTGTAGCAAAGTCAGAGAGCCACTGCTACAAAGTCAGTTCTCAATGCGTGTCCTTCATCACCTGCGTCAGAATTCAGTGGGACCTCACTGAAGATGCATCCCCACGTGCCTTGGGATTTATTTAAATGCTTGAATTTCACAAAAGAGAACTGGCATTCAACATTAATGAAATGCTTATAATTATTTGAAGGCAAAAAAAAAGAGAAACATACTGAAATTATAATATTAAATGCAAAAACTGATAAAGCATTGAAAATATTTAATGCCAAAAATGAACTCATACATATAGTAAACATTATTTCTAAAGTTTACATTTCATAGCTCAGTATTTTTTTTTCATTTTATATCTAAATTTAATTAACATTTGGTCAAGTAGTTTTGATGCCTTATTGGAAAACTTGAAAATGAACATTTGAATTAAAGATCACCAATGAAATTCACTAATAACATTCAATGCCAACTTACCGTGTGACACTAGAAAAACCTATTCAGCTTATCAGCAGGAATATAAATTCATATCTATTATGTTCAATTTGTCCTGCATGGTATTTTCTATTAACAAAAAGCAAATATATAAAATATAACTATTCTCATCATTTTTGTCATAGAAAAATCATTGCGTAAGGTCATGCAAATGGCAAAAATTAGTAACTCGTAAGCCATAATTGTGACTTTTCAAAGATCAAACTATCCAGAAAGCCAGATGAAAGCCAGTGTTAATCAGCCTGCAGCGGGGCATGAGAGGCAGTGCCGGGTCTAACAGCTCCGGGGTTGGGGGTCCTACCTGCCTTTTTCTTTGTGTGGTTCTTAATGCTGTGACTCATAGAGTGCTTTGCAATTTTATAGAAGCAATTAAGTACAGATTATACTAAAATTTAAAATGCTTAATAAGAGACTTTGAAGAGTCAAATAATGCATGGAGTCTCTCTCCAAAACCTTCATTGAATTGAAAAACTTCTTTTTTCATCAAGAGATTATGAATGTATTTACACAATTTACACAGTTACATTTTAAAACTTTCACAACTATGAAAACAAAGGAGATTCTTATTCTGCTTTTAACTATATAAACTCAAGAGGTTGGCCTTTAGAGTTAGGCATGCAAGAAGCTTGGTTATATATATAGTTTATATTATTTTATATTAATCTCAAAAGAATTCAGTCTTTAGAGAGAATTACATTTATGTGCTGAGTCTGGACTCTCTGAAACTATTCTCTAAAATTTACTGTATCACTTGCCCATTGCAGAAGTTGTACAGCTAAGTATATAAAGATAATCTCAACATTAAGGTGTGGTTTACCTGTGCCACTGATCTACAACAGCCTTGGATGGTAGCCTCCAGATTATTTTGGGTTTGGGTTCACCAACAGCCGAGCAATTCAGTAGTAATTTGTCCCCAAAATTCACCTCATTCCACAACTGGGATGCAGATTCTATCCTGGGGATGGTCTCTTGTTCTTCCAGTGTGAGAATTACCACCCTTCTGTCTGAGCCCGTGGAGCTGGTAGCAATGCATTCGTAAGTGCCTCTGTCTGAAGAGGCTATATTTCTTATATACAGTGTCCCATTTGAAAATAAGAACAAGTTGGAATCGATAAACTGTAACAGTTTCACTTCGGTGCCATCAGAGAGAACCCAGTGCACACTGGGCTGAGGAGTCCCCTTTGCAGTGCAGGGCAGTTTCAAACTTTCACCCTTAGTGCCTGCAATCACTTGCCTCTTCTGTTCTAGAATGACAGGTGGGGCGGCGATGACTTGTATTTTAACCAGCACTGAATCCTGACCGGCGGAGTTGCTGGCTGTGCATTTGTAAAAGCCCCGGTCATACACACTGAGACTGTGGACAACCAACGTTCCGTCAGCCGTCACGAGGGCCTGCCTGTTCCCTTCAGATGATTCTGAGACCTCTGTCTGGTTTGCGAGGATCCAGGAAATTGCAGGCCGCGGCCTGCCTTCAGCTCTGCACTGCAGTTCGACAGTGCTTCCAGAATGGACTGTGATCTCTCTGGTGTGTCTCTCCAGGATCCTGGGGGGATAGGAAACCACGGACAGGGTGACATGAAGGTGATCTTTGCCCAATGGATTGGATGCTGAGCACAGGTACTGTCCACGGTCCTGAATGTCCACCCTCCAGATGGACAGGGTGCCATTGGGGAGCACCTGAAACCTGCCACTCTGTTTCCTTGTAGACAAATCGAGTCCTGATAGAAGAAAGAAATTTATAGCCACAGGTCATCAAGGTTTAGATAGAAAACAAATTGTCCTAGTGGAAAGCCATCTTTCTGTTAGGCTACTGAGAACAAATATATTTAAAATTAGAATGCCTAGTCTTCACATTGCTAAAATCATTCCTGGAATGCCTGTATCCCCATAGCTTTAATTTAAAACCCCAATGGTTCGACAAATGACAATGACCTTTTTTTCAAATCATGTTTCTTTGGATCTGCTTTCAAAGCATTTTTTTTTTAAATACTCTTAATTAGTATATGGTTTAAAACCTTCTAATGAGCAAGAAAGCCATGCAGCAAATGTCAAATGAGGATAGTAAAGTTTCTGTATCTTGGGGAAGTTTCAAACTGGTGTTGATTCTTTGAATGCGTAACCCTGACACATAACACAGTCATCCCTTGGCTCATAACTAAAGAAGACAAACTTTTAAATACCTGACGACACTCTGGTCCAGTGGATGGTGGGCAGAGGATTTCCCACAGCCTCACAGGGAAGAAAGGCATCTGAGTCAGCCGGGACAGTAAAACTTGCCGCCTTTCCTCCAACTATTCTGGCCCTTTCAAACACATTCCTAGACAAAGGCTCAAAGGGAAGGAGTTCAGAAGGTGTTAATTTTTGAACCTGTGTCTTGCCAAAGCCATTCTCTGCAGTTTTCTGAATTTCCCAGTTTGAAGCATGAGTGGTGTCCTCTGGCAAGCCTAGAGTGGGCAGCATGCTCACGCCTGGCTTTTCGCCTTTTTGAGCAATTTCCAGGCGGGACTCATGCTGAGAGTGATCTTCTGACCAGAGAGAAAGAGTCGATCTAGGATTCTGTGGTTCAACTGTTATTAGCGCTGGCATAGGAGTAGAATGTAACAGATTGGAGTAGATAAAGTAGGTGGTTCCAACTGTGAACTTGGCAGTTGGATGAGCCTTGGGAGATGTTGCAACCTCTGCAGCTAATTGCTGTGGATTGGCATTGTGCCTGGAGGGTTCATGCAGCTTGAACGTTGTATTTGTCAGCATCCGGAAAACAGGAGTTGTCACATTGTCAGTAACTGCACTTTGATTACTCCAGGGAGGGGAGGTGGAGACTGGCGTCAGAGTGGCCCTGCTGCTCAGGGGAGTTGGCACCGCTGAGGGTCCAATGATCGTGCTCCTAGGTGTGGTCCTCTGCTGGAGTTTGCTGGACGAAGTGGCTTCGGAAGCAGCCATGCTCTTCAAAGTCTGAGTAGTTTCTTGGGGTGGTTCTTCAATTACATCTGTCCTGTTAAGTGTTCTTGGGTAAAGATCAATTGTGCTTGAAGTTCTTCTGGTGTTTTCTAAGGTAGGATGAGTGAAAGCAGAGACACTGGCCTTGGCTGAAGTTTCTGCTGCAGCTGGAATAGGGAGCCTCACAGCAGGGTATGTAGTGAAGCCAGGACTCTGGCTGGGAGAGCTGTTTGGGTCGTCTCTGCCCCGAGGCTCCTTTTTGCTTTGCACTTCTGTGCTGGGTCTGCCTGTTTGGGTGTGATTGGTAATGACAGATGCAGGGGCAGTAGGAGTTGTCAGCATGCCTGCTTGCTCTGATATGAAGGGTGTATTTGATTCCTTGCTTGAGCTCCTAGGAAGTGTAGGGTAGGTGGGTGGGAAGGGCAGCTCATTCATTGTGGAGAGACTTCTAATACCGTATGTTTTAGTGGTATCATGGTGAGTTGTAGCCAGTGTTATAGATGGACTTTGCATTATGTTTGCTGAGTGTGCTATGAAGCGAAAGGGGGGAACTGTACCTGTGGGTAAAGCAGGAGCTATTTTAGGAAGCACCGTGGCTGTGCTTTTCTGTGAACCAAATGTATGCTGATTCTTTAACCTGTCTGCTTGGGTGTGGTTATTTACAGAGACCTGATGCCAGGGAATTTTCCTTCTCAGAAATCTGGTAATGCCCATAGTTGCAGGCATAGATGGTTCAGTGGCAGGACCTGGAAGTGATGATATAATCATTGAATCTCTTTTCGCTTCACTAATGTTAGATATACTGGGGTAACTAATATTTGTTCTATGAGCTTTTTCCACAGTTACGGATGTCGGCGCATGAGTCCTGACTGTACCAGTTGGCATCACTTGGGTGCTTTCAGCACTGAAATATTTTATTGTGGGTGTTGTTTTCTCAGTATGTACATCTGGCTTGTTATTAAATAGTAATGGTGAATTATAGACAAGAGTTGTAGACTCTGCTGTGACTCTTGCAATGTCAGCTTTGGGGAGGGCGATGGGGGAAGAACTTGGAAAAGACAAGGTTGCTCCCGCAGTGGCGAACTTTTCTCTGAGAGAACAGGACGGGCACACCGCACTGGGCTCCGTGGCAGGAAGCACAGTGGTGCTTCCTTCAGAAGAACCTCTGGAGGTTGGCCTCACAACGCCATATCTATGCCGTGGGAGAACTGGAGTTCTATATGGGCTGATAACTCTCCCCCTTCCCCAAATTTTCCTCCGTCTGACAAAGCGTCTGGACAACGGGGTGTTAGCGGTACTGTTTCTAGGAGTCTGTAACTGAGAATGAGCAGCGCTGGGTGGGCCTGAAGGGAGCCTTGAGGTGCTAAGCCTTTGTGTAATGTGAGAATGGAAGTGATTGCTCCTGGGGATACTGCCTCCTGTTACAGGCATTTGATGACCATGCATGACATTTTCTGATGCTAATACATCAGCTTTGCTATCAACACTACTAAGCATCTGGGTCTCGACATCTTTGATCACCACCCCCATTGCTACTAGGGGTGCACTTTGCGAATGCTCTCTTCTCCTCCCCATGCCCTCAGCACCCTGAAACCGAGTTGCTTCAGGTAGTAGAGGAAGGGCAGTGGCTACATTTTGGTTGTTTGTATCTTTCATTTTGCTTGATGCAGTTGGGTTTATGTTGTTTGACATGGTGATAGTTTTAATAGTAGTAGGTAGTTTGAAATCTGTTGGGTTTTCAGATGGTAGCATGTGCGGACTGCCAATTGGGGAGACTTCGGTACCAGTAGTTGTAATTGCCACAGGGCTATCAGATATTTTGTTGAAATCAGCAGACACTGTCCTTGCCGGGGCACTGGGGACATTAGTTACCAGGACCATAAATTCCTCATCTGGAGGGAGCATGCCTGAAGAGTCTGCTTCCTCATCGGGTGTTTTCAGGAGTTGGGTGCCCAGCAGAGGTGGCCTTGTGGTGGTATTTTCTTGCTTCTGTGTCATAGTTTTCTTTTTAGCTTTCTCCAAAAGTGCTGCCCAGTGTCGGGGGTCAATTCTCTGAGCAGAGAGAGGGAACT
Source organism: Phyllostomus discolor (assembly GCF_004126475.2). Classification (NCBI taxonomy): domain Eukaryota; kingdom Metazoa; phylum Chordata; class Mammalia; order Chiroptera; family Phyllostomidae; genus Phyllostomus; species Phyllostomus discolor. The sequence goes on from NC_040904.2 coordinate 61,478,804, forward strand.
GCCTTCTGTGCTCCCTAAAACGGTAGTTTGTGGAATCTCCACGCCGCTGGTGTATTAAACCTCGATAGTTGTGCTTCTTACTCGTGCTCAAGACTTGTTTTCTAGCCTCACCTCCCTCTGAAGCAGGTGTAGGGAACTGTGCAGCTGGTGGGTCCCTCGGGTGCACCGTGGGACTGGGCTCATCAAGTCCAGATCCATCTGTTTCTGCATTGTGCTCCACTGGGCTTGGCCCTTTTATTCTGACTGAAACTTGGTTAATCAAAAAGTCGACCCCTGATGGGTTGGCTGCAACACAACAATAATGACCCTGGTCTTCTTCAGTGACCTGTAATATTCTCAGTGTGCCATTAAGAATCTGCTTCTCCCTTGAGGACTGGTAGAGCACAGTGTTTCCTGGAAGAACCCAGCTAACAGAGGCATCTGGGGTACCAGTGGAATGGCATGGAAGGTCAAGTGCGTCACCAACAAAAACAGTGTGAGAAGCCCCATTTCCCTGATAGGTTTCTATGTGGGGCTCGACCACTGTAATCCTATAGGTGAGAATATCTGCATCAGCATAATTGGTGCTTATGCAGTTGTATATGCCCGTGTCAAAACTTTCAGCCATCTGGAGTTCCAGTTTTCCACTTTTGTCTATTAGAATTCGTCCATCCTCGCTAACATAAGGGGCTCTCACTTTACTCCCATCAGCTAGAAGCCACTCCAAATGTGGGGCAGGGTCTCCTTGGCCTGGGCAGTCTAAGTCAATGGTCCCACCAACCAAAACAGTGTGTTCCAGCTTAATATTGTTATCCCTGGGAATCATGGTCCATTCGTGTCTCACTGGCCTCGTCTCTGACCTTGGTGAAGTGACCTGAGCATCACTGGAGTACCAGATCTGCAATGTACTGAGTGTGGTGGCAGTTCTGTTTAGCTGCAATGAAATCTGGTCTTGCATTAACCAAGGAGGATCTGCTCTGAGGTCAGCCTCTATGTTGGTAAAGATGTCTTCAGGCTTAAGAGCCACCTGTTTATATTGGTAGCAGAGTTGTGGTGTGTCAGTGAGCAAGTGGCTCCTTTCTAGTGTCAGAGGAGAGTCACTGTACAAAGCCAGAATTTGCCACACTGGCTGAATGTGACTATAATCTATGTTACACACCAGAAATGTAGAAAATGATGCATTTAGCCTGATGTAATCATTGTCTTCAGTGATTGCAATGGGTGATGTCCTTGAGGGCTTTTGGATACTGCAGACCACGTGAGCTTCATTTCCAGACTGGTCTGTCATATTCAAAATGAGGGAGCCGAAGGGCGCCATGAAATTTTGAGGGGAGATGGACACAGAATTGCTGTCTTCCAGAATAGTCAGGTTCTTCAGTTTCAGAGCTGGATCGATGGTTGGCCTGACACACAGGAAAGCTGCACCAGGGACGGTGGCCAAGGGCTTGCCCTTCGAGCTCCTGGGGTCCATGCACAGTGGGCATTGCTGAGAACTGGAGGGACTCCTGTCTTTTTTGCATTTTATTATATCTAGGAAAAATGATAACTTAATTATTGCCAGTTCTGGTCTCTTCATGAATTAGTATTTGAACATTTTGAAGAAATAGCTTGTACTGGAATTTGAAACATTTTGGAAACTTTAGTGTTTAATAGAAAGTGCCCTGCTTTTTTTGTCTTTGGGTTGACTTCTAAAAAACATACTATCTATATATCCTGTCATAATATTATATTCATAGGCACAAAGATTTCGCCAGTCTTATAGAAAGTGCCCGACAAAATGGCATGCTTATGTTTGTCACTTTTATTAACAGTAATTTAGTTCTATTTGTTCATTTTAATGTTTTGAGTCATAGAACTTTATCATCCTTTAAAAGATAACTTGTTTGACAAATTATCATTTATAAGTCCTTGGATATCATTAAAAACCCAAGTTACTTTTCATTACCCAAAAGTACAATAACTGAATTGCAAGATATCTTGACCTGGTCTAGCTTGGTCTTAATAGGAATGGAGAGAAACAGATGGATGCAGGAAATAATGAAGCAGGTAGAACCAGTCAGCAGGAGGTGAGGATCTGGCTGAGCATGGAGGGTGACCGAGTGGAAGAGAAAAGGAAGATGCAGTGTGAGTTTGGTGGCTGGACTGGTGGATACAGGCAAACACTCACTGGAGGAGGGTCAGGTGTAATGAGGGAGAATGCTGTACCCAAGCTTTGGGGCAGCCCTTTAAAGATCAGACATCTTGGCGAAATCTGAAGCCTGAAGATCATATAGGACTAGGAACAGCCTAAGCCTTTCCAAATCATAGAAGCCCCCTCTTTCAGGTGTCCCCATATCACATAGCTGACCCTTTACAAAGACCACTCTGGTGAGCCTGTTTAAAATGGCTGGTCACTGAAATACTTGGTAAGAGGTACAGAGTTTTACTTTACATAAAAAGCAGCCAGGGACTTCACATGCTGTTCCATGTAGTAGCTCTCATCTCATGCCCTGGAAACTGCTTTGAGAAGAAGACTATACTTCTTAGAAGAGCTCATTTGCCAGAGTGGCTGGACAAGATCACATCACCTTCCCACATATGCACAGTCCTCTCAAGGCTCAAAGGCTCAAATCCCTCTAACCGAGCACTCCAAACCCTTCAGTATCAGTTTAGTGCAGTAAGTCACACCACAGAGATCTGGCCACTCAGCTTTCTACAGCAAATTTTAGAGTCCAAGCCTCCACAGAGTAGCTGGCCAGCCTGAAGACCCTGAGCATGCATATAATTCCCCACTTACCAACCAGGCCTGCCCCCTTCCCTACTTAGCAGTACCTGGGGCTCAGACCCTGCTAGAGCAGGGAACATGGCAGACTTCTGGCTTAATTAAAACCTGCCACAGAATTAGGTGCACATCTTGGTATGCTTATTGGTAACACCTGCACCAGAGTTAGCAGGCCCCAGCCATCCAGTAGTTCGCTTCAGATGCAAATCTGATCATGTCACTTCCACTCCCTCTATCACTCTAGGTTTCAGTCACAAAGAAATGCTTTCCATCCCCCAACTCTGCCATGCCCTGTCAAGCTCCACTTCCCATACACTTGCTGTCTGACACGCCCTCTTCCATCACTGCCCCACTACTTAGATCCTTCATGGCCCAGCCAGAGCTGCACTTCTTCCAGGTGGGCTCCCCACTTTACGTTCTGGTACTTCCCACTTCTCTTACCCTGCCCCTCATCACCCACCATTAGAATGATTTGTCTAGTTGTCTGTCTTCCCACAAGACTGTAAGCTCCATGCTTGTTCATCTATATGTCCCCAGGCCTGGCCAATGGATGCTCAGGGAAGATTGTAGGAAGTCAGGGAGGGAGGGAGGCAGGCCTAATTCTAAGACCATATTTTTTATGAATTAAGATGTCTTACAATTGAACGTGTTTTCCAGTAGCAGCCAAACAGTTGGCAGTCTTGCTAGAGCTACCACTGCCTACACATATCAAATGCCATCACTTACTTAACAGTGCTTTCTTGTCAGTTGAGTTACATGCACTGTTGGTGCTATATGTATTACATTTGCCACTGAAAATATGTTATTAAGATTATATTATGCATTGGCATTAAAACAATAAGTTACTATATACGCAGGAAGGTATGGAAACAGAGCAAGTAGCAGGACACAAATTTAATATTTATAAAACAAATGTTTATCAGAGAAATGGCCACAAACCCACATTTTACAGAAGAGCAGCCCAGGCGTGTTTTGAAACCAAAGAGCTAAGAACACAAATAGATGAAGCTGTGCTACATTTGACTACGGAGATACGTGCCCACGCACTGCCTATCACACACCATGTAAGGCACTGAAGGCACGAGAGGCTGTCAGGTCTCTTGGAATGCAAGATAAAACACACTTCGAAAAAGAAGTTGATGGGACTGATTCATGAGTGTTGGGTTACTGTCAAGGCTTCTCGGTCAAAAAGAGAGCACTTGCTTATTTAAACAGGGCTGACAAATGTTAGCCATAAAGAAAACGTTAATTATTATTTGATATATACTTATCCATATATATTATATATGTATACGCATATACACATGCACAGTTTTGGGACATATTAAGATGATGGCTGGATGGTAGGCATTTGTATTCACCATCAAAATGGCTATGTAGTTGATAAAAACTTAGTTCAACAAAAGTTATTGACCTACTCTGTTCTAGGCACATACTAGGGGCTAAGGATAGATAAATTAGACTTAGGAAAGGCAACAGACATGTAATACAAATAAATACAATAAAATGTTGTCCGTTCGAGAACAGAAGTGTGGGCCAGCCACAAGTGGTGAGTGATTCTTCTGACGGGGATGGGGCAGGTGGAGGAGCAGCCTGGCTTCCCAGAAAGGTGAGTGCTGAGCAGAGTTTGCTGGCTGGCCGGGAGCCCACCCGGCAGAAAACGAAGGAAGGTATTCCAGGCTGGGAAGCAGCAGGGCAGAGGTGGTAAAACAGGGTAGGTGTGTCTGTCATGGGAGGGTGGTTGCAAATTGGAAAGGAAGGAAATGAGGCTAAAATTAGGCAAGGAGCACCCTGGGAAGACCCGGCATGCCAGGCTAAGGAGCTCAGGCTCTGTTCTTCAGGCCGAGGTCAGCAGAGTTTTCATGTAAAGGGCCATGTGGTAAGGACTTTGGGTTTGGTGGACCACAGTTCTCTGACCCAGTGACTGAACTACACTACTGTAGCACCAAGGCAGCCATGGGTATGTATAAACTAGGCATGACTGGGTTCCAATAAAACTATGTACAAAAGCTTGGTGAGGGCTGGATTTGGCATGTGGGCTACAGTAAGCCAGTCCCTTCCTTGACTCCAGTACATAGAATAATTGATGTTTTACAGTGGTGTGTTCTACCTGATGAAATGATAGCTGCTAACAAAATATACACTAGCCTGATTTTACTACCTGAGCACATAACTAGCAAAATGGCAAGTAGGTGTGATACTCTGTAGGAACTGAACACAGAATCATTTTCTTTCTGGGTATACAGAGTGTGGGCCTCATCTAATTTCTTTGTTTTTTCCCTGCTACATTTCTCAGATAGGTTTCCCCTATTTGCTCACCATCTTCCCCCTATAATCCAGCTAACAATCACGTGAAAAGTCAGTAGTTCTTTTTCACTCGTCATTCTCCTTTATCTCTCCACGGCATTTGAAAGAATTGAGAAACTCAATCCCTACTGCCTTTTAAATGCCTGTGAGACTACATGCAGGTGTGGTCACCTCATCACTCAACCTGTCACTCCCCAGACACGGACCATCCTGAGCACCTCCTGGGGGGCTACTGTTTCTCCCCACTCCGGTCCTCCCTGTCTACTGCTCACAGGCTGGTGATTCCTAAAATGCATCTCCGTGGGAAACTGTCCAAAATCCTTCCCTGTAAAATGTTTCTTTTTTTAAAAAGGGTAAAATACAAACATTTTGGCCTAGCATTCAGCACCCACCTCAGTAGACTTTGAAACACTTTGCCAGGCTATGCTGCCCCTATGCCAGGCAAATGGGGCCCTTCCTTACCCTTGTCACGAAACTTATGCTGTCTGCCTTTATGTGTAAAGCCCCAATTTTAGAAAAAGATCTAGACTTCTGAGCTTCTGATTTTTTATTTTCTAGCTGTCTGACCTCAGTGGGAAAGAAAATAAAACATATTTATCGAGTGCTTATTTTGTGTCATACATTTAGCTAAGCACTTAGTATGTATTTTAAGTGTTCTATCCAGTTATTGTTATTTCTATATTACAGGTGAGAAAACTGAGGCATAAAGGGTCTAAATGACTAGTCCAAGATACCTAACTTTTCTATGCCTCGGTGTCCTCATCTGGAAATTGGGGAGTGCTGTGAGAATTAAATAGAAAGCATCTAGCACAATGTCAAGCACACAGTGAATGTGTTACCGCCCTGCTTCTTTCTCTCTTATTCCTTCTTTACCTGTTGATGCATCTTTTATGCCCCAGCCTACTTTCTCTCCTTTTTGGTCAAGGCAGAGTAATTTTTACAGACTTTGAACTCCTATAGAATTAAATCTTCAATTGAAGTACTTGATGATTTTCATTCATAGCCTGATTGTCTTTTTATGTGTTTAGCATATTCACCTAAAAGATTCTAAACTCCTGGAAAGCAGAGAGGGTGTCTATTGGCCTAATATACCTCACAGTGTTCAGTTCATGTTTTTTTTTATTAACTTTTGAATATTTATATTAACTGATCACACACACATATACATACATATATGATTGTGTATATATATATATATATATATATATGTACAATACACACTTACATATTTCACAACAGTAACTTTTTTCACTTTTCTCAAGCTTCCGACCTTGACCCTATCTTACCACCTCCCTCAGTCAGCCCTCCCATAACTTCACGAAGGAGGAAAAGGCATCAGACACAAATTTTCTTTGTCTCCTCCACCAGTCCTAGGAACTCTTCTGCCTCTGTGTCCGCTTAGTGCACCTTTTACATCCTACCTCCTGAGGAAAATGCCTCCAGCCTTGGCTGGACCTCTTGTTCCCACCCCCATCTTCTCAGCCCATCTGCAGGGTTGACGATCTGTTCCTTCTGCAGTGTTGTCACCTTATTAGCAATCTAATCACCTTGAACACGCTCAAGTCTCCTGCTTGACTGCACCTATCCATCTAGCTGCCACCTTCCTTCCTTACTTCACGCCAAACCTCTCTAAGGAGTGGACTGTGCCCCCAACCCCCACCCCTCTGTCCTTCCCCACAAGGCAACCCAGCTCCTATCAATCTTTCCAAAGAAACCAACCATCCCCTTTGATGACAAAAATCAAAGGGTTCCTTTTGGTCACCATCTTAAGGACTTAATTTAAATAATTATTTCATCAGGGTTTTAATAATTAACAATATAATTAGTTGTTTGCCCCTTCTCCCCATAAGAATGTAAGCCCCATGAGGGCAAGGACCTTACTCTGTCTTGCTCATTTTTTGGATCCCTGTGTTCTCTGTGGCCTCCTGTATGTGGGTTTGTGATAACTGCTTGTTGACTGAATGGATCTTGCATTCTTCACGGTAAATTCTACCTTCCCTCTCAAAGGACATTTCATACCCTGATGGTCTGTTTGCTTATCTGTAACCCACCGGAAGTGTGGTTAGAGCAGAGACAGTGCCCTTGGCACTTCCGTCACCTAGCACAGAACCTTAAATAGAGCTCCAAAAATTGCATATTTATTGAATACCTGAGAAGAGAAGGGAAGGTTTTTTATGGCTCATGGTGTAAGGAATTGTAACACGCACACATTTCTTTCTTCTTAATTTTGCCAAAAGCCAGGAATGGTGATCAGATAGCTAACCTTTGAAACAATGAACAATTAATTCATGAAAGAATGAAGAGTTTGTTATCTGAATTATTACTTAGACTTTTTTTTCCACCTAAATTACCTTGGCCTTCTCACTTACTGATAGATAAAGTACCTCCCGGCAGGGTGCTACTATTGCATTAGAACAAAGAAATAAACAGTATTCGTACCTGGCTTCTCCTGTATCCAGTCAGACAACCATTTTAAATGACAGTCACAGGTCCAGGGGTTCCCGTGAAGATAAAGGCTTTCCAGATCCTGCATGTAGGAGATCATCTCTTGAGGGAGGGTGCTCAGAAAGTTGTCAGACAAGTACAAGTACTTAATGAAAGATATTTTAAATATCTGGAGGTAGCGCAAAGAGACAAATGTATCTGGATGGAGCTTAGTGAGCCGATTGCCTTCCAAGTGCACGAGTCGGAGAAAGGTAAGTCCATAAAAAACCTCTGGGTTTATAAACTCAATATTGTTGTGATCCATATGCAACCGTGTTAAGCTCTTAAGGCCATAAAAAGTATCCTTCTGAAGTTTTTTGACTTTGTTATAGCTCATTTTTAAGACCTGAGAATAAAGAGAACATTTATTTTGTCAAAAGAATTATCACAAAAGGGGAAAGTGTATCAATGAGACTAATCCGATGCGGTGGGTGTATCTTGTTTCAGTCAAGATTCCTTAATTTTGAGATATGTATTGAAGTATTTACAGATGAAACATTCTGATTTCATGGGTTTGTTTCCAAACAACACAATGAAATGGAAAAGAAGATAGTGAAGGTGCTTGTAAAACTATGTGTTATATGCTGATAACTATTGAAGCTGGGTACTTTTGCATATAATTGAGAATTTCCATACTAAGTTTTTTTTTAAGTATCTTGATATTTCAAGTAAATTTAAGATTTCTTGAACCTGAGTTTTTCACCAAAAATTAATTTATTTTTGACATTTATACTGGTTTATTGATATATGGTTGACATGCCATAAAATTTTACCTATCTAAAACATACAATTCCAAGTAGTGCAACCATCACCACTATCTAATTTTAGAAGATTTTCATCACCCCAAAGTAAAAACTGATACTTTTTAGAAGTCATTTTCCCCATTTTCCTTGCCCTAGAAAACCACTTATGTACTTTATTCCTGTGGATTTGCCTGTTCTCATCATTTAAAATAAATGAGATCATACAATATGTGATCTTTTGTGTCTAGCTTCTTTCCAATTATCCTACTATTTTTAAGACCTATCCCTGTTTAGCGTGCATCAGCCCTTCGTTTCTTTTCATTGCTGAGTAGTATTTCATTGCATGCATGTAACATATTTTGTCTATCTATTTATAAATTTATGAGCATTTGGGCTGTTTTCCACTTTTGGCTATTATGAATAATATTATTTTAATTTATTTTGAATTAAAATTAAAATAATATTTGAATAATTCAATAGTGTATGGATATTCTTCAATTTCTCCTGCAGTTACTAGTTGAACACACTTTGTCTCACAAAAAGAAAAGACAAAGAAATGCTAGTAAAACCAATGGTTTCTCATAATTTTTCCTGATTCGACCTATGTTGTCATTTCTGCTGAGAGTGTGCTTTTCTGGAATGACTAATTCCCTAATAAGCAAAGAGAGTTAAACTGGCAACATAGAAAAGCTTTGCCTCTAACATTACCTGGAAGTATAATTTCAAAGTCAGTGGTCCTTGCCCTGACCTGTGTGGCTCAGTTGATTAAGCAGAGTCCTACAAAGTGAAACGTCACCAGTTCGATCCCCAGTCAGGGCACATGCCTGGGTGGTTGTGGGCAACTGATTAATGTTTCCCTCCCTCTATTTCTCCCTCCCTTCCCCTCTCTCTAAAAATAAAATAAATAAAATAAAATAAATCAAACTCAATGGTCCTCAATATCTATTCAAACTTGGTCGAGAGTATAAATGTGTGGAGAATTTCATGAAGGATATGTATTCATCTGGTCCTCTGAACACATATAAATAAAGCCTGGTTCCAAATAAAGCCTGATTAAGCCAAATGAACAGGATCCGATACTAGACTGAATTCTGTGGCTTTATACAGCCCTGGTATGTTGTCAAAAGGCTCTATGCATACTGGCATTTTATCTTTTATAAGGATATAACTGACTTTATTGTGCTGTCTTTTTATCAGAAGCTATGGGAGACAGGAAGTTTTAAATTAGATGTGGTTGCAGTTTTTCTGAAAAGTAGTTTTATTAATTTTTATGTATAAAAGATTATAGACATCATGACTTGTGAGGTTCCGGAAAGTCTCAAGTCCTACCTAGCACAGCAGATGCCGATCTTGGAGCCAACGCTGCCCGTGCCCCCTCCTGCTTTCCCTCACGCTCGTTCTACCTTTCATTTTCTCACCTACTAGAGTGAGAATTCCTACAAAATTTGACACATTCTTGGAAGCCTCTACAACTTCATTAAGTTTTTTGAACAAGGCAGGATATAAATAAATAATGAAATAAAGTGAGCCTGAAAAAATTATATTGCCGTATAGAAAGCTAACTTCTAAGATGGCAATTATTTTTAGGAACCACATTCATTTCTCAGATGAACATGACTAGAAGCGGCATTAGGTTTTAAAGGATTAGTAATCACTGGATATATTAGCCTAAGGCATGAGGAAACTTGCCTTAGAATTCTTTTATTATTCAAATTTCCACATACATTTGAATTTAAGAAACAATTGGTTCTCTGACATTCTCCCTGGATGTCTACTTCTAATTTGCAGAATGCTGATTTGGGGATGCTGTAAGAATGGGCTGTTTTTGGAGGGATATCTTACCTCTTTAATCTGTCCCTTCCCACCAGGGTCTCACCTGCAGGGCCTGCAAATCAGCGAAGGCCTTGGCTGGGATTGTGTGAATGCCGTTGCTGTGCAGCATTAGTAACTCCAATTTATTCAGGCCCGAAAAATCTGTTTCTGTTAACCTGACCAAGCTATTGTACCTGAAATACAAATGGCATGCTAGGCATAAGCTGAGCTTGTCAATAAAGTTCAAATGTCAAAGCAAACCCCCACCACCACCACACACACACACATCAGTGCCTCTCTTGTTTTACCTGTGCTGGAAGATGATACAATGCTTGCAATATTACTGAAATTCTTCAGAAGTTCTACCATCCACCCAGCCCTTGTAATGTGGTTACAATCACCTTATTCTTTTTCCTGGGACATGCCACATTCTTCCTCATTTTCAAATGCTTTGGGAGCATGCTGTTCCCCCAGGTTGGAATGCGGTGACTCCGTCCCTGCCCTTTGTGAGCACTATTAGGACCCAGCCTATTCTTTTACCTCCTGGCCCCCTCACTCTCCCAGGGGGAATTCATCATTGTAAAGTAGTCAAGAAACCTGGGCTCTGAAGCCAAGTGGTTTGGCCATGATTATGAACTCAGGCACTTGGTACTTAAGTACTAGGAGTGACTCTGAATAAAATCAGTGAACTTTCTGTACCTCAGTTTTCTCATTTATAAAATGCAAAGAATAGAACCTACTCCAAAGGGGTTATGAGGGTTAAATGAATGAATACATGAAGAGCGCTTAGCCAAATGCCAGGCCCTAGTAAGCACATAGTTAATGATAGCCATTATAATCAGTGGTTGTTACTAAGTTCCTTTACTGTATTATGGTTCTTATTAAGTTGTACTGAATGTGCATCTGTCTTCTCCTTTTAATTATAGCTTCTAGCAGTGAATGTAAGTTTTTCATTGAATTTCCAGTCCCATCCATTGTGTTTGGCACATAGGGGCCATTGGCTCACAAATCTCAAGTAAATGATGTTAAGTTCAAATACACATGTTTACACAGTTTTTTATGAACTTTTAAAATATGGTCAACTTTTGGTAGATTTAATTAGGTATGCACTTTTTAAAAGGCATTTTAAATAAGTCAGTTTGTATAGAAAAAAGCCCAAGGGCTTCAAATGGGATTCAGCCCACTTTTCACATATATCTTTTACATATAGGAGGACACTCCTAGTCTTCCTGTTACCTCTCACTGGTATATCAGAACTCTAATTCATAACAAGAGCTATTTTACTCTGCAGCACAGAGGTAGCCAGAATGAAGCTTTTCGATAGTCATGGGCCTCCCCACCTACCAGGAGTATTCAAGGTGCCAGAAGAATTTTCTCCAAATAAAAGTTTATGAGTTAAACTTTCTTAGCACCCTAACAAACTTAAGATCCTTGTGTGCTCATTTCAGAAAAGAAAGTTTATTACAATTGTAGTTAATCTTCTCAAGTCCTGTGTGTTTAGAGGACAATCCCTTCTTAAGGAGACAGGACGAGGACTCCCACGCACCCTAAATTGATACGTTCCACATCGGGCGGAATGCTGTCTGGGATGGAGGTCAGGTACCGAAACGTGCAGTGCACCTCTGTGGGCATGTAACAGGCACAGCGGCGAGGGCAAGCCCTGATTCCGGGGGTGGCCGCCAGGCAGATCACAGTGAAGGGCACCAGCAAGCAGGTGATTCTGCTACCTTTCACTTTCATCCTGAAAAAAAAGTCATGACTCAGAGTTATAACTATGGTTTGAGCAAACTCCCAGTAGAGCCGCACACAGTAATTCTGCTAATCAGAGACCTTCCTGAAGGGTCCTAAGTGGTCAATTTTGTTTACAACTTTTAGAGTAAAATTAACTCTGTACAAAGCCATAGTGTATGCTGGCCTCGCCTGGAGCTTTGTGATCAAGTGGGATATTTACTGCTGGGAAAATTCCTGTATAGCTTTTTACTTGTTCATGAAAAGCAGAAAATCCTATTACTGAGGGAGTCATTAAAAAGAGATAATTAAGACCAAAATAAAGACATTGTGACAACCGAAATACATGAGGGATAGTTTCTGGTTTATACATTAGTTCTTTTAAAAACTGGTTATAAAACTAATACATGTGCATGCTAGAAAATTTGGAAGCTGCAAATACATAGAAAAAAATTAAAATTACTAATATTCTCACCCCCTAAGCATAAGCATTAAAAGTTTGCTGTATACCTTCCAGCCTTTTGTATATATTGTATGTGTTTCTGTGTATGTGTGTGTTGAGCTAAATTGTGTAACATTTTTAATCATTAAATGTATAATACAAGGTGTGGCAAAAGTAGGTTCACAGTTATGAGTACATGAAACAGTTTATTTTTCTATTTTTATTTATTAATTATTGTATGATTTTCCATATGAACAACTACAAACCTACTTTTGCTCTAATCTGTATTTGTGTTTTCATTTTATTAAACCTTCTTCAAAAACACTTTTTTTAATAAAACATTTTACTTATTTATTTTAGAGAGAGGGGAAGGGAGGGAGAAAGAGAGGGAGAGAAGCATCAATGTGTGATTGCCTCTCACGCTCCCCACACTGGGGACCTGGCCTGCAACCCAGGCGTGTGCCCGACTGGGAATCAAGTAAGCAACCCTTTGGTTCACAAACCCTCACTCAATCCACTGAGCTACACCAGCCAGGGCCAAAAACACTTTTATAAACTGTAATAATCCACTGAAAGACTAAATAAATCTCTTTTTAATATGTCCTTAAAACTTGCCAAAAAAAAGAGGCACGTTGCACATTTCACTGCCAAACAATGACCGTAAACAACAGCATCTGCTGAGAGGCCTGAGCATTGCACTTGCACCGTGGCGGGCCACGCTGACCCCTCGCAGGCGTGATGCTGTCTGCTGCTTTCGCTCTGCTTGGCACATCCCTCTCTGCCTGTTTCCCTGGTCCCTTCTCCTCCTCATGTTAGCCATGGGGGTGGGGGAGCATTACCAGGGAAGAAATATGCTCAGCTTGTTGGAAAATGTTATCTGTAACCCACATGTGGGGCCAGCCCAGGAATCCAAACCTTATTTTCTCCTGCAATTCAGAACATACAGGGTTGCAATAAAAATCTTTATTATGTGTTTCTAAGAAATGTGACCTTCATAATTTAAAATCTCAATGTTCCTTAGAATAGAATGATTTATTTTGGACTCTACCAGCAATCATCTTTTGGCCATAAATTATGCTAGAAACAACATGGGTGTTGAATTGTTTGTATCTTCCTATAAAGATAATGGAATTGTTATCAGAATGTAGCCCACTTAAAATTTAATATAAAATTAATCACATGACCGCTTTTCTCACTGTGATCATCTGGTTACAAAACTTATAAATAATTGTGTCTGACTGGAGACAACATTTGCATCTTCTCTCCCATAGGCAAGCAGAGAAAGGAACAGTGGGATGCAGGTAATTCTCTTGTTCAGCTAGAAAACAGCATTAGTATGCCCACATAAGAGCTATTTAAAATCAAAACTCTAAAGGAATATGTTACAGATGGCGGATCCACAGACTTCAACCTGAAAACGTGTATAATGAAATGGAAATTGACAATACCTGAACTCTTCTAGGCTGATCCCGAGTCCTCTCCTGACACAGGCAGAGACAGAAAATCTTCCTAGGAAAGGGGAAATTTTGCCCAAAACTGAGTGAGGTTTGCTCCCAAAGTGAGCTAGTGGCTTAAGCTTCCTGGCTGGCAGCTCCGGAGCAATGCTCCGCGAGGAGACCTGGAGGCACTCCCACCACTTCAGAGACTAACGGGTTCCCTTATTATAACTGTTGTTACTGAAACAAAAGGCAAAGTGGAGGTTTTTAATTTCCTTTCTCCTCTCTCAGCAGCGTGCTTTGATTCTCCTTAACGCTGTCATTTAAATATAACTATTATATCACTCCATTTTACCCCCAGGTCCCATAAGTTTGTCCTCTATTTGTCTTTTTTTTTTTTTTTTTTACAAATCTGCCATAGGTGAAGCAATAAGGATCTTGACCCACTGAAAAATCTTTACTCAGAGTGTGTCTTTTTCCCCCGGCATCAGTCACTGAAAAAAGTGACTTTGCCATATTTTCTTTAACCCTTCTCCCTCCTCGGTGCTTCCCCCACCCCTACCGACCCTCACTCTCCCATCCCACCCGGCAGCACGCTTTCTGCTTTCCCTCTCCAAAGCCCCTCACAGGGTCCGCCTGTCCCCTTCCCGGGAAAGGATTGGCGGAGCCGCTCACCTCTGCCCAGGTGACCAATGGGCTCCCGCTGCCCTGCAGTGTCCGCAGCTCAGCCCAGCCGCCAGGGGCTCAGGTCGCAGGGCTCTTCCAGAGCAGAGGGAAAGAAGGCGGGGCTGGAGTGGGGTGACGTTGACTTGAGTGTCTGGGGACACCGCTGGGGCTCGTAGCACAGGGATGAGTAATAAGTGACCCTCAAGTTCTTTATTTCTGAGTGCGCGCGATTCACCCGTTTGCCTCTGCCGCTTTTCCATCTTGGTTTCCAACGCCCGGGATTTTTCCAGGTGTGACCTGGCTGGTGGGCGGGGCAGTTTCAGGGGTGTCGTGTCCACACCCACATCGTTCCCCTCCATCTCATGACTGCAGGGGCATTTGGGTTAAGAGTTGCTTTAATCACCACCGGTTGTCTTCAGTTCTGTGTCTCCTCGAAGTTTTTTATTGAACTTACTGGGGTGACTTTGGTTAATAAAATTATATTTCCGGTGTCCAGTTCTATAATACATCATCTGTATGTTATATTGTGTGATCACCACCCCAAGTCGAGTCTCCTTCCATCACCATATATCCACCTTTACTCTTCTTAACCTCCCTCCACCCCCTTTCTCTCTGGTAATCACCATACTGTATTCTGTGAGTTCTATTTTGCATAATCCCTTCACATTTTTCACCCAGCCTCACCCCCCTCCTCTGATAGCTGTCAGTCCATTCTCTGTATCTGTGAGTCTGTTTCTATTTTGTTTGTTAGTTTTTGTTCATTAGATTCTACATATAAAAGTAAGATCAGATGGTATTTGTCTTCCTCTGACTGACTGATTCCACTTAGCATGATATTCTCCAGGTCTACTGCTGTTGCAAAAGGTAAGGCTTCTTCTTCTTCTTTTTTTACAGCCAACTAATACTCCATTGTGTAAATGCACCACAGCTTTTTATCCACTCATCTAGTGATGGGCACTTGAGCTGCTTCCAGATCTTGGCTATTGTGAATAACACTGCAGTGAACACATAGTGCATATATTCTTTTGAATTAGTGTCTTGGATTTCTTTGGATAAATTCACAGAAGTGAAATAGCTGGTCATAAGGCGGTGCCATTTTTAATTTTTTGAAATAACTCCATTCTGCTTTCCACAGTGGCTGCACAAATCTTCATTCCCACCAACAGTGCACAAGGGTTCCCTTTCCTCCATGTGCTTGCCAGCACTTGTTGTTTGTTGATGTACTGACGATAGCCATTCTGACAGGTGTGGGGTGATATCTCATTGTGACTTTAATTTTCATTTCTCTGATTATCAATGACATTGAGCATCTTTTCATATGTCTATTGACCATCTATATGTCTTCTTTGGAGAAACACCTATTCAGGTCCTTTGCCCATTTTTTAATTGGGTTGTCTGGGGGGTGTGTGTGTGTTGAGTTTTGTAAGTTCTTTATAACTTTCCTGAAGTTCTTTCTGAAGGACAGAGTTAGCCATGAACACCTGTGATACCTGCAGTTTGGCTATTCTGTTTGGCTCTAGAGAAACCTCTCTTGTAAAAGGGAATATCAGAGAAATGCATATAAGTGCTATTGTCTGTTTGGGTTGCTTTTCCCTCCCTCATCTCCACCCCCACTGTCCGTGAAGATAGCCCAATGTCCAGAATCACCTGTAGCCACTCAGTCCTCATGCAACTGTAGACAGGGCTCCCCATATTGTGACTCCTAATGCTGAACTAATAGAAATAAAATGACCTTTCACTTCCTCTAGTTACACTTCATTTAAGCTTTTGGTGAGAATTTGGAATGCATGTCTTAGGGCAGTGATTCTCAAGGTGTGATCTGGAACCAGCAGCAATAGCATCACCTTAGACTTTGTTCAAAATACAAATTCTCTGGCTCCATCCCAGATCCTCTAAATCAGAAATTGCAGAGATGGGTTTAGGGGTCAGTGCATTAACAAGCCTTCTGTATGATACCCGTACAGCTACATTTTGAGAATTACTGGTTAGAGAAATAACTTCTAATCATGAAAAGAGCTTATGTTTATGGAGGCTTTACTCTGTGCAATACTATTACAAGCATTTCAAAGAAGCATGCTCCAGTGATGCAATCAGTTAGTGCATGGTACTTACACAGCATTTCACAAATACCAACTCATTTCAGTCTTACAACACCACCAAAGACCTAAAAGGAGAATATTCATGTCATTTCCATTTCATAGAGGAGGCACATAACAATAAGTGACTCACCCCAGGTCACTGAAGCTTGTAGGTAAAGAAGCCAAGAGGATTCATAACCAGGAAGTTCAGCACAACAACCCGACCACTTTGCCACCAACCTGTGGCTGCCTCACTGAGCTGTACCCTGGGAATGTCCCAGCTCCATTTCAGCTCAAGTGGCTGGGCATGCAAAGGATTTAGAGCTGGTAATAAGTAAGTTGGTTACCAGAATAGAATCAGGGGCTCCCAGTTATAAGTAACTCTAGAAGCATATGTGATAAGAACATGTTCTTTAGCTCTGCAGAACTGACATAGATTTAAGTTGAAAACTTACATGTGATATCCCAACCTGGATGCTTGCTTGCTTTGGAAATATGACATATTGTGGGTCCTTGGTATCCAGTATTTCTTACAAAGCTCTTGGCAAACGACCTCATGGCTTCATATTCTTTAGTCAATTTCTAACTGAGGCCTGGACCTCAGACTCCTGCTAGAATGAGCTATGGGAAAAAGAACGTGATTATGGCATACTCCTCATTTTCCCAGGATTGTTACCCAGGCCACTTTTTTTTTTTTGCTGTCAGTTTTAAAAAGAACTCGTGTTAGGAATGTTTGTTTGTTTTAAGATTTTTGATGTGGAGAATTTCTACAACTGCTTTGTCTGAGAGTTCTCCATGTATTTTTCTATTAATCTGCCAGAATTACTAGAAATTTAAAAGGGAATTTGTGACTAATTCTAGTTCAGTTTGTTCTATTTAATAATAATAACATCTATAATTGCTTTCATAGCTAGCACATGTATGTGCCAAAGGTTTAATATGTGTTGCTTAATTCTCAGAAATAGTCTTGTGAGGTAGGTGCTAAAATTATACCCATTTTTCAGGTGAGATCACTGAGGATAAAGGATGTTAAATGATTCAGAGAGAAAATACAACACTGAATTAATTTAAAAATGTAAAGTCTCTGCCCTTAAGTCCTACATTTCCCAGCTTCTGTTTACCTTTACACTGTTGTAAAATTTGAAGGGTCTACAGCAAATCAAAGATTAGAGTATGACCATTTCCTTTACTAGCCTTACTTAATAATGCAATTTGTGTCTGCAGATTCTTGTGGTTTACAAATCGCTTTCATGTTTGAATGTGGCCTTATTTAGTGTTTATAAGAAATATGTCAAATTCAATAGGTATAACTATTTTAAGCAGAAAGTGGTTGAGGTCGATGAGCCCTGGGATTTGTTAAGACCTCCTGGCTGGCTGTGGCTATTGGGAGTCAATCTTAACTCCTGAGCAGGACTCCATTCATTCACCTGCACTTTGAGCATGCTTTGTCCTTTTCATTACCTCTCACTACCATTTTCCTAACAGTTTTCTTTAAATCACTCTTCTCTCCATTTTACTAAGTCTTTTCTAAACAAAAACATCAGTAAAATCACAGGTTTGATATTTTCCTAGTGAACATGACAAGAAGTATATATCCCCTTTACCTTTTACATCACCTGTGGGAATTTACTTCCTCTCTCATCTCTATGTCATTGCCATCGATATTATGCTTTCTGACATTTACATACCTCTTACCCCTCATCTTTACCACGTCAACCATGCCACTGTTCATCTCGCCCCCAAATCAGAGCATTGAACACCAAGAAACCAAACTCAAGCATTGACAAATCATATTATCACCTGGCAATCATAGCAAACCATGGATTTTAAAACTCACTCACATGAATATTAACTGATAAACAGATGCCAAAATTGTTACATATCTTTTAAAATCAGATACAATCATTACTAGCTCCCAGCCCCATAATTTTCATACCAAATTGATCAATTAACAAAATAATCAAGTCCCACTTAGTGATTCCAACTGCTGTGAAGTAAACCTGAAATTCTGGCCACCCCTTTAACAAAGTTACAGCCTACTAGGGCAAGTGATGAATGCCCTGAAGAGAATACTGCAGAGAATGGAGGTGGAAAGAAATCAGTCACTATCAGCCCTCCTGCAATATAATTGCATCTCAGCCAACCAAAGTCAAACTGCAGGGCTGAAGGCACTTATATGTCAATAAACAATTAGCATTCCAAACCTCTAGCCCTTTATTCACTCACACCATGTATGGGCACAATTTTGGAAGATTTAGATACAATTTGAAGCCAATGCATAGTCTTCTTGTGAGTCCATGACTCCAGATCACAGGAACTAGAAACCCTACTGATGAGCCAATAGCCTAGTCTCGCCTCAAGATGACAAATTAAGTAGCTGGTATGAAGATAAAGAAAGATGTTAGAAATAAAAAGACAATTAGCGACCAGAACTTTTCAAAATGTATTTAGGAAATAAAAGAGGAATAATGGACATAGCTTACATTTCTGGTTGATGACTTCCAGGGATCCTGGGAAAACCAGGGCTGGAGCAAATGAAAGAAACAACCCGTATAGATGCAGAGCCGAGGCAAGGCCAAGACAGAAGCAGCGTGAAAATGACCAAGTAGCCATAGTTGCCAAGAGTATAAAAACAGATGTCTGGAGGGTGACCCTGCTGACCTTAATATCATACTGTGGTCACTGCAAATGCTACGTGTTGCTTTTGCAACAAGTGTTGACTGTATCAAAGGCCACAATTGGTGAACCTTTGCAGAAATCATCATGGTTTTTTTAAGCATGGGCAGGAGATATAGCTAAGAGATCTGGGAACATCTCCAGTTTCTTTGAGATGAAGTCTCAGAGGCTATCCAAAGATGAATGTTCTATGTGTATAATGGCAGTGGTACATTGCAGGTAGAAGTTCAAGAGCATCTTCAAGAGCATACAGAGTGTGGGCTGGAGCTATAAGCACACAGGGAGAACTTCAGTGCACTACATGCAGTCAAACTCATTAAGCACCCTAGATGTAGATCTTAGAGAAAAACCAACTTTGGTTTTGAGGTCAGCCAGTGGGAAGAGGGGTGAAGAAATCTAAAACCATAATTACGGATGGAACATGCACAGTGTCTGGTTAGGCTGTTGGCCAAAACATGAATCTTTCCATACCACTGGTGTATTGAGGTAATGGATGATGATGCAAGAAACCTAAGATAGGATATGAGATCCAGAGCACAAGGGGTAGAATTCTTCTGTTCTGATGCATGTGGTGGGAGCTCTAGGTGATGTAAGGTCTAGAGAATCACAACCTTGTCACATGATGCCTTAATTCTACATTACATTAGACCTTGCCCATTCCTGCCTGATTCCAAAATACCAAAACACAATAATTTTTAAAAAAATCCAACCACTCTGATGGTAAAGAAAAGTGAAAAGTAATAAAGCCTTGTTATTCTATGAAAGCTTTATGTTTTCTTAAATATTTAGTTTTTTAGAGAGGGAAAGGGAGGGAGAAAGAGGAGAGAAACATCAATGTGTGGTTGCTTCTTGCACACCCCCTACTGGGGACCTGGCCTGCAACCTAGGCATGTGTCCTGACTGGGAATTGAACCAGTGACCCTTTGATTCAAAGGCTGGTGCTCAATCCACTGAGCCACACCAGCCAGGGCTGAAAGCTTTATATGTTATACACACACACTCACAGCAGGTCTGTCCAGAAAAAGTCCAGCCATTGTTAATGATGAGAATAGTTTACACAACACCAATTTAACCAGGCAGCCAAGGAGAGTGGACTGGAATACACAATGACAACTTCACGTTACTAGTCAGTGGGGGTGGTAGATGCCTTTGAGTGAGCATGCGTACTATGTGGCTGTCGCATTCAAAATGACAGAGCAAGTAGAGCAATGAATCTGCATCAAATTTTGCATTAAGCTTAAACATTCCTCTATGGAAACTATCCGGATGATTGAGAAGGCTTTCAGGGACAATGCAATGAATGCAGCCCAAATAAAAAATGTGGCACAAATGCTTCAAAGATGGTCAGGAATCTGTTGAAAGTGATCCACGTTCTGGAAGGCCTGCAGCAAGTGGAACACCTGAGAATGTTGAATGTGTACAAGCTGCAATCAACAAAGATTGGTGACTGACAATGGGAGAACTAAAAGCTGATCTGGGGATTCCAAAAACTATTGGCTTTTCCCAAAACTAAAATCACCTTTGAAAGGGACTGCTGATGAGATTCAGGAAAATATAATGGGGCAGCTGATGGCAATTCCAACAAAGGATTTTGCAGAGTGTTTTGAACAGTGGAAGAGATGCTGGGAGAACTGTGTGAGGTCCCAAGGTACCTACTTTGAAGGGGACTAAGGAGTCATTGTCCTATGTACAATGTTTCTTGTATCTTGTTCAATAAATGTCTCTATTTTTCATATCACATGGCTGGATACTTTCTGGAGAGACCTTGTGTGTGTGTGTGTGTGTGTGTGTGTGTGTAAAATGCATTTTCAAGTACATCATAGAATTAATTACAGATAAAATAAGTGACAAAGTTTCTTAGGGGTGGAGTCTCTTCAATTTTTTAGGACTTTGTTTTAACATACATCATAATTCACAAAAACTATAGAAGTTTTTCTTTTATTTCTCATTGTTATTTTAATTCACTAAACATTGATATATATTAGACATTCATCTCTTGTAACAAGCTGTCAGAGTGTTAGGAAATTATAAAGAACAAAGATTGTTTTCCAAAGACCACCAATCATCACAAAGGTACTCCTTTGTTTTTCTACTCCCCCTAGTAGATTTTAATGAATGCATTCTGAGTACTTCATGAGCAGAGGCAGCAAACTTTCTCTGAAAGGGCCAAATAGTGAATATGTTATGCATTTGGGGCCACATGGTCTTCTTTTCCTTTTAATCAGTTTTTAAATTAATGTTCAAATACAGTTGTCTCCATTTTCCTACCATCACTTTCCCCCACCCCACCCACCCACCCCATCTTCCACCCTCCATCCTATCCCCCTTTGGCTTTGTCCACGGGTCCTTTATACCTGTTCATTGATGACCCTTTCCCTTCTCCCCCCCTTCCTTTATTTCCCTCCCCACTCCCCTCTGGTTACTGTCAACTTGTCCTTTATTTCAATACCTCTGTTTATATTTTGCTTGCTTGTTTGTTTTGTTGATTAGGTTCCACTATCACAAGGACTTAATCCTGTCACTGTAGTGAAAGCAACCATAGATAATATGTAAACAACTGACTATGGCCATGTTCCAATAAAACTTTACTTGTAATCACTGAAATTTAAATGCCATGTAAATTTAATATATCACAAAATATTATCCTTCTGACTTTGTTTTTGACCATTTAAAAAGGTATAAAAAACCCTTGCCCACAGACCACACAAAAATAGGCAGTGGCTGGATTTGGCTCTAGTTTGCCTTCTGCTCTAGAGCTAAGCACCCCCACTGCGTCCTTTGTCCTGGAGACAGGATCTGGACCATGGCAGGGAGTGTCACACTGAACTGCGAGCACATCAAACAAAAAAGGGAAGAGTTTGAGGGTTTTCTTTCACTTCAAAATCCAGAATTAAATGGCCAAACGTGCTTTAAGAGACTATCTTCAGCAGTCAGAAGTGACTCACCGGATGGATGACAGTGATTTTGTAGTTGGGGTTTCTTTGTGCAGTACTCTGTGGGAGTCTTGGTGGAATACCACAGTGACATGTTCCAGCATTGTCAAAATCCTGACATTGTCCTGAAAGGGAGACTAACTGGACAGATAAATTTAAAATTCTACTGTTCACAAATGAGTGCCATTTTCCTTCTTGTTGGAATTCTATATTTAGGAAAGATAGGGTTTACTTCTGACCATCAGGAAACGACTTAATCAAATTCCAGTGGTCTAAAAGAATGAATTATTTTGCATTTGAAAAGAATGGCAAGTCCTGAAAGGTGAAACCACAACCAGGGCCCATCCCTAGAGAGTTAAAAAAAGTGTGATATGAGAAGAAGAGTTTAAGGAATAGGATGAAGTCATAGAAACAGCTTTGGTGAGATAAAATAAAGGCCTTTCATATTAAATTAAATTGATATAGCTCAGGGAGCATTAGCCTCAACCAAAAATATCAAGGGTAACACTATTCAAGAAGAAATATTCAAGAAGAGGTGTTTTAATTTCTGATAATCTCCCAACATATGAGCCCTCAGGCAAATAATCTTGAAGATATCATATGCCTTATTTTTTTGCTAAACCTGATTTGAGTTAGGAAAGTCACATCTGCAAATACAAAGCAGCAAGACTTTTCCACATCAAGTAGACCTGATCAAAGCAATCCTAGCTGCAGAGACTGAAAGAGTTGACAGAGCTGAAGCTGAAAGAACCATAGATCAACTTTCCTTTCCTGTGCAGGAATAAAATACCACACCAGGAGGATGCAAAATGTCAGTCATTCATAAGTGGGGGTAGAAGCACCCCAAGTCTTAATGAGGAAAATGGCTGGAAACTAGGTGACTAGTATATGTATTTAAAACCAGTTTTTCTTTCTGGTTAATGTGAAA